>NC_054750.1:4627500-4947500 GCF_018143015.1 Lytechinus variegatus
CCCCCCCTGGATCCGCCGATGTTTATGTGCATGTTTAGATGTAATTCTAACAAAATCAGCAAGCGTTTATTGGCACTCCCATTAAATAACTGTGGTGAGATGTGTATAATCTTAATAGATAAAAGATTCCTAAAATATAGTCCTTAAAATCTTCCTGTTTGGGGTCAATATTTACAAAAATTCATTAGTTCGCGATTCGCGCTCGCATTATTTAGCGAGACAGGTACGTATCATGATAACAAAAGATTGATTGTAATGTCCCTTTTCAGGTTTGAATATCAAAAATTTTAGTGAGATACATGTCCGTTTATTGGCACTGTCCTTATAAAAATATCTCTATTAGTTCAGTATACCTGGCAACTGGGCGCGCTTCGCGAGCTCACTAGGCAGTTCCAAGTTTTTGCTGGTGCCCCCCAATGCCATGACCCACGGTGCGCCACTGATTATAGTGATTTTATGACAGGAATAATTCTGACAGATCTGACTGCAATTTTGACAAAAATTGTCATACTTTAAAAATAGCTTACTCTTAAGAATGATAACAAGGTTGATTTCTATTCCATTAGGTTTTCCTTGTGTTATTTTCTTTGACCAACAAGAATGTTTTAAGTCTTAATGATATTCTGAAAAGATTCGGTAAACTTGAACACAAACTTCAATTTTGTCATTTCCAAATAGGCTATGGCATCAATGGCATGATGAGCCAAAAATTTTGAGGGGCCAAGCATGGCATACAGAGCAAAATTGTAGGTTTCAAAATCAACAACTTTTGGATTGTGCTTGCATAAATTATTGTTAAGTAAGGTTCGCATTCAATTTACACCCCCAAAATGCTTAGAATGTCTAGTTTTTAGGTCGGAATATTACAAATTTTTGAGCTCGCGCTTTACTCTCGCATTATTTGATTGGTGAGTTATGTATCCTATTTATGAGTCACTAAATGCAGTCCAGAACAGCTTCCTTTTCTGGTCAGTAAAAATTTCAGCTTGTGTTTTGTGCTCGCGTTAATTTGTTTAGTAAGATGCACACCTTTTTCATGATTACAAAAACAGCTCGAAATATTTAAATTTCATTTCTTATTACATCTTATTACAACATCTCGCAAGGATGCCCTTTTAACAGTGATTAGCACCATAATTGACCCAAAATCGAGTTTTACAACTTCAAATTTTTTTTTTTTAAACCACTTGCTCACTAGGCTATCTATTAAAACCTAAATCAAAATATCTGTCTTATCAATGAGAAATCATTTAAAAAAGCTTTGCTGAACTGCACCGAAATTCTCATTTTGACTTGTATTGTAAGTGCATTTTTGGCTTTGACCCCCCCCCCAAAAAAAAAATACATTCTGCCTCCCCTGTACCAGGTAGAGGAGAAAGACATATGTTGAGAATGGGCATGCCAGGATCAGATCACCTTGGTAATAATAATTATTGCAATGTGAATCGCCTAGAACAATAATTAAATGTTTTTATGTCTAAATCTACATGATCTATCATGAAATTATTTTCATTTTAAATGTACAAGGGTAAAAAATTTTGCTCGCTCACACCTTTTATACATTTGGTCCTGTGTGTCATGTATGCCGCCTAAGCATTGTTGTCTATTCTTTTTTTCCATATATTGTACAATTGAAATGCCTTGGCCTTGGCCTTGAGGTTTTCAGGCCTTGGCCTTGGCCTTGGGTTTCCATGCCTTGGCCTCAGCCTTGGTTATTGAAGCCTTGGCCTTGGGTATTAAAGCCTTGGCCTTGGAGGTTTGAGCCTTGACTACAACACTGGTAAGCCGGTGGTACCGGGTCTCGTCCGAAATTATATTTGAGAATTGTATGGAGAGGGCCGTAGCAAAGAACAGTACCAGACTTAAAAGCTTTCGAGTACGGCGACCCGACAATTATTGTAAATTGGAACTTTTTTTTCCAATCATGAGCATGATGCGAGAATAAGCAAGTGCGAAGCACGAGCAATCTTGTTATCAAAATGCCCTGTAAAGGATTTACGCTAAATAAAGAACCCGGGCTCGAAAGGGGTGATTTTTAAGGTCAACTTTTGAATATGAAGAACAGGCACCTATGAGAAGGCAAGGGGCACTCGTTAACACAAAGCGGGTCCTTCTCGGGATCCTTCTCAGGTGAAAGGGGCACAGAACACGTTCGTGAGGGCGCGCACCTTTCTTGGGTAAAAGGGGCATTGATTTGAGAAAGGGTTCCTATAATATTGCAAAGGGACTGTCTTGATCACACATAAAAACGGGTCCTTCTCAGGTAAAAGGGGCACAGAACACGTTCGTGAGGGGGCATTTTTCAAAAAAAAAATTGGCACTGATATGAAAAATGGCAATTGCTTATACATAAAACGACTCCTCCTCAGTTGATCGAAAGAGGCACAGATCTAGAACACATTCGTGAGGGGGCATTTTCGTGTGCAAAAATCGGGGCACTTTTCAGTGCTTCAAAAAGTGGGGGCACCCCCCCCCTACCCCACGGGATCGCCACCCCGGTTCATGCGCTCTAAAAAAAATGAGAAGGATCGAGGAGGGAGACATAAAATAAGAGGAATAAATGCAAAAATCAAAAGCGACAGAAAAAAATGAAAAGGAAGTAATCTAGAAAATACTTCCTTCCCCCTCTTTTTATCTTTCCTTTCCTCCACCCTCCCTTACATCCCTTACATAGAAAAAGTAATTGGGATGGTATGACACATCCTTCGGCTCCCCCTCCCATGTCAGTGTATGGAAGTGCAAGGTTGAAATATATTGGCTTTGTTCATGGTCCATAAAACCAAATGGTCAATAAAATCTAGATCTGATTCATAAAATGGCGCGTTTTATATCTTCCTGTCCCCATTTGATGGCAATGAAAAACCCTTTTTGCGTAATAAAAACGGGATGGTCAATTTATTTATTTTTTATACCAGAAATTCCATTAAGGTGAATAGAAAAAGTTTGTAGGCCTACTCAAGCTGCCAATCAAACTGTGCCAACCGGATCTAGAGAATTGATTATCTTATTGATATATTTTAAGCCGAGGTAAGATTTCAGTCATACCTCTTAGTTGAGTGTTACGATCATCACCGTCCGTCACGGCTGTCAATTTTTCATTATTCATCCTTTTTATAATAATTCTTGTCGTCGACCAGTTTCGTTGAATCGTCTAATATCGTCAACGTTATGGTGATCATCTTCGGCGTCATGGCCGTCGTCGTCATTCTCTTAATCAAGTCTTCTCCATAATTTCTCATCCCCGGCCATCACACAATCTGAATCATACGTCTTCTTATACAATACTGAATGCGTCACAATATTCATTTCTTAAACTGTGAGATGGCTTTTATTAGAGGGGTAAGAATGAATCGCAATTATGATGCCTTATATCGTACTTCAGATTCTGTTTCTGTTGTGTTTAATTCAGATTTTGAATTATGATTTTTTTTCAGATATTTACCGAAGGATCCTCTCAAGAAGTTAAGGAATCTGGGTTTATTGCTCTTGGATGCACATGGGGGATGGGGTCTGACCTCTCCGATAAAGTTCAAACATGATCAATAATGGAAGTATAAAAAATAAAGAAAATGAGAGGAGAAAAGGGTAAAATATATCACTAATTTCTCAGTTTAAAAGAAGTTCCACCGCCAAGACAAACAAATGAGAAAAGGAAAGAAAATAAAGGAAAGGGGTGAATATAACATCATCAACATGTTCAAAATATTCATTATCATCTTTATTATTAGTACTATTATTATCAATATTGTTCTTGTTATTATATTATCATTATTATTCTTATTATACTTATTATTATCATTAGTAGTAGTAGTAGTAGTAGTTTTGCCAAAATTACTATTGATAGTATTAGTACTAGTAGTAGCAGCAGTAGTAGTAATATAGTAGTGATAGTAGTAGTAGTAGTAGTGTAGTAGTAGTGATAGTAGTAGTACTAGTAGTAGCAATAGTAATAGCAATATAGTGGTGGAAGTAGTGGTAGTAGAAGTAGTAGTAGTACTAGTATCATTATTATTAGTATTATTTTTAATTGTCATAAATATCATTACACTACCAGTGCCATTATTTTCATTGTTATTTTTCACCATATTGATATTTTTTATGATGATAATTATTTGATTATGGTAATAATTACAATAATGTAGGAAAGTTGATGGCATGTCTAGTACACTTACTACTACCTCTGTCTTTAAACATAGTACACAAATTACCATGCTGTAACTTTTATGCAGCCATGGACCGTTCGAGAAGTGATATTTTCAAATACTACCCAACAAGGGATTTTAGGGTATCTTCTTTAGATTGTTTTATACATGCTTCTATGACGAATGTATCGTGAGGGATGTATGCTCTATAATAAAAGGACAATCGCTATTTCATTTATGATAAGTTTGTGCTAACTTGTCGACAATACAAATTGTAATTAGTTTAACATATTCTATGATAAACTGTATAACAACATTTGGGATTACTTAAAATCATATATCTTTTTTTTATTATTGATTTTCAGTTTCTCCTCATGTGTCAACTCGGAATATCTCTTCTCATTTCTGTTGAGATAAGTAAGAAGATGAAAAAAATAACATAAATGTGTTCACTTACATGATCATTAAATAAAAATGATGGGTTCTTGACAAAGTTTGACAAGCAAGAAACAAATAATTAAAAAAGGCCTTCACCACAAATCGTTTCGTACCTAAAAAAAATTGACAAGCCCCCCCCCAAAAAAAAAAAAATTCTTCAATAAATTTTAGGGGGTGGGCATAAAAAAAATTGGGGGGGGGGGGTGAACCCCTTACGCCACTGGTATCAGACTATCCCCCCATTCTTCTGTATAATGCCTTGTCTTTTCTACTATATAGCAGCTATCATTATACTCATGATTAGATGAGTAAACATCTCAAAAGTGTATAACCATTCATATTTTTTTTTGACTGAATTCATTTGTTCGTAACCACTTTTCTCAAAATAATTTTACCCATTTCCAACAAAAAGTTCTTCTATTCATAGTCTGTGGTGTGTTTGGGCCTTTGCTTTGGGCCAAGTCTGAAGTGCGTTGCTGCCCTCTAAGTTCGTTGGACCAGTCTTATAATCATTTCACATCTACGGAAGCTAGCAACCCACTCTAGAAAGCGTTTTGTGCAGAAAGGTTTCACCAGCCTGATTACAATAGGAAGGCAAACAAATTCTTTAGATCCAGCCCTAATACTTAGGATTTTTAATTTGATGTAGCTGATTGACAAAAGTGTATTAATATGGTTTACCATCTGACCTAACACTGATCATTTAGGAAAGGCAACTGGACACACTAAAAAGAAAAATCGTTTACATTTGGAACTACAGTATTTGGATGGCGGAAAAAATAGGGCAATATCACCTATCCAGGTGATGAATTTAGATCTCCTCACGAGATGTTTTCATGAATGTTGAAAGGCCTATACTTTCAACATAAACAGGTCAACATACTTTTTCCTGATCAGATATAAAATAGATATATTTCCCATCGACTGGTAGTATTCGTTTTAATACCTCTTATTTCATCCACATTAGTTTATGATTTTTTTACACATGTATCTGGAAAAATAATTATGCGCGTGGCATCTTCAACTTTAACCCTTTTTTCTTCTCAACAGGAGCTTTCGACGTATGCCCTGTCCAGCAATGTGCCGAGATAGAAGGGTCGCAAGTATCCTTAAGCCGAGCTCCAAGGCCAGGAACTACCGTGGTTCCGCATCGCATTTCATATTCACGTTGTGTGAAACCGGGTAAACAGCACGACACTGTCACACCTACGAAACCGATCCCAAATGTTTGTTGTCGGTTTCCTTTGTGTAAATGTGGCACAGTATTCATGGTATTCTTCATGATAATACATGTACCTACTACTTATACGGCGCCTTTCCCATAAGGCCCAAAGCGCTTACAATGAAAATAATGAAAATAAATTGATAATGCTAAAACTATAACTACAAAATTACGAAAGAGATGGGTTTTAATGCCTTAATTTATTGATGGAGACTGTCTTACTATAAGTAATACTACAGTATTTTGAAGCTGCAGTAAAAATTCTATCACCAGCTAATATACGAGTTTAAAGGGTCATGGGCTGACGTAAGTGCTCTAGTTGGTGTATGTACGGCGTCAAACAGTTATTTAGTATGGGACCCGTTAATTCAGTGTTTTGTATGCAATCAAGACTAATTTGAACATAATTCTCTGTATTCAAAGGAAGCCAGTGAAGCCCGGGGGGGGGGGCACTTACGTTGACGAGTGGATACCATGCGCGACCAAAAAAACACGTAAAAAGGATGTCTTTTTCACGATAGGGCACGTTACGTACGTAACGTGATAAGGGTGTCAAAAACACAAAAGTAATGAAAAAAGGGTATCTATTTCACTAGGAAAATTACGTACGTGTTTAGGGTCGAAATTGTCGGGATGATAAAACAAAATTAAAATGTTTTATAAAGGATGTCCTTTTTGCCCCAACACTTCGTGTTTAGAGTCCGATTTGCGCGAGGTGTAGAAGGTGGGGTCGTACTAAACCAAATAAGGTAAAGCCGACGACCGAAGGACCCGTAACAATAAAACATTCCTGTACTTGTTTAGGGGTTCATTTCAGGGAATATTTGCCAAGAGCATCGATTTGTTTCCAATACTTGTTAAGGGTAGGGTTTTGTTAAGGGGTGCATTTTCAGAATATGGAAATTACGTGTTTAGGGTGCTTTTCCAGACCCCATGGTCGCGCATGGTATCCACTCGTGAATGGAAGTGGCCCCCCCGGGCAGTGAAGTGAACTAAAGATTGGCTTGGAAGGTTGATCTCGAGAAACCTGTAAAATTAATCGTGCTGCCCAAGTGTGTAGTCGTTGAATATGAATTAATTGATTTGAGAGGATTGTAGAAAGTGGTACACTGCAATAATCAATACGAGTCAGAACTAAAATGGACGAACAGCATTGTGACGTGCAGACTGGTGAACCTTTTGATTCTAGAAATGTTCCTTAAATAAAAGTGACTGTGCAACAGATGAGAGATGTGGTACGAGAATGGCATGCGGGAATCAAACACCAAAGTTTCGATTTTTTCCGAGGGCAATTCCATTAAAATGAAGTCCGAGCCCCTATATTATCGGGAACCTTCATGAAATTCTAGTCTCCAATTTCTGGTGCTTTTGACAGATTTTAGTGTTCTAAAAGAACCATGACTTGGTCAGTTTATGAAGTGAAGTGAGACTTGAAAAAATGGGGGTCGGACGTATACAAAAATGTTGGATCATTTTATGGAATTGCCCCATAGGCTCAGTGAGTGTGCCACCAACATCTTTATAGCTATAGACATTTGGAAGATTGCGCGGGTTATTAGTAGAATCAGCAACAAATAATTCAGTTTAGTTTGTGTCATTTAATATTAGCTTATCCAATACCATCCACTGTCTTGTAAGCCTATCTGTATACCGCGCCCCTACTGATAAGATCTGACACGAATTCAATGGTGCCGCGAATCGTAACAGGGGGAACTAAGTATTTAATGTAGAGATGATGGTGATTTTGTTGATGATTATGACCATAACAATTATTATGGATATGATACTAATAACTATGATAATAATAATAATAGTGATAATAATAAACAAATAATAACGATATAATAACAATGATTGATACCATTAAGGAAATTGATAATCAATAAGCACGACGTTTTGTTTCTGTCAGGGTCGACCTTTAATTAAAAGAGTATGAATGAATGAATGAACGAACGAACGAATGCCTGCATGCATACGTATCATGCATGAATGAATGAATGAAGCATAATGAATGAATGAATTTAATGACCTAATGTTCTGTTTGATATCCCATTCATTTTTACCACTATCATAGCATCTGGAATATATGTCTTCCTAGCCGGGAGCGATTCAATTTTTAGTAGCAAACTAAGTGGCCGATACAATCCACTAACCACTTACTACAGCTTGTTTAAAGACCACGAGGGAGAGGTCGGGGCCACGCATTTCTCTGTCGATTCTCTTGGAAGCAAAGTGTACTGGACAGAATTGGCTAAAGAGACCATTCTTAGGAGTGACATAGAGGATGCAGCAGGCGCGGAAACTATTTTGACGTCAGAAAGTAAGTTTTGCACCATTAAGCAATCATTGTGTTCAAATTCAAATCCAGTGGACATTGGTGCATTGTGCAGGTTACATTTTCCGCAATGTACCTCCTATTTTGCTTGATTCGGGGATTTATGTTTGGTTTGCAACCCGGAAGTGGGGGGTGTACTGCCATTGAAAAGTGGACTGCACCCTCGAGATTCGTCCTGGAAAAATTAGCACCGCCCTATAGACAAGGGTTCAAGAGCTACAGGCCGCTAGGACTCTCTAAACGCGGATTTTGTGCAGACGCCCCCCCCCCCCCACCTCCGAGATCATGTCCCAGATTTGCACACTCGATACAAGAATTATGTACAGATCAAAATCCAAGATTTGCAAAAAGAATAAATTCTATTCGAGTAGGCCTTCGTGATTTAGGGGGCTTTCCCCCTCATTTTGGGTGTTTCTGACTCTTTATGTTTCGTGCCTACCCGCGAAAAACACCTTTTTCCTTCTCGCGGATGCTGTCCAATGACAAATAGTAGAAGCCGGAAATGTCAACAGTAATTGTCTTTACGTCCCATGTTTCCCAGGTTTACTGATATCTTTCCCCAATGCTTTCATGGTGAATAAAACTTATGATTCTAAGAGAATTATGCACTGCCATTATCCGAGCGAGAAATACGGTGAATTGAACCTCACAAACCAGGGGCGTCGATCCATTTTTCAGATTGGGGGGGGGGGCAAAATCATTAATGTTCCAAAGGCGCTCGATCGTACAAAACACCCACCCACACACACACACATATACACATATATATATACATATATATATGTATATATATGACTCATGAGACCCAGACACGTATCTCACAAATTAATGCGAGCGCGAAGCGCGAGCTGATTTTTTTTTATAGTATACTGACAGGAAAAGCGTGCCTGTTTAGGACTGTTTGTAGTAACTCATGAGGATACATATCTCACTACACAGATAGTATGAGTGCCGAGAGTGAGCTCAAATTTCCTTATATTCTGACCTGAAAACTTGATATTCTAAGCATTTTTGGTACCAATGATAAGATTTGTATCTAAAAGAACAATAGATGCAAGCGCGAAGCTCATGAGACCCAGACACGTATCTCACAAACAAATTAATGAGAGCGCGAAGCGCGAGCTGATTTTTTTTAGTATACTGACAGGAAAAGCGTGCCTGTTTAGGACTGTTTGTAGTAACTCATGAGGATACATATCTCACTACACAGATAGTACGAGTGCCGAGAGTGAGCTCAAATTTCCTTATATTCTGACCTGAAAACTTGATATTCTAAGCATTTTTGGTACCAATGATAAGATTTGTATCTAAAAGAACAATAGATGCGAGCGCGAAGCGCGAGCTGAAAATTTTTTTATTTCGATCTGAAAAAATGAGTTTAGTGGACGTTTTTGATGAAGAACAAGATATATATCCAAGAAAAGATAATTGCAAATCGAAGCAGGAGTTCTTTTGAGGCTTAGAACTGAAAGTGGGACATTTACATTCACCTATTTAATCATGAAAAGTATGGGTTTTTGCTACAGAAATGATGCGAGCGCGAAGCGCGAGCTGAAAATTTGTATATTCCAATCTGAAAAGCGGACATTTTGAGCACAATTTTAAATAAAGAACGAGTTGTGTATCACCATCTCGCTTGCTGAACATTACAATCTTGTTTTTTTTTAATGCATATCCGGAATTATTGGGGGGGGCAAAATGATATGTTTGCCCCCCCCCCAATATTTTCATTGGTGGGGCGATCGCTGCCCCCCCCCCCCCCAGGGTCGACGCCTCTGTCACAAACACAGGAACACCCAAACACACCCACACTTAATCCGATCTAATCTGGTCTGTCGTACAGGAGCACTATTTATTCATGTGCTTGAAGAAACTCGTGAGATATATTGGCTCTCGGATGAAGGAACAGAGAAACACCTGAAAAAGGCATTTCTTGACGGAAGCTCGCCGTCAACGTTATCCATCGACCAAACCAATAGCTGGGTGTGCTTTGCCATGGATAGTACCAAACGGTAAGGAGACAAAAAAAAGAGTGTGATCAATCCAATCATTAAGCCAATATAATTATGGTAAGGTTTAACGGGTTACAAAAATAAGAGATGAATTAAAATCAAGATTGATGTGAACAGTTTGTCAGCATAATTCAAATTGGAATTTACGGTTAGATGGTTCAAGATAAGCCAAAACATAAAACAAAAAATGTATTCCGGCTACAAAAATTACACAGTGTTAAAAATCATCATTTTAAATAATTAACTTAGAGCTTTGAATACGCCACAGTGTCTGTAGTCTTCTGTTATTTTTTCCTTTTTATGGTCACCAGAAGAGTGTATCTTGGAGGATCGGATAACATCATGCAAATCGATGTCAGTGGGCTTACCGTCCAATCGAGAAATTTTGTCAACGACACTCGCACTTCGTTTTTATATTTCCATAAAAGTGGTAAGCTCTATTTCGGTCATGTAGACAGGGAGCGACTGCCCCTACTACTGTTTTCAAATAAAAAGAACGAAAGGACCAGAACAAAAAGATGAAACGAGAGGGGAATGAGGAAAGAGGAGTGTAGAAGACCTGGATCGTGTACTCATGGTCTTGTAGTTCTAATTGTGGCATGCACCTGTGATCCAAGCTATGTGGGTGTGTGCGTGTGTGTGAAGGTGTCTGTGTGTGTGTGGGGGGGGGGGGGTTACAAATCGATGTAGATCGAGGTTCGAGTGCTGGTGACTCTTTCCGTGACGTTAAAGGTCGGTCTAAAACGTTAAAAAAATCGTTTAATACAGACCCGAGTACTAAACACACACACACAGACACACCCGAACACGTCCTCAATATGCCTATTGATTGTAAAAGCCCCAGAGCCGCAGATTGTCAAATTGCAAGTGCGCATGCACATACAGTGTGGAGCGTGTGTTTTATACGTTTGAAATAAGTACATCGAACAAATGACATTGGCCTGACAGGAGGACATTGCCGCCATGTTTGGTATCAGGGGTGGATCCAGGATTTTCCAAAGGGGGGGGGGGCACATTTTCCCCCAGGAAAATTTGATAAGCAAAAAAAAGGTTTTCACCAAAAAAAATTAGGACACTTTGTACTTCGTCCACGAAAAAAAATGACAAGCCCCAAAAAGGTCTTCACTTTCAAAGCCGAGGGCATATTTGGGGTTTAACGGCAGTTTTACATCATTACAAATTTTTAACACTGCCTCTAAAAAAAGGGGGGGGGCACAGCCAGCCCGTGGATCACACAGTATTTTATGACAAGGATGGTCATGAAACTAATTTATTAATTCACTTTTCACTTGATATGATGGGGAAGCAGAAAATGCTCGCATATGACGTCACATTATGAAAACCAGCAACGTTTTTAGTCTTTTTAGGATTTTCCTCAAATTTTCACCAATATTTTTTTATTATCTTTTCTGCTACTTTTAGAATAAACTTTTCGTCTATGTGTACCTTTCCTTTAATCCGTATCATCTCTGTTTTTAATCGCAGAGCGTCGACTCTTTTGGGCAAACAATCTTCTTGACGCTGTGCAGTATACCGATGTGGACAACCCTTCGGTTACGAATATCAGTATAACCATGATAACCGGAAAGATACTTAGTCTGGCTGTTATCAGGTCTACTATTTACATAGTCGGAGAGGTACCACCAAAGGGACTTACTTCAGGCAATCTTAATAGATTTGATGTATCAACTGTCAAGACTGTTTATTCGGTTCGAAAAAAATCAACCGGTTTTAATTCTGGATCAGTTGGAATAACAGCGATGATTTTCATCACTGAAATTGATTGATTGCGGTAGTGGAATACTAGTAGTGGGAAGCGGGGTTGCTATAGGGTTGCTGAAGCACCCCCAAGATTTTCCGGGGGCGGTGCTGCGTGTACTATTCTCCATAGGCAGCACCCCGCACCCCTGGAATTGTGGTAGGTGTGCAAAAATAGATCAATGTAACAAAATTGATCTACATTTTTAGTGTACCTCCCCTTTTGTCTTGTAAAATTTCTCGGGACCAATATTACCTTTATTTTTTATTGGTACCTTACATTTTCTTGCCGAGAATTATAGACGCCGCTTTTCCGACGGCGGCGGCGTCAACATTGAAATCTTAACCTTAGGTTAAGTTTTTGAAACGACATTATACCTTAAAAAGTATGGACCTAGTTCATAAAACTTAATTAGACATAATAGTAACCAAGTATTACTAAACATAATGTCCGAGGTTCGGTTCACCTTATCAAGTCAAACGTCATTTAGGGTCAATGAACTTAGACCATGTTTGGGAAATCAGTATTGAAATTGAAATCTTTTGAATTGATATCATACACCTTAAAAAGTATATATAGACCTAGTTCATGAATCTTAGACATAAGAGTAATCAAGTATTACTGAATATCCTGGCTGAGTTTCAGGTCACATGATCAAGGTCAAAGGTCGCTTATAGGGTCAATGAAATTTGGCCATGTTGGGGGTATTTGTTGAATATCCATTGTAATATTAAAAATGTATGAATATATCGTAATTTATAGGGGTAATCAAGTACCATTGCTCATCTTGCACAAGTCTGGGGTCACTTGATCAAGGTCAAATGTCATTTAGGGTCAATGAACGTAGTATTAGATTATGAATGATGCTTTTATGAATTATATTACTCTATCAAAGTCAGCACTGCTGCATGCTATGAATCGCGTAATGCAGGCTAGACTGTCAGAGGCGCTCCACTTGTTAAACCAAGAAGTTTCTATGACTGGAGTTCCAACAGGCAACAAATTTATTCAAGCAGCTGTTCATTTCTAAAGAAGCACAAAAGAAATAACGGCAGTTAAGACCTTTTGATGTCCGCCTTCGAAGCCGCCAGTTTCAGTGAAGAAATCCGGGGAGTGAAATTTTACGAATATCCATTTGGATCAATTTTCCATTTTTTTATATCAATAAACAAACAGAAATTTGTACGCATGACAAGACATCAATAACCAAGCACTATTATGCTGAGATATTTGCCCAGATTATATCAATTTACCTTTAATTAGTGGAAGAAGTAAGATTTTGACCTTTACTGAAACCAGATTTTAACACTTTTCCAATCGTTTGCGGCAAATGAAAATTTCAAATGTGGTCGATGGAATATTGCTATTCATTATTGTGTATGCCAGATGAGTGCCCGCACATGCCCAGTCGAGAAAATTTGAGTCATATTTCAGTACATATTGCATAGTTTATTTTCGCACGCCTCCGAGTTATATACTACACATACAACCAGACCAGATGCGGCGAAAAAGTAATTATCATCACAGTAGCATATTTCCCTCTATGACCTATAGCTGCAGAGTCATGCGGGAATCATTTGTCTACACAATTGCAAGAGATGTTAAGCAAAGTGCATGCCTGACATACTTTCTGCTGGCGGCTTTTAACCTTGTTCAAAGGGATTTTATTTGCTGTTTAATACTCCATCTCATTTGAAGCCTCCTTGGTTAAACTTAAAAGTCAAGGCTTACTAATTAGCTATTCTCCAGCAACACTCACAGCAACACTCATTTGAGTTGTGGACAGAGTGCAAAACATTTACTCGACCGTCTAGACATGGCACTAAAATGACAGATGCTTAACTAGTCCAAAGCATTCGATTAATGTAATCATATTGTACTGAGAAGAAAGTTGCATAATTTTCTTAGTCTTTGTAACAACGTTCTTACATGGATGAACTAATTTTTAAGTAATCGTGATCAGCGTGTCTTGTTCGAAGGGAGCGAGTCTGAGTGGAGACCAGTGACACCAGGTGTCCCCCAGGGCAGCGTAATCGCACCCGTTCTCTTTTTTTAATTTACCTCTTGATTTACCGAATATTATTTAATAATGATAATAATAATATAGGGTATTTATATTGCGCACATATCCACCTTGTTAGGTGCTCAAGGCGCTCCTATTTATGCTGATATACAGGTTTGCCTCTCGACCCATATGCAGGGGACACTGTGCTTCATCAGACAGTTTAACTCATAATGACACTCTCTTTAGATCTCGATTCCATTAATTGTTCCATGGTCCAACGAGTACTATACGTATAAATTCCCTGAAATGTTAACTAATGCACATTATAAGATCTCGTATACCAATGCTATTTTCATATTTTATAAATGTCAGGAGCACTAGAGAAGGTGGAATCAGATACCTTGGTTTAGTTTATTTAACAAGATTTATCATGGTCTAACATGCATGTCTAAGCATGTTCATAACATCGTATCAAAATGTTCAAAACTTTGGGCTTCATCTGAATCCCGGAATTCTTAAACGACATTTCTGTTCACTCTACAGACCAGTCATATAAAATACCTATCTGGCTTCCTCCACCTCCCCCCCCCCAAAAAAAAAAAAAATCACAAATCCTTTATTCAATCATTAAAGACGATCTACACGATTTTATTTTTCTTATGAACAGGCAAATGTACTTTCCTACTCTGAAAGAAATATATAAACTTGATTTTTCTCTGCTTTACGACCGATTTGCTTATTTGTCTGTTAGTTTGTAATATGTCTCTTCATTTTGTATGAAGTACATGCCCACTTATTGCCAAGTCCAAGAGTTCGCAAAGTAAATAATCTCCCCTTTTCGCGATTTTTCAAGATATAATGCTATACAAATTACATGTATGAAGTTCTCATGTTTTCACGCTTTCCCATAGACTACATGGACTATGGGATTCAATATACCTTCTGGCACCATAAGAGAACACTTCCTAGGATTCCGATGCTTCAGTTTTTAGTAATAATTATTGTAATTTTTGTTATGGTACAACTATTAGTTTTACATATGCAGTGAATTCGTCCTCAAATTTATCATACATGACTTACTCACTTTGATTTAATGTGTAGATTTTCCCCTTGTCCACTCAACTCTATCTCCTTTATTTACAATGTAATGACAGATTAAAACATGAAGATAATTATGTTATAATAATGTGTTTTATATTGGAACTATAGCACCTCATACCTCAAACTTGTTTTACATTTATCCCACATGCCCTTGCTTTCATTGCTTCAATGTTTGTTTCGTTTTACATATCTATATGTGTTTTGATGACATTTAATTCTTTGTGTTTTTTACATTTTATTGTTAATAATAATTTTTGTAAACTATCGACTGGTGATGATGGGAGAACCTTTGACATCATGTTTCAAGGAAACTAGTGTTTTAGGGGACTTCCCCTCACCACAGGTCGATGGGTCTTTCAATTTTCTTGTATCTCTTATTTCTTGTACTAATTTTGCCAGAAATAAATAAAAGAAATAAAATGAGTAACAGTATAGTGATAATCGAAATTAATTTAGATTACCCTGTCGCATTGCTACCCCGGGGGGGGGCACTTCCATTCACGAGTGGATACCATGCGCGACCACGGGGTCTCGAAAAGCACCCTAAACACGTAATTTCCATATTATGAAAATGCACCCCTTAACAAGTATTGGCGTGTGAAACCCTACCCTTAACAAGTATTGGAAACAAAACGATACTCTTGACAAATATTCCCTGAAATGAACCCCTAAACAAGTACAGGAATGTTTTATTGTTACGGGTCCTTCGGTCGTCGGCTTTACCTTATTTGGTTAAGTACGACCCCACCTTCTACACACGAAGTGTTGGGGCAAAAAGGACATCCTTTATAAAACATTTTAATTTTGTTTTATCATCCCCGCAAATTCGACCCTAAACACGTAATTTTCCTAGCGAAATAGATACCCTTTTTTCATTATTTTTGTGTTTTTGACACCCTTATCACGTTACGTACGTAACGTGCCCTATCGTGAAAAGGACATCCTTTTTACCTGTCTTTTGGTCGCGCATGGTATCCACTCGTCAATGTTAGTGTCCCCCCCCCCCGGGATTGCTACCGACATCTCCAAAATTCGAACTGTAAAGGGTCCAGTAATACCTCAGTCACATTTCCCTATGGCGGCCGTACGGCGAGTCGAATACTAACAGCCGTTTTTTGTTTACTTATTTTTTTTGTACCAGCTACATAGGTGCTATGAATAAAAATAAATAGAACGAATGTTTTCGACTCGCCGTAGGGCCGTCCTGCAGCAATTAAACTGGCCCAATTACGGTATTGATATGCCAAGGACAATCATGATTATGCGACGAGGTACTCATCAATCCACACACCCATCAGATAAGCATTATTATTTTCCCCTATAGCCTGTCTACATCAGGCGCGGATCCAGGATTTTGTATAGGGAGGGGGGCCCAAATTCGACCTGATTTTGGCGCCCCTGTGTACTTTTCGGAAAAATGGCGGCCCCTCCCTCCCCCAGGCAATCATAAGTGCCTTAAATGCATGTTAAATTATCTTATTTCATAGGCACATGAATCAGGGGCGGATCCAGCCTTCGCCAATAAAGGGGCCCGGAAATATTTTTTCAGCCATATTTTCCCCGATCGGCCGCTCGAAGATGTTTTTTTTTTTGTTTCTTTGAAGGGGGTAGTCCTATAAGTCACTTCTTAGCTTTATTCTTTAAATCAACATAAATGTATAATATCATAATCCTTATTTTATAATGCCTGCGCGAAGCGCGAGCAATTTCTTTTTAATTGTATGTATTTTTTCCCCTAAAATTTGAACATTCTGAAAAAAGATGTGCCTGCAATATACTGCGAACGCGAAGCGCGAGTAGAATTTTTTGATAAACGCGAAAATTTTATATAGTGACGTAAAATATTTTTTCGAAGTCTTCCTCTCATCTTATTTTATTCATTCGTCTCCCTCCTTTTCTTTTTTTTATATTCAGATCAGAAAAAGGGACATTTTTAGGACTGCATGATTTTAGGAATTCATGAAGAGCAGACATATCTCACTAATCCACCAATGCGAACGTAACCACGGACAGGAAATGTTTTATATTAAGACCTTAAAATGAGCCAATCACTTTAAGTAGTCATGAAAAAGAAGCATAATCACATAACAAAACAATAATTCGAAGTGCGAGGAAATATATTTGGTGTATATTGACTTGAAAACGGGAGGTTTTAGTACAACAGGATTATATCTCGTAAAACAGACAATGCGAGCGCCATGCAGGAACAATGAAGACATGCAATTATCAAATTATGTTTTATAAAATTTTGAAAAAAAAATATAACATTATAATGAACAATAATTTCTTCTTTCCCAATACGTTTCTCTTCCTCCCTCTTTTTTCTCCTTTTACCGGTTTTTTTATTTTGACAGCCGATTTATTTAGGAATTGTGAGATACCTTATTATGTTTTTGAGAATAAATCTCAGATTTTCTTTAACTTCGGTCTGTATCCCAACAATTTTTTTTTCTATCTTGGTGTCCCCTACTAAATTTCAAGCCCCCCTCCGTGCGCCCCTGCTGATTGAATTCCAGCTACACCACAGATGAGGAGATTGTGTCGATTGCCTTAATTTGCGAATGCATTATTCCAAAGAATCAGCAATATCATTATGATCATTGGAGGCTATTTTTGAAAGACCAGTTAAGAAAATACAGCTCACGTTCACACAATTCTAGTGGGGCCTTCTCTGATGAGAAGTTCACGAAATTGAAGCCCCAAATGCTTAAAACAGAAAATCGCATTCATTCATTTTTTAGAAGTGATATTACATCATGGATTTTTTTTTTGTCTTCGTGAGCACATTAAAAAGTGGTCTTCAAATGCCTTTTTTTCACGTCAGTTAAAGCATTTGAAGGCACTTACGTTTGCCTGGCAGGGAGAGCAATTTTTCGAAAAGTACACAGGGGCGCCCAATTCAGGTCAAATTTGGGCCCCCTCCCTACGAAATCCTGGTTCTGCACCAGCACGTACCTCCACATTTTGCTGAGTGAATTGCACAATATTTTAGGATACGATTTGTATGTTAATGATAATTAATTCAACAATTATGTTTTCTACGGAAATTGCCATTTATTTCAATAAAAAATGCACTGATTGCACAGTTTTGGACCATGGGCGGAATCACAGGGGGGGGGGGCAGGGAGGACCCTCCATGGCCACTATTTGTGGTATTTTATGATGAAAAAAATACATCATTCAAAATCGTAATAATACGCATGCATCCTTGAATTTCGAAATATGATATCGATGTATTTTTCGTTGAGAACCTGGGTAGAAAAAAAAGGCGTAGGTCTATCGGTTCGACTTTAGTCTCGACCTCATGCCTCTCCCAGCGCTACAGCAAGATGCCTATACACGCATAGAGCTGGAAACCTTTGTTGAGTCGGGAATGGGGGTTCTCGTGCACCGTTGAGATATATTTTTTAACCAACTATTTGTATTGCCTGAAGTGTCACGGTCTAGTTATATAGGCGGTGGAAGCGGGGGGGGGGGGGGGGGGGGGGGAGGATTTCCATGTCTGATGATCGACTACTGCATGCGATCACTGGTAGCTAACACGCAGAAATACATAACTTTGTGTGAGTAGCTATAGAAAGGTATAGGCCTACTTAGATGGATGTTGGTAAAAGTATTTTTTTAAATAGCGAAGAAAAAAATACAAGTGCAGGACTCATCTGCCTGCCAACAGATGGAGCCTAAACATGCTTAAGGAAGACAGAACTTGAGGAAACAAAGGAATCAAATCAAGAAAGAAATCCAGAGGAAGAATATAATTAAGAGAGAGAAAGGGAGAGGGAGGGGGGGGGGTAAGTGTGACGTGGTGAGGGAATTTAACAGTTAATTGTTTGTGTCAAACCAACTGGTCAAATTTTCATTTCCATTACCATACATGTATTTCCAAGCTCATTTTCAGCTCACCGTGCACCTTTTTCTGGTTGACTGTTTTGAGCATCACTGATATTATACAAAATTATGTTTGTATTTTTTTCTGGTTAATTAGAAACTAATGAACTCAGGGGCGGACCCAGGATTACCCAAAGGAGGGGATTTTCCCGATGAATATTAGAGAAAAAAAAAAGTTTTTCACCTAAAATTCATGGTCATTATGGCGGAGAATTTGACAAGCAAAAAAAAAGTTCTCGTCGGTGACCGTTTCAAAAGGAGGGGGGCACACGTGAGTAAAAACGGTATATTTACATTACATTTTTTGGGTTTTGGCTCTCAAAGAGGGGGGCACAGGCCGGCTGTGCCCCCCCCCCCCTGGATCCGCCACTGAATAAACTTGCTGAATTTAATTGGGCCAAACTGACATCATCCGATCCTTTCATAATTCAAGGCGTGGTCTCTTTTTTAATTTTGTACTTGATATTCAAAGTTACCGTACGTCAACTGAACACACCTCGCGTGACGTGAGCGAGCGCCCAGGGCTAGCTGGAGGAGCGTCGAGCTGAGGCAGCGGTCAGCAAGATCCCCGGCCGGCCGGCGCGGCAGATCGGGCATGTGTTGATGCACCCATACGCTGTGCGCCCCTGGATTGTGACTTACATCATGGACCTATCATGCTTATGCATAACCGGACGCGGACGATTCCGGTACACGCTAACGTAGTAACGACGAAGACAAAGCTTCAATTTCTTCCGTCAATTTGATTACCTAACTTGTAACAATGGAGCTCAGCCTTACCATGATAATTTCGGTTTTGGCCGCCTTGCCCTTGATATGTTTGGTCCTTCTCATTTATTTCAAGGGAATGGAATATGTGATCGTGAATCAAAGGTGGATTTTCGTGTGTTTATTCCTGCTCCCACTCTCTGCTGTTTACGATGTTTTCTATTTCATCCGCAACTGGGTCGTTTTCAAACTAAGTAGTGCTCCAAAACTTCATTCTCAACGAGTTCAAGACATTCAGTCACAGGTAAGTATAATCTATAGATAGATTCTAGATCTGACAAATCATAAAGACCAGTGAAAACTTTTGAAAGGCACATTTTTTTTTCACTTCACATGATGACTAGGCCTACCTAGTATGAATATGATTTAAAGAAAAAAACTGTTTAGGCCTACCCAGGCAGTTGTTGTGTGTCCGGACAGGTACAGGTTGTAGTACATGTATGTCTGGACGATCAATTTTAGAAGGCAGTGTATACAGCCACACGCGTGTGTCTTTACCATCCAGCCACACGCGTGTGGTTATATCCAGAACACCTATCTGTGGATACCGCCACACGCCGCCAGTAATAACAGTAAAACACGTGTGTAGGTCTGACCGTCTATATCACGATCAAAATAACCTCATTTCTTCATTAAATTCTTACATTCTAAACCCCTTTGATATCCTAGGCTTAGATCATTTCAATTTCATTCTCACCGTCTTCTCTCCTTGCTTTTCTTGTCTTGTTACAAACGGTCGTCTGTTTAACAGCAAATTCTCTTTTTCTACTTGTGTCGATTCTGGCTTCCTTCGCGGTACGGTGGCAGACCCATACAGCGTTAGCGCAGCGCAGTAGACATATACAGTTTGGGTTACGTTTACGTTTGGTACGAATAATTTTCGTACCAAGCGTTAAGCATGCACGAATCCCGAGTTTCGTACGTACGCACGTACACGCACATAGCCTAGAGTCAGTAGAGAATCGACACAAGTAGAAAAAGTGTGGAAATTTGCTATTTAACAGGCGGCCTTTTGTAACGACAAGAAAAGCAAGGAAAGAAGACGGTGAGAATGAAATTGAAACGATTTAAAGAAATCAGAGTGGTTTAGAATGTAAGAATTTAATGAAGAAATGAGGTTATTTTGATCGTGATATAGACGGTCAGACCTACATACGCGTTTTACTGTTATTACTGGTGGCGTGTGGCGGTATCCACAAATAGGTGTTCTGGATATAACCACACGCGTGTGGCTGGATGGTAAAGACACACGCGTGTGGCTGTATACACTGCCATTTTAGAAAGTCATTTGGAAAAAATTACAAGCGAATTTTCATCAATTTTTAGTACAAAATGTTAGGAAATATTATAGAGAACAAAATAGAAGATGATTACTTCCATTGAATTCATATTTTTAGTGTAATCCTAAAAGAAAAAAGAAGGTTTCAAAAATATAATTAAAGTCAAAAGTGTCCGGACACCCGACCCCCCATCAGTGTTAGTCTCTGTGGATTTGAAGAAATTATTATTTAAGACTGACAGAAATTTAGACTATTTGCGGAAAAATCCAAGAAATGGCTGCAAAAAAGAATAATGAAATCAGGTCAATCTTCAGTATTTCTCTGCTGGCTCTAACTACGCGTAAGTTCTGCTTTACAGCTGGCAGCCATCTGTTAATTGTTTTGAGCAGTTGTTGAGGAGTTTTAAAACATTTTTTAAAGTTTATTTCTCCTGGTAAGTTGTACACAGACGGCTCGCTATTGTGCAGCCATCATTAGGGCCTAGGGGTTAACAATGCAAAATCCCCCCGATGGTTCTCATCAAGTTTTTTCTTTATTTCATAAAAAAACACAACTGTACCAAAAGGGGGGAAAAACAGTGACTTACTTCGGCTGTCAAGCAACTCCCACTTCCCGGTTAATTGATCCGAAATTAATACATAAACATATGGCCATTGAGTCCCTGTACAGATTGAGCTACATGTAGAACTTTGGTCTCTGTATTTGGTGAGTGGAGCCAACAGAGTTCAGCGGAACAACCAACATAACAGAGACCGAAGCTTTTGGTCTAAGCTCTGCTCTGCCATCATAGATTGTGTAGATAGGACTGGACACACACATCCAAATTTTTAGCTTCCGAGAGCTGTTAATTTATTACTGGTGCCAAAAGCTTGTCCGTAAAGTGCCAAAAAGGAAATTTGATGCTCTTTCTGATGTGATGGAATGATTTTTTAAAAAAGATTTGGAAATCAGATCACATTGAAAAATTGTGACAAAGTGAAACAAATTATGAAGAAAGGAAATTTCATTTTCCCATATACCGCCCCGGTATTAAACGTATGGGGAAATTGCAATCTCAACATACTCAAAAATAAGGGTTTGCAGAACTATCTCATAAAAACTTGTCCGTAGTGTCAAAAGAAGCCCCTGAATTTGAATTTTCTCTTTCCAAACATCAGTAAAAATCAATTCAGATTACATTTTTGTTGAAGGCTGAATTTCCTGAAAAATTGTTAATTTTTCCTCTGAAATCTGCCTGTTTTATGCTGACATTTTTAGTGTGGCTTCAGACACCCTGGTTTTATGCTCTAAGTTACTTCTTGAAAAGAAAACAAAAATATCCACTAGATTAAGAGAAAATGAGCCAAAGTAGCCAGATGAAGTCTCAGCGAAGCATACATTGTATCCCTGACAGAAATAGATCTATTTATCGGTCTAGCTGAAAGCCTGAAACCAACCATAGAAAAATTCTTTAATTTTCAGGTGAAGAAATGGAAATCAGACCAGAGTGGGCAGCTGATGTGTACCGGTCGTCCAGGGTGGCAAACCATCAGTCTAAGGGTTGCCAAGTACAAACAGACCCATCGCAAGATCTTCATCAATCTGGTTGATATCCTCGAAGTGGACACTGAACGTCAGGTCATGAAGGTAGAGCCCTTGGCCACCATGGGTCAGATCACTGCAATGCTGAACCCTCTTGGCTGGACGCTACCGGTCCTTCCAGAGCTGGACGATCTCACAGTTGGTAAGCTTCTCTGTCTGTAATAAGACATTTGTACATGTAGTGTGCAGGCTTTAATTTTGTCAGAGCAAAGACATATTCTTTTTTCTACAATTTGTACATAATTTCGTGGTTGTCAACAATCTCCAGCAACTTTGAACATTATCTAGGAGTCTTCGATCTCATAATACACCAGACAAAGCCACTCTCAAAAACATTTCATGTTTTTAGAACATGCTGATTAAAAAAATTGAGTGCAGTATGTAGAATAATATGGTAATTCTGGTTTTGGATACAGAAAAGTGAAATTACTGTCAGTCGTATACATAAAGTAAACATGACAAATGAGTAATGTCCTTGGAAATATTGAACAGTAAAGGGAACATGTGTACATGTAGAGCCTTATGAAGCTAAACTGCAATCTTGGTCAGTTCTTTGAACCAATGTAATTCTATGTAATCATTGCATTTTGATATTAAAAGAATTTTAAAATACAAGTCACACTTTACATGTAGATTTCCTAAAACTGCACTCTCAAACCATGTTTATAGGTCAAGTCCACCCCAGAAAATTGTTGATTCGAGTCGATATACATGTAGAAAAATCATACAGCATAATGCTAAAAATTTCATCTAGATCTGGTGTAAAATAAGAAAGTTATGACATTTTTGATGTTTTGCTTCTTTTTCACAAAAAAATGCACAACTCAGTGATACGCAAATGAGTGTTGATGATATGTCCCTCTTATTTCTTTTTTTATTGTTTCAATAAAAAGTTGTTTCATAAATTACAGATTTGGGATTAAGACCAAATTGACTCAACCATATTAAAATAATGGTAATTCTACATGTTCAGGCAGGAATAAATTTTTTTTGCATTACAATGTGGAGAAAGTTAGAATTTTCATGTTCTATATTAAAAGAAATACATGTAGTGAGTGGGTGATTCTACCGACCAGGATGTGCATACATGTACATTTCTGTTTTGTATAATTAAGCGAAACCTTAAAATGTCATAACTTTTTTTATTTTACCTCTGATTTTTGATGAAATTCTCAGTGTTATGCTTGTTGGTTTTTTTCTCCTTTTATTCAAATAAACTTTTCGTTGGGGTGGAATTGTCCTTTGAGAAATTTATTACTCCAGAAGTATCAATAATTTAAGTACAAACTACAATGATATTTTCTCGATTCAAAATCTCCTGTTTTGACACGAGGTGAGTAAATGATTGTTTGTAGTGGAGGGTCACATACCAGCTATACAAATAAATCATCTTGTCCATGTAGTATTTTAATTACACATTGAAAATGATACCTTATCCAACCTGTCTTGCTAGTAAATAAAGTACAATGTACTATCTTAAAGCAAATAATCCAATCCCTCATTAATCGTGCTGTCTTAAATAACCTCACACATATGGTATGATGTCTTGAGAATCTTGGGTCAATGAACTATTAATGAATATTTATTGGCTTCTTCCTCACTGGAGAAGGAACAATTGATTTTAATTTTGTCTGTCATGCACAGAAAAGGGAACCAATTTTTCAGAGATATAAACATATGTGAAAGACACTGTTTGCCAAATCCTGTATTGCCAACTCGTGCACTCATCACATGGTCTACATGTACACTCATTTAGTGTACAATGTCATTTCATCCATCTACATTTTGTTTAACATCCATTTGGTCCAATAAGCATTCAGTCCAATAATCACTTTGTCTAATCACCAGTTTGTCAATGACCAGTTGGTCTAATACCCCATTTCTTTTCATTCATTTTGACTAATTAACACTTAGTCCAATTACATTGTAGACCAAAGGGTATAAAGACATAAATGGTTATTAGACCAAGTGATTATTAAACAAAATGGCAATTAGACCTTGAAGATAGTGGACAAACTGACGGTAGACCAAATGATATTATGAGTTGGTAATTGGACGAATTGGCTTTAGATCAATTGAAAATAAACCAAATGCACAGGCTTCTTTTGTTAAAAAAATAAAGTGAGCCATTTATGATTAAAAAAGAAGACGTAAAATGTTATTTTTCTTCCTTGAAAATTTAGATAACTTTGCCACAGATGACCAAGTAATTTGGGGAATCCAAACTTTCTCATAAATTGTCGTGTGAGAGAGGAGAAAAATATGTAAAACAGAATGAGCATTTGGAAGTAATAAAACAAGCAATAAGTATGGCTGTTAGAGAATTGAGATCCCTTGAACTGTAAATTTCATATTGGCAACTGGGTACATGTAAGTATATTAAAACAAGCGGTAGGGACAACTTTCCAATAGGTAGGTCATGTTAAAACAGGGATTTGGGGGTTTCTCCTACAGTGTATACCTCTGTGACAGTAATCAAAATATAATCAAGGTATTGTTTTCCGTCTTCATGAAAGAAAATATAAGTTGAAGTAAGACTTTTGAACAATTACATTTTAGTCTTTTTTTTTTAATTTGAGTAAATGGGAGTGTACATGAACATGTAGTCCTTGCCCTTCCTTCAGGAAGTTGCCTTCCAACTATTATTGAGTGTAGTTCGATTTATGCCTTTAAAAAGATTTGCCTGAAAGTCCCGGGGGGGCCACTTCCATTCACGAGTGGATACCATGCGCGACCATGGGGTCTCGAAAAGCACCCTAAACACGTAATTTTCATATTCTGAAAATGCACCCCTTAACAAGTATTGGCGTGTGAAACCCTACCCTTAACAAGTCTTGGAAACAAAACGATACTGAAACGAACCCTAAACAAGTAAAGGAATGTTTTATTGTTACGGGTCCTTCGGGTGTCGGCTTTACCTTATTAAGTTGGTTTAGTACGACCCCACCTTCTACACCTCGCGCAAATCGGACTCTAAACACGTAGTGTTGGGGCAGAAAGGACATCCTTTATAAAACATTTAATTTTGTTTCATCATCCCCGCAAAGTCGACCCTAAACACGTAATTTTCCTAGCGAAATAGATACCCTTTTTTCATTATTTTTGTGTTTTTGACACCCTTATCACGTTACGTACGTAACGTGCCCTATCGTGAAAAAGACATCCTTTTTACGTGTTTTTTTGGTCGCGCATGGTATCCACTCGTCAATGTAAGTGGCCCCCCCGGGCTGAAAGTTTAAAGTAAACTTTACTCAACTCTGCCTTGCCCTATACAGTATGTACATGGAGGTAAACAATGTTTACAATAAGAGTGTATTTGATTACTGATTATGGTGTATTTATTTTTAAGGTCAAAGATAAAATTCTGAAGGTCATCTTCAGAAATTACTTGTGTATGTATATGAAATTTTGCTTTTGACAGACCTGGGTCCCATAGACTTGTTACAATAACAAATGTATGATTTCTATAAGAAATTAACTATCAGCCAATCAGATTAAAGGATTTCTGTAGCTTTTAACTGCTCTTGCAGATTTATTACTATAACAAGCTATAGCCTATGTTTTACAATTTGATGTAGTTTTGTCTGGTAAGATTACTTATGATTCAGTAGTTGGAAACTTCTGTGAATTTAATTGCCAACCTATTTTTTAATGTCTTTTTTGGTATTTATTCATAGAATTACTTTGAAATCAAACTTATTGTTTTGTATCATAATCTTACATTATGTTTCTTAGCAATGATAATTTTGCAACTGTCTGTGTTATGTTGACAATTTGAAACAAATACATGTAAATAAAATGAAATTACCTACATGTAGTATAGTTTAGAAAAAACTACACTGTAGTATGCTGAGAAATGAGAAAAAAATTGTATTAAAGTTTAATTGAACACTTAAGAGACTAATATAAAAATGTACGATTAAAGAACGTGACTCTTCTATCTTTCTTTTCTCCTGTAAAGGTGGTTTGATCATGGGTGTTGGAATAGAGAGTTCTTCTCACAAGTATGGTCTATTTCAACATGTCTGCATCAGCTTTGAACTTGTCTTAGCTGATGGAAGTGTGGTCCAATGCTCAAAGGTAGGGTACATGAAGTCTATTTATTTGCTCACTGTACATGTACATCAGGGGTCACGGATCAGGGGGAGGGTTGGGGTGGGAGCTTCAGCCCCACCCACCCCCACTTTTGTCCAAAACCAAATCGTGTACAAATTACTACAAAAACATAAAAATTACTATTTTGATTTGTGCATTGGTCAACCCCCCCCCCACTTTCAAAACTGTTCCGCAGCCCCTCTTCATACAGGGCAAACAATTTCTCATGACAAGGGGGGGGGGGGGGAGCTGCCATTTGCCATCCCTGATGCAGTTTTCTTTGTTCATTTTTTTGTACGCTACTGGTTGGCAACATGGAAACCAGTCCTTAATGCCATAATCAAGAACAGTGGGCCTATTCACATTCAATACATATACCCAAAAATTGTAATGGATGTTTGGTTTTTGGTTGGATTACTTTTTTTCTTCTTATCATTCCAATTGATATTTTACTTTAAAATGCTTTGTTGAGCCCAATTTACACCCCAAGCTCTTTTATAGGAAGAGTATTTTGACATTACAGTGGTGAATCGCTCTTTTACATAGTCCCAGATGAAATTGGCTGTAGTGACACAGTCCAAAATAAATTTCTCAAACAAACCATTGCAGAACCAAATTAACCCATGGATCTGTGAATCTGTAATTATTCAAAAGCCTCTCACGAATCGCCGGGTTCTTGTAGGTAACAAGTTTGAAGGTGAAAATGTATATGCATCGCTCTTACAGTATATGAAAATACAATCCATCCCTTATCAGTGAATTTGACATTGACAGTAGTAACGCATATTAAAGAATTTATTTAATTGATAATGAAAATGAAGTAAATCTGAGAAATGAAATATTTCAATTCTTTTCCTACAATAGGATGAAAACTCTGAGTTATTTTACTCTGTTCCGTGGTCATATGGAACTCTTGGATTTCTCGTATCAGCGGAGATCAAGATCGTACCTGCTAAGAAATTTGTCCGTCTGGAGTACAAGCCTGTGCATTGTTTCGATGACGTCTTTAACGTCTTTGCAGAGTGTTCAAAGGAGGCTCAGAAAAATGAATTTGTTGAAGGTAACTAGGTATTACATGTTTTAATGCCTCCCATTCTTAGAATTCAGCTCGGCTGAATTTCAGCTTTTATTGCTCTGCAGTTAATCCATTGTTAAATGAGAAATTTTTGGGGGGCAAAGAACACATACTGATGATATTGAACAAAATTCCCGTGGTACAGTACATTCTGTATTGCATTTTTACCAATGGAAACAGCCGCTTCCACATTTGAATGCATTGGAATTTTCATCATACAGCTACATGTATCTCTATGTGTCATCCTTATAGATTATGTGTATTGGACCATCATCACCTACATCACTAACTTATGTATTCTTAAAAAAAAAAATTAGTTTTAATTTGTATTTTCATTAAAGTTTTGAAAATGCCAACATGCTTTTATAAGTATAACGCATATATCCAAGCGAAATACAGCCTTATTCAGTATTTGAAAATAAAGGAAAGGAAACTTTGATATTTCATATTAATTTTGAATTATATACTTATTTTGTATCAAAAAGGATTGATGTACTCTGAGAATGAAGCTGTTATAATGACAGGACAGCTAACAGATGAAGCCCAACAAGATAAGGTTAGTTTCCCATCCTTTCTTTTGTTTGTCACTTGACATCCCTTCCTCCTTTCCCTCTCTCTCCCCCTTCCCCTTCTCCTGCCCTTCCCCTCTGGCTTCCCCTTTCACCTTCTTCTCCCCAACCAAAAATTGCTACTTTACCAATCAACAACCATCAGTTAACTGTGAAGACATTGGTGAGAAAGTTACCTGTACAGGGGGTGTTTCACAAAGATTGAAGAATGGCCCAGGGTCGCACCTACATGTCAAGTTGAGTGCATAATGAAAGAGATGACTGCATTGGTCAAATCATAACAAGAGGACACGCATTACTGTATATTAATAAGATTCTGTGTTGCACATCATACACTTAAGTGCAACACTTACGTCATACTGTACTTATTTTTTTTTTTATCTTTGTGAAACACCACCTGGATGCCACACCACATAACCCTAATTATCAGTTGATGATATACATGCATACAGGTAGTTTACACACAATGGATGTTGGGGACAAGGGTAAGCATTGCCTACAGCAATTTGATTCCAAGCATTGAATTCATTTAATTTTATAACAGATTAATGAGATGGAATTTTTCCGCTCCAGTTTTGTTCACTTTCTATAAAAAGTATGCTATGTTGTGCATGACTGTCCTTGCTACTGTAAACAAATTGTCATGACAGGATGTATGTAGAGAAAAGATAATTCCATATTGATTGCTTAGTAAACCCTAACCACTGGCTAGCTTTCCTTTAATTTTTTTGTCAAATGATTTGCCACAGATCAACTCAATTGGGAACTTCTGGAAGCCCTGGTTTTTCAAGCACGTCGAGGAGTTCCTGAAGACTGGTCCTGCTGTGGAGTACATTCCCCTGAGGCACTACTATCATCGACACTCCAGGAGTATCTTCTGGGAAATTCAGGTTTGTTCCTTTTCACATTCATCAATTCAATTTAAGCCCTACGCACACCACATAATCCAGTTGCAAATGATTGTAGAAAGCATTGTGATTTGATTTAATATGTACATTCCAAGGTGTAAAATCATAACTAAAATTTGATGGTGTAGTGAATGAAAACGATTCAAAATTATGGGCTATTGCCGTTTTGCTTGTAGGAATAAAAGCAAATTCAATTAAGTATATTGACATCATGAAAATTTTGCCAACGCCAGCAGTTTGAAACTGATTTTGTCCACTGACCTTGGGCTTGTAATAGAGCATGATTTTGATCTTCGTATTGCTGTATTCCAAATTTAATACAATATAATTTTACTTGAACTTATTTTAACTTTCATATTAAATGAAAATGTGATGTGTTAAGGAATTGGGTGCAGTCGGATGTTATTGTGTGTGGCTACCTTGACTTGACTTTCCTTCCATTCTTTAGGAATTAGAAAATGCAGCTAATTTATCGCAATACAATTTGAAAATGATAAGAAAAAGAATGAATTTTAGCAGAATGCCAAGTGATCTATCAAGATGAAGATCATGCCGATTTATTCTTACAGGACATTGTGCCGTTCGGCAACCATCCGATCTTCCGCTATCTCCTTGGCTGGTTGACCCCTCCCAAGGTGTCGCTGTTGAAGCTTACTCAAGGTGAGGTCATCAGAGAACTCTATGAGAAGAAACATGTCGTACAGGATATGCTGGTGCCTATGAAAGACATGAAGAGCTCCCTCATGTGTTTCCATGATGAAATGAATGTAAGTCCTCCAAATAGAACCCTGCATAAGAGCTTGTGTATTCTAATGATCTTGGACGATATGCATTAAACATTCTGGATCTTGTATGATTCTAAAGGTTGATGGATGTAGCATCATGTGATGAGATGTTTTTTTGAAGAGTGGTATGTCCCCCCCCCCAGCCCATCCTCCCCGTCTTCCCATCCTCCCGTCTTCCCCTTATCCTCCTCTCATCCCCTTCTCCCTCTTCCTTCCCCATTCCTCCTCTTACACTTCTCCCTCTTCTTTTTCCCTCTAATCCCTTCCTATTCCTCTGCTTCTACCCCCCTCCTCTTCTCCATCCATTCTACTATTTCCCCCTCCCTTATTCTTCTGCCTATCTCCTACTCTTTCCTTCTGCTTACAACTTACCCTCTCATCCTCCTCCATCTCCTCTCCTGTTCCTGCTCCTACTTTCAGAGGTATAAGTGATCGCAGATAAAAAAATAGAGCTGAAGAGTTTCGAAAAGAACAACATCTAAAATTGAAAGAGTACCCTAGTTTTTGTACAGAGGAAAGCTATAAAGATATGCTGAAAATCAAAAAGCTGACATAAGCTAAAAAGCTGAAATCTCACACCACTGTATTTCTCCCCCCCCCCACCCTCTTCAACCTCTCTCAATCCGATTTCTCCCTTTCTACTCTGATATTTCTTCCTCCTCCTCTTCCCATTTTCTTCTTCCTAGGGCCTTTTCATAAGGACTTGTTACAGTAACAAATGCACAATTTCTATAACAAATTTACCATCGGCCATTCGGATACGAGGATTTCATTAGCCTTTAACTGTTTTTGCAAGTTTGTTCTATGACAGATTTTATGAAATGGGCCCTCTAATCTCATTGATACTTTTCATTACATTTTCTTGTATTTCTCTTTAGATGTATCCACTGTGGTTGTGTCCATTTGTTTTACCAGCCTTACCAGGCATGGTTCACCCTTCAGGCAACCAGGAAGAACTCTATGTGGACATAGGAGCTTACGGCAACCCTAAGAATCCTGACTTCCATTTCAGAGACACTACTCGTAAGGTGGAGGAACATGTCCGCAAAGTCAACGGGTGAGTGGTAACATTTTCCTCAACAAATGTCTAATACTTTCCTTTCATTATTCATTGGTCTAATAAGACTGCCATTGGAGACTAAAGGTCACATCTATGTTGTAGAAAAGTTTTGTATTTTCTCTCTACAGTGCGTCCAACAAAAATCGAAACCATGAAGTGTTGATGCTTTATCATAACTAAATCACAAATGTAATAGACAAATGGCACATCATTGTCAAGCTTTGAGTCTCCTCTTTTATTTGATATGTATTAAATGATTATTCGTTCATGCTAGAGAGCAAGAAAAAATTTAAGGACGAATATCCTAATGTCACGTGGCGGACAGTATCTGAATTTCAAAAAGAAAATCAATACATTTAGCGCAAAAAATAGTCACCTTTCATGCATTGAGTTCTATGTATCTTGTTTTAGAATTCATTGTTTAAATGCATCGGTTTCACAAGTTAAGCCAGAGGAATAGCATATCAATAGAGCACTTTGAAACGAGATGTATCAAGCAGTATGAAATTAAAAGTGGATGAAATTTATTTTTATAATTATGAATTTTGTTATTTGCTGTTCCTCAGTTTCCAGATGCTGTATGCCGACAGCTACCTGACCCGCGACGAATTCCGAGAGATGTTTGACCATTCTCTCTACGACAAGCAACGCAAGAAACTCAACTGCAAAGGTGCTTTCCCTGAAGTGTACGACAAGATCAATAAATCCGCTCGCCACTGATACCCTATTAGTCAGTCCCCAGTAGAGTTAAACCAAGGGATGTTTCACAAAGTCTTGGGAATGACTAAAGGGTGTTGTAAGAATATATTTGCAATCAGTAGCAAATTCCATTTGTATTTTTTTACAACCGGGGCCTTTTCATAAAGCTGATCGTAAGTTGAAAGCAACTTTAAGAACGACTGGTGATCCTTTCTTGTGGTAAATGATATTCACCACTGAATGTTCATTGGTGATTATTTAGCATGTAAGAAAGGTTCACTAGTCATTCTTAAAGTTATTCTTTACTTACAAACAGCTTTATGACACACCCACCTGGTTTGGTATTTTTTTTAAGGATCATGAATTTTTTAGAATTAGGATTTGGCATGAATTGTTTTCCACCGATAATATACCTAAACCGTTTGGTATATTGATATGTGGATTCTGCAAGATGACATTTTTTCTATGAATAAGGTAGCGGGCTCTATTTATTGTAATTTGTTTCCTCCTTTTGAGTGTAGTGAGATTGATATTGACTTCTATTTATTTATTTATTGCATGAGATAGAAGTAAAACAAACTAAGTGGAAGATTGACAATAATTTTGTGAATTTCATGGAGAATAAAGGCGGACAATTGCCGGGGGATGGGCTGGATTATAGAGGGCTCATCATTTAAGCCCTTCTCACATCATTGCGTTTTAAGCTGCATATTGCTGCGTTAGCTGAAAACCGAAATACACAGCCTTATTATCACAGCATACTACAAGGCAAAATATTTGGTTGCAAACTTGCGATCACATTGTTGCCTATGAGTTAGTTGGAGCTCGTTCAAAGTTGCATGCACGCAGTAAAGCGAAGTGATGCAATCTAAGTCGAGGTAAATTGAGCACCTGTCCAATGCTGCTTTAAGGCCTGAGTTAGCTGCTCGTTGTTGCTCCACTTCCTTGCTGGAGTTTCCTCTTATGGATGTTTGGTGCATTTAGTTGCATTAATTTGTGGATGTTTGAAAACATGTATTACAACCGAGCAAGAACGCAAAGCCTTAGCTTGTTTCCCATCATTGGATTGCATTTGACTGTGTTTGTCTGCTTTTAGGCAATCCGCAGCTGAATGCAGGCTAAAAACGCAATGGTGTGAGCCAGGCTTTGTGATGTACATGTACATGTATGACTCATTCTGACACTGTGCTGAATATATGTACTTAGATTATGATGTCACAAACAATCCTTTTTAATGACATGAATTATGATGTCATGAGCTATGTATGATGTTGCAATGCTATCAATACAATTTTACAATGCTGTTGTATGATGTCTCAGTGACATGGATCACCATTTCATAATGGTGTCACAATTTCATAGTGATATCACAATGCTGTTTTGTGATGTCACTCCTATTAGTGTAAATTCACAATATTATTGCATGCTGTCACAATGAAGTCACAGTGGACTGGCTGCAATCAAGCAAATAAATGCCAGGAAATGCTTTATATATATTTTGCACTATTTTCTCCATTATATATGTATTTATTGACTCAATGGGTTTGTTAGATTCAATTCAGGTTGAATGTTATCTTTAACACCCATTATTATTAACACCTGTGCTAGATATCCAGTATGTGTTCATTGTTTTCCCTTTTCACACCATTGGTTGGATAAACCAATTTTCATTCAGTATTCTGATGTATGTGTTTTCATAATCATGCTTGTATCTGTTAAATGGCTCCTGTTTTAGGATTATGAAATTGGATGACATTTCATGCGCTTTTGAAACTTTGTAGGCTTACTGCTTGCTGTAGTGAGGTGTTGAAATGTCCCAATTGATATTTTATGAAATACTTATTGTTTATAATTCATGTTAAGCAATGCTTGTAAAGCTTTCTATGTATATTCATATTTCTCTACACATGCTCTTTTATGAAGAGGGCACGTATGTTTATTCTTTGTAACAATAACTCGTAAGCTTTGTGTGTGAAGCTATAAATTGTGGAAAGTGTTGTAAATTTTATATGCAGATGAATTACATGTCAAGTCAAGTATTTGCCCTAGTCGAAGCAAGTCATCAAATCAAACCTGACAATATATATTTTTCTTCTTGATGGATAATTATTTCCTATAAAGTGCTTTTTCAAAAGTTACATGCCCTATACAAAAACAAATACAACTCTGGGTAAAAAATACAATGTAACTACACAAAACTAATCACTAATCTTCTTGAACACACTTTATATAGGAGTTCACTGTTTAAATTTATCAGGTAATGCATTTAAACATTTTTGCGGCAGTGGCAGTTCTATACAGTATGCATGTCCGATATGGGGCTTCCCTGAAATAATAAGGCTGATTTTGACTACCTCACGTCTTCTGTCCTGAACAAGAAACTCTTAAATCAAACTGAAAATAGAGAGTGAATAAATTCTTCTTGACTTGTGTTTGATAAAGGCAAAAAATTTTCATGAATATCTGAAAAAATAGGTAAAGATAATTTCCAGTTGTGGTGTTGATTTCTAAATGAGTTTGTACAGAATACAATGAAATGACCATCCAAGTGTCTGTTTGAATGAATAAAAAACATACGCCAAAGGATTCTGCAAGAAATTTGGTAATTGCTGAGAAATGTACAAAATAAGCCTTGCATTTGAGCCATTTGTCAGGTATTTTTCCAAGCAGTAATAATGCACTTTCCCACTTGTGCTTATCTATGTTGGCAATCCTCAGTGTGATTGTTTTTCAGCCTAGATTTCTGATTGCTCAAAGTTCAGTTTTCTTTAAATTACCAGATCTAGATGAATACATAGTGACAGTTAACCTTGGCTGTACAGAATTTCTCATGAAATCAGTGTTTACTGCAACTCCATCCAATTATATATATATCATAACTATCAACTTTGATGACTTTGATCTATAGATCAAGAATGGGACTCAATGTGTATCCTTTTCACTTATATCATGTAAACTTTGCAATTTTATAAAGGATTTTGAATCCATTTCACCAGGAGGAATGCAATAGAAAATACAAAATTCAAACCAGAAGGTCATGTATTGCAACCGTGTTTACCTCAATTGTTTATATTTTAACTTGTTGCTCTAGCTGTCTTTTTATATTTTAACTTGTGTGTTTTAATTTTCACAGCAATGTGGGTTGGCAGATAATTTTCTTCCTAATTATACAGGTATTTTATTTATATGTTGGTGGTATGTTGTGCAAACCCTCCACTTGAGTTAAAGGGTCTGAATGCGCAGCCTACACAGACATGTGTACAGAAAACCCTCTTGCTCAAGATTTATATGTGCTAGTCTTGTGTGAAGACCCACTAGTTGATCAAGGTTTCAATCACGGTCTGTGCCCGCAGACTATGTTTTACCCACCGTAAATGTTAACCTGGGTCCCATAACAGAAAGGTTAGCGATTGACCATGTGCTTGATTTTCATGATTGCCATGTAGTCAATGCAATTGATCATAGAAAAAATGTTCTATGATCATTGCTAAGCTTTTTGTTACGGGCTCCAGGGGCCACTCTACCATGATTAAGTTTTATTCCAGGGTCTGTGCCCGCAGACTATGTTTTACCTACAGTAAATATTAACCTGGGTCCCATAACAGAAAGGTTAGGGATTGACCATGTGCTTGATTTTCATGATTGCTATGTAGTCAATGCAATCGATCATAGAAAAATGTTCTATGATCATTGCTAAGCTTTTTCTTACGGGCTCCAGGGGCCACTCTACCATGATTAAAGGTCAAGTCCACCTCAGAAAAATGTTGATTTGAATCAATCGAGAAAAATCAGACAAGCACAATGCTGAAAATTTCATCAAAATCGGATGTAAAATAAGAAAGTTATGACATTTCAAAGTTTCGCTTATTTTCAACAAAAATAGTTATATGAACGAGCCAGTTACATCCAAATGAGAGAGTTGATGACGTCATTCACTCACTATTTCTTTTGTTTTTTATTGTTTGAATTATACAATATTTCAATTTTTACGAATTTGATGATTAGGACCTCCTTGCCTGAAGCACAACATGTTAAAATAATGGAATTCCACGTGTTCAGGGAGGAATGAAACTTCATTTCACATGACAATGACGAGAAAATCAAAATATTTCATATAATAAAATACAAAAGAAATAGTGAGTGAGTGATGTCATCAGTTCCCTCATTTGCATGCCGACCGAGATGTGCATATCACTGTTTTGTGAAATGAAGCGAAACTTTAAAATGTCATAACTTTCTTATTTTACGTCCGATTTTGATGAAACTTTCAGTGTTCTTGTTGAATTTTTCTCTTTTTATTCAAATCAAGTTTTGGGTGGGGTGGACTTGTCCTTTAAGTTTTATTGCAGGGTCTGTACCTGCAGACTATGATGTACCTACAGAAAATGTAAACCTGTTGAGTATACACTGTACAATGATCGAGGTTTCAATCAGGGTCTGTGCCTGCAGACTACGCTGTACCTTATGTAAATGTTAACCTGTTGAGTATATAATACAATGAAGCAGGAGGATGATCAGAATAAAAGTGATCAGAAGATCATGAAAAACTACATGTGTCAGTGATTTCTCTAAATTCCGGAGACTGGAAGTCAATCTAGTAGATTATGGTCAGGGACCAATCCAAAGTTAGATCAGAAGTTTCAATCGAAAAAGACTGAATTATAACTCAGATTAAAAACTTCAATCCAACTTTCGATTGGTCGCTGATCGCAATCTATTTCAATCTAAGGAATGTGCAGAAAATGAACAAGAGGAAATATAGGTTTACGAGTAATAGAAGGGTGTGTCTGAGAGAGAGAGTTAAACATGCAAAAATATAGTGTGGGAGAGGGGGATATTGGGAAGGGAGAATAAAAGGGGATATTGAACGCAAGAGTTGGGAGGAGAATTATCAGAGGTGGAAGGGGTGGGTTAAACACTTCAGGTAATGAAGAAAAAAATAATGACTGGATAAAAAATGAAAGTTAATCAGGATTTTAAAGGATTTTTTTTTAGCAATTTTATTCAATTTTACCCTTGGAAATCAAATAAAATGCCAAAATCTTAACCGACATATATAATGAAAAATAGTACAAGGCAAATAAAGTTCATCCTGAAGAAAAGTTGGCTGTATACGAGAAAAAAAATTGGTGACGGTTTGACATAAATTCATCAAGGATTCAAAATGTTATCAGAATTTAAACTATTTGATTTATGACGCCATAATTAAACAAGCATTTGATTTTTTTATTGAGATTATGAATATAAATGAACTGAATTGATATACCGGAGAAGCTACTGGCATATGACATGACAAATAAAAAAAAATAAATACAAAGCGCCTTTCTAACCTTTGATGGATTTTCCTCAAAACTTCACCAATATCTTTAATTCAGTTTTCTGCTATTCTTACAGTAAACTTTTTGTCAAGGTGAACTTCCCCTTTAAGCCCGATTTCTTTCCGTATCTTCCTTGAAATGGTAAAAGCAAAAAAAAAAATGAAAGTGGGTTTAAATGTGCGGCAGGGATATCAACACACTATTTCATATCTCATTCAAAATGAAAGGTAATCGGTGGTCGGTGGACAAAGAAAATTTTAAATTTTGAAAGTAAAAAAGGGAGACGGGGGTCAAATTAGTATCTCAGGTAATAACATGCCTCTTTTACCCGAATACACACTAAAAATTTGTCTTCTAAAATAGTCAGGATGTACATGTATAGCACTCTTCCTGGTAACTTTTTTAAAACCAACTTATTGATTTCTTTGAAAAGGCTGCAAACAAAAATCATATTCTTCATCCCATTTAATGCTTGAGGAAATATTCAATTAAAAAAGAAGTATGATCATTATTGTGATTATAGTCATTATCTTTAATTATTGGTTGTCCAAATTTTCTCAAACGTACTTCTTTTTAAACGATTACCTAGTTAATGCTGTCTAGTCAATTTACGACTTTATTATTTTTTTACATCTAATTTTATTTTCGTGAAGATCTAAAGCTTTTGTCGCATACTATTGACATCCCAGGAGCGCTCTGACACCAACTTTGGATTTATTAATCCTGGATTTTAACCAGAAAAGTGATATTTGTTCAAAATAATGATATGCTTTTAGGCAATCCGCAGCTGAATGCAAGCTAAAAACGCAATGATGTGAGCTAGGCTTTGTGATGTATGACTCATTCTGACACTGTGCTGAATATAATGTACTTAGATTATGTCACAAACAATGCTTTTTAATGACATGAATTATGATGTCATGAGCTATGTATGATGTTAGAATGCTATCAATATAATTTTACAATGCTGTTGTATGATGTCTCAGTGACATGGATCACCATTTCATAATGGTGTCACAATTTTATAGTGATGTTTTGTGATGTCACAATGCTATTAGTGTAAATTCACAATATTATTGCATGCTGTCACAATGAAGTCATAGTGGACTGGCTGCAATCAAGCAAATAAATGCCAGGAAATGCTTTATATATATTGTGCACTATTTTCTCCATTATATATGTATTTATTGACTCAATGGGTTTGTTAGCTTCAATTCAGGTTGAATATCGTCGGCCTTATGCCAAAAGGGCCTTAACCCGATTTTAGGGGTTCTGAATATTTTATAATAAATTTAACACATTTCATGTAAAACTTAATAACTTAACACGTTTATCGAAATTTGCTTCAAAAGCAAAAAAACGACCACAAACTTTTGATTATTAGAGAGGCCAAAACCTTTATAAACGCCATTATCTCGGAATGGCCAAAAGCAGTTAAGGCCCTTTTGGCATAAGGCCGACGATATTATCTTTAACACCCATTATTAACACCTATACTAGTTATCCAGTATGTGTTCATTGTTTTCCCTTTTCACACCATTGGTTGGATAAACAATTTTTCATTCAGTATTCTGATGTATGTGTTTTCATAATCATGCTTGTATCTGTTAAATGGCTCCTGTTTTAGGATTATGAAATTGGATGACATTTCATGCGCTTTTGAAACTTTGTAGGCTTACTGCTTGCTGTAGTGAGGTGTTGAAATGTCCAAATTGATACTTTATGAAATCCAACTTTGGATTTATTAATCCTGGATTTTAACCAGAAATGTAATATTTGTTCAAAATGCTTTGAAACAATTTGAAACGTCTTAAAGCAGTATGAAACGCTTATTTTTAATAAAAAGTTTTCTCTTTGTTCACAACCCTGAATGTAATCGTAGGCGCCGGAAGAATGAAGGAAAGCAGATGGGCCGGCACCTGCTTACAAATTTTTATTTTCAATTTATTTGTATTTTTGTGGGGGCAAAAACTATTTTTTCCCCCTTTGTGCCCCCTGAAATAAATAAAATCGACTATTTAAAGACAAAATAAACAATGACGGCAATAAAATTACCTTTCATGACTGGGCGAGTTACATGCCTTTTTATGAGTAAATTTACTGTAGATTGCAGCCCTGCGTCTGTCAATGAGTATACTACATACAGATAATTTGTTACTGTGTCATGCTATTTACTAAAACTATTGCTATTCTCCCTGGGAAATAAACAAAAACTGAGATTATAATCAAATCTGGACAATTTTAGACTGATCTCAATACTGCCGTCTGTATCAGTATATAGGCCTATTACAGTGGCGGATCCAGAGGGGGGCGCCCCGGGCGCGCGCCCCCCCCCTATTTTCGCCGGATTTTTTTTTTAATGGTTATATTTACTGGATTGGTACAATGTAGTCAATTTCAAGGGCTAGATCTAGTCAAAACTATATTTTAACTTACGCTCATGGCCTTTGTGTTCGCACAAATGCACCTCTGTCATACTGTATTGCAATATGTAAATTCCGGAATTCCAGGGCGCGCAAGTCGATTGGTTGGAAAGTTGCACCACTTGTAATCGGGAGTTGCAGTGCAGTGACCAGTGTGAAGATGTTGGATTGGATATCATTTTTTCCCCGAAATTTTGTGTTTTTTGTAACATGCGTTTGTCCGTCTTTATGGCAAATACATGTAAATTGTAAGTAACAGATCGCGAGAGAAAGTGTCAACGATGTGAATGATAATGTCTATCCCCGAGATTATTCTTCACTCAAAGATGAAGCCCTATATCGGGCGCCACGTGCGCAGCATTATCATTCTGCCTTGGTCATGTACGTTTTCACTGAAATGTATAGGTCAGACATATTTGTATTTAATGTAAACTAACTTTTACACTTTCTGGTAGATTCAGAGGCATATTATCCAGGGCGCCCCAACTAAGTTTCGCCGAAGCAATCATTCCAACGAATTATCAAGGAGCAAAATTGTATATTCTCAATCACCAGTCGATCCCACTCCGCGTTTGCTGTGTATAGGCAGCTATACTGTCAGCGTAAGGAGAGAAGATTTTATGTGACGGGGGGGGGGGGGGGTGGGGGTTGGGGGGGGAGAATAAAAATACTTTCGTGCTGGGGAAAAACGTCCCGAGGACACATTGTGTATTGTTAAAAAGTAGAAATTGTGACATTAACCCCCCCCCCCTTACCCCATTTTTAATGTTTGATAATCTATAGGTTTGCTGATTACAATATATCTTTTAAAAAAAATTGCCAGCAAAATCGAAAACGTAAACAATAAAAATGATGAGAATCCCCTTAAGAAGCATTATATTACTTTGAGGTTGTGAGGAATGACTGGATTATTGAAGATGATTTGAAAATAGTACGAGGGAAAAGGTTGATTACCAGAAGATGATGTCGTTTTTTCTGTAGTTTGTAACAATTTACTGTGCATTTTGGGGAAAAAACCCAAATTTTATGCATGTTAATTGCCATACGACTAAACAATTCTCGTTTGAAACACACAATGTAAATACACAAATGACAATAAACAGAATGGATTATTCGGAACTTATCGATTACAAGTCTCAGTTTCGTATCATTTAAATTTGACGTTTCAATCACACGATGCAAGCAAGTGAAGAGCCTTTGCCAAATGTATGTTTTGGATGACCGCTTATACGGTGTGTGACTGGAAACCAGCTCCTAAATGAGTCAGTATGTGTCTTTTATTCATGAAGTTACAGTGATTTAAGTGTGCATTTTTCTTCTAAAGGTGCTCTCAAAATACGACTTTTGGACATGATTTTTTGAAAAAGTCCTTGCCGTGGGAGGGGGGTATCCCCCCTCCCACACCCTCCCCCGCTCGGTCGCTTCGCTCCCTCGCCGCTGGCGCCCCCCCCCCTATTTCAAAATGCTGGATCCGCCCCTGTATTAAGAATAAAGTCATTCAGAAACAACTGTTTACCATCTCAACCAACATGACCAAGACCATGTTCTATCAAAGAGCAAGCCAGGTTGATCACTGGACTGCTTTGGCTAAAATAACAGAAGATAAAAAATATACCGGTGCTTTGTTCTTAAACTTGCAAAACGCGTTTGACATAATCATGAAATTGCGTTGGATCAATCTTTTAAAATTGGTATTACCGGTAAATCATAACCTGGTACTCTAGTTATTCAACTGGTCGAAAAATAACAACATTCCTTAGCAATACCCGTTCTGATTTGTGCATGACATTAAACGGTGTTCCAAGCAGACGGCAGAGTGTGTTATTTTAAGGACGTTCCACAGTTAAATCCATGTCATTTTCACCAAACTTTGCACATAGATACTTTAGAACCTTAATATTCGGAATATGCAAAAATTAACAAAGGTCCATGTGTTTGATTATTTGCTATAGAGCTCCAAATTTCACCCAAATTGATGTTCTTAAGAATGGCGCATTCAAAAGAATTTGGCATTTTTAGACCACCCAAGATTACAATGAGTTTAATTCTCTATTACTCAGTCCAAATACATGAAAAAAAGTCATCAAATTTCGCAAGAGTTAATAATTGTATCGTTAGAATGGAGAATCTATTTATAGTGTTATTTGTTTGCAATTTTAAGTTTAACAGTACTGTCAGTTCTTAAAAATGGCGTAAAAGATAACAAAATCCCTATCTAAAAAATGTGAAATTTCAGTAACAAACTACAAACGTACAATAAATGCTAAATCCATGTCATTTTCACCAAAATTTGCAGACTTGTAGAGGAAGGTATACCTAAGAGGTACAAACATTAAAAAATAGGGGTTTATGTGCTTGTTTTTAAACTATCACCATTTTTATTAGAGCAAGTGTGCTTTTTAAAACACCAAAAATGCGCCGAATGCTTTGTATCTATGTGAAGAAAAAATCAAAACGACTCTACCATTTATTCAAACTCAGGGTAATATTCGTCATACTTGGCAGCACTGCAGAGTAAAGTATTTTGAAATTGTAGAGAATTTTTTTTTGAATGGTCTATGGAATAATTCAATTTTTTAGCTTCATGAAATAACGCATCGGATCTGCAGTTAAAGTGCAGAAGATGAGAAAAATCAGCTCATACACGCAGCTAATTAATCACCTGTTCATCCATTGTGACGTCAGCGCGCAGAGTGTAAACTATGCGCAGATCATAACTGCGAAAGCCAAAGGCCCGTTATACCGTGTTTACACATGACTCGGCTCGAGTGTTGAATCCTCAAGCAGGGTCGAACGCTGCGAAGAGGACATGCTGTGATCGCGTTTATACTGAAACAAAAAAGGCGAGTTCGACACGGCTCGCGGATCACGAACGGAAGTAGAATGACGTCACAAATGCGGGAAATTTGCCACTGCACTGACGGCGAGCACCGGAGGCTCGGAGCTTATTCAGACAATCTTATGCATGGGTGTCGATCGGTATTCTTGGTTGGGGGGGATGATTGACACAATTTTTTTGTGGATGGGGATCTTTCAACATTACCCCCACTAAAATCACAAATAAGGGCATTTGGGAGTGGTTGATGTGCATGATGATCTTGGAAATTCCTTCATTGTTGGAGTGTACTTTACTTATATATATTTTTTTTTGAAAATTCAAATTGTGTTACAAGAGAGCCTATTCTAAACTCATGCGAAAGAAAAAAATGACAAAAATTGTCTGGACCATGTACATAGTGATCTGTTTATTGAGCATGATGTATACACAGGGGCGTCGATCCATTTTTCAGAGGGGGGGGGGACAAAATCATGAATCAACGTTCTAAAGGCGCTCTATCACTCAAAACAAACAAACTCACCCACCCACACATAGGCCTATATATATATATATATGATTCATGAGAAAGAGACACATATCTCATCCTCACCAACAATGCGAGCGCGAAGCGCGAGCTGAAATTTTTTAGTATGACATGAAAACAGGAAAAATGTACCTGTTTAGGTTTGTTTGTAGTAACTCATGAGGAGGATAGATACATGTATCTCACTAGAGAACGAGCTGAAATATCTTTATATTTTGACCTGAAAGCTTGATAATCTGAGCATTTTTGGTACCAATGATTGAGATGGTTATCTAGAAGAACAATAGATGCGAGCGCAAAGCGCGAGCTGAAAATTTTGATATTTCGATCTGGAAAAAAGAGACAGATTATTGGACGCTTTTGATAAAGAACAAGATATATATCCAACAAAAGATTATTGCAAATCGAAGCGGGAGTTCTTTTGAGGTTTAGAACTGAAAACAGGACATTCTATTCACCTATTTAATCATGAATAGTATGGGTTTTTGGTACAGAAATGATGCGAGCACGAACTGAAGAGCTTTATATTCCAATCTGAAAAGCAGACATTTTGAGCACGATTTTTAATCAAAATCGAGTTGGTATCTCAATCTCGCTTGCTGATTTAAGTGTAGCATTACAATCTTATTTTTTAGTTGCACATGCGGAATTATTGAGGATCGACGCCTCTGTGTATACAACCCGACTGGCAATATCTTTTTTCTTCTTAATGCATGATAAAATGCAGATTCGGACCAATTGAATTGAATTAAAACTAGCACAAGTTACAAACTGTGTGGCTTCTCGTGCACCATCGGGCTAACCGTCATTCCTTAGACGATTTATCTTGCCACCATTTTACTCCCGTTTATTTTTCCACCCTTTTGAATTAATTGATTTATTAAAATTAATTTACTCACCACTGGTGGGATGGAACACCCTATCAACAAAATTTGTTTTTCGTTGGGGTCCTTTTATGCCATGTGTTAGAAATATCATATAAATAAACATTTCATTCTTTTTCATCTTTAACCTCCACCAATTTGTTTAAAAGTCCTGCAAAACAATACACAAATTGAGAGGGAAACAAACTGATATATGGCATACTATAATCATCAATAATTCATCATGATCAATCTTCATTTTTCATCATTATTATAATTTTTCTACCCTAAATTATTGGGGGGATGATAATACAGGCCATCCCCCCCCACTTGAAATATTGGGGGGGATATATCCCCCCCATCCCCCCCGTGATCGACACCCATGATCTTATGAGCAACAACAGAATTTTACGACAACTAAAAGTATTTTTACCTATGAAAACCGAGCGAAGGCAGGGGCACAGCACAGAACAAGAGGCAAATCAGAGAGCATATAGCGCGCGCTAACGGATACGGATATGCCGTGTTTGACCTAGGTCAAGAGGGTTCGACACGGCTTTCTGTTTACACACGAAAAAATTGCCGAGTCTGACTCGGCTCGCGGGTTGAAACCTACGATTTTGGCGGATCAAAAAAGCCGTGTTCGACACGGCTCGCGGATCACAGTGATCGCGTTTACACAGCATAAAATTGCCGTGTTCGACACGGCTCGCGTGTCGAACCCCCGAGCCGTGTCCCTGTGTAAACACGGTATTAGTCATTGACAAATCTCAATAAGTAGATCAATTGATGAATGGTAATGAGTTCAAATGGAATTGCACAAAGACCGTTAGTATGGTGTTTGATCCTCGGCGTAATTTATTTTGATAAAACATTATAATACTTTAAATATGAAAAAAATGTGGCACAGACATTCAAATTTTTGGTTTTATTTGATTTATTGTTTTCTTTTACATTAAGATCATTTGTATAATACATTTTCATTACAAAACAATCAGATTACTTTTTCTTTGGCAAGAATCACAAAGTAAATATTGGACTAAAAATATCATTCGAAACGAATTATGATCTACTACCAATTATAATGACATTCATAACTTGCAGGAAACGATAAACTCGCTGGAATAAAACTCATTATAATCAATACATTTTTCAAAACGGATACTAATATCTGTTGATAATTTGAATAATGAAGATGGAGATGATAAGGATGAGGTAGATGGTGAAGATGAAGGCCATGGGGATGATAATGGTCATGGAGGATTTATTGGTGATGAGTAAATCGAAGGAAGAATGATTTAGATAATGTGAAATATCAAGAAGTTTATATTGATCAGGAACATCAATAATGGAACACTCATTTTAAAGTAATGAGGCGGTAAATCTTGGAAGGCTACGGTATTTTGTGAATGAAATCCATCTAAAAAGTTTGTATTCTTCTGTTTTCCTCCTACATTTTGACTGTACAGATGTTATATGGTAGTCTGGATCTCAAAAACATAATTATATGGATCTAACCTATATTCGCATTCACATATACTGTACATGATGGAATTCTGAAATGGGAAAACAAAGTTGTATTCCTCAATGGGAGCATACATTATAAGTATATAATGATGGTCAAAATTCTGCAAAATCGTGTCCTGGATTACATGAACATGTCAATACTTAATAAATCTTATCATTATTCTCTCCGCACATCTATGCCAAAATTTCTTCCCAAACCAAACACTAAAAGTTGTAAAAGGACATTTCTATATAAAAGAGGTTTCATTGTACAACAAACTACCATCCCATGTCATCATTCGTTCTTCAGTCCTTTAAATCAAACGCTAGAAGTTATCTTCATAGATCATGGTTATTTGTCGATTACATTATTATTTTATTCCGGATTTTTTTGTTAGGTTTTCTACTTTTCTTTTGTTCAATCACTATATTGAATATTTTTTTTTACGAATTGTGTTTTGTTCTCATTCAAAATCTTGCAAGTGATTTTCTTTTTAATTTAGGACTTCCTGAAAGAACTGATATTTCGTAAATGTCACTGAAATGGGCTCCATTGCAAATATTTCTTGATTCTTACATTGAAATAGAAAAAAAATCAAACAATATCCAATCATGAGTGTCATTCTCAAGTTGAACATATTTTAAGTTCTTTAAAGTAAACAGATGAATAAGAGTCCCTTTGCCCCACCCCTACCACACCCTTACATACGCCTAGATATCTATAATCACATGCAACTTTTTTCTCATTTTTCAAGCAAGAAAAGCAATTATTTAGTGGCCTTCATGAACCCAGACGATACCCAGATCTCGACGGGCTTGCTCCATCAAAGTAGCAATCAACTCAGTCTCCTTCCAACTTACGAGGGTGTGCTCCTTTTTACCTGGGGAAAATCATTGAATGAGAAAGACATGCGTCACAAAATAGACTGTTAAGAAAAAGCAAATGATTGAACAGATATGTTTTCACGACTGTTTCAGAATTATCATATCGTGGGCATTGACGAAGAGTGTGAATTTACCTGTCATGCTTCAAAGCTACACTCCTTTTAAAATCTAGGTCAACAATTTTATTTCTTCAGCATTTTACTAAACCAATAGTGATAAACTAAATATTAAAACCGTAGGAGGAGGAGGAGGAGGAGAAGAAGGAGAAGAAGAAGAATTGAAGAAGAGGAATTGAAGAAGGAGAGGGAGGAGAACAAGAAGGAGGAGAAGAAGAAGAGGAAGAAGGAGGAGGAGATTTCTAAGTACTGAATACCTTCTTCGATAGCTTGTTTTACTGCATCTGCTTCATAAAGCATACCAGACCACAATGGGCCCAATGAATATTCCGCCGAAGATTCTGGCGTAGGATACTGAAACGTTTCGATGAGCTCTCCACTGGGCTTTGACCATATCAGCTCAGTTGGAGCCCAGAAATGTCCCGGAATCTACAAAAGAACATTTTTTCTTTTTTTAATGTAGTTAAGAAGCTATACAACAAAACAAATCTGATGCAAAAAATATAGAAGGGAAGAATTGAGAAGAAGAGGAAGAAGTTGAAGAAACGGGGACGTCTGCATGTGCATACAAATCATAACAATTTAAATTTAAACTTTGAAGTATGCAGGCTCATTTTTCTCCCCCCCCCCCCCAAAAAAAAAAAATCAAGTTTTGTCTCGAAGAGGTATTTTGATTTGCGATGTTTCTGTGTTGCATTTTATGATACTTCAGCCAGACGATCAGACATTTCCCTTAACTATCTTCTACATCCGCTAGGCTTTGGTGGCGGAAGTAAATGTCCATGTCGAGCAGAATTAAAATTACCTCAATACAAATATAGATACATTTCAATGTGGACGACACCACCGCCATCGCCGCCGAGGATTTTGAGGTCTTCCAACGTTTACTGAAGTATTCATGTCACGGCGCGCTATCACAGTGTGCCTACATTCATAAAAAAATCCCCCAATCTATGAAGTACTGGGTTATGTGACCCGACAATTCGGTGAGATGTTACAAAGTACGAATCATCACGTAACGTTAAAAAATAAAAGTATAATTGTCACTGAGAACAGACTATCACCCGAGCAAGGTGGCTGACCGCCGGGAACAGCTACTTTTGTGGATCGAATCTGAAAACGAGGGTTGCATTCGGACAACACCGGAATTTCTCTCTTACGAAAATGCAAAAAATTACCCAAACACAAATGGCAGGTTACGATCGGAGATAAACTGCTTCATAGGTTACCACTTTGAGAAATTGAAATGAATGCAGGAATGTCTTTCGATCTCGCGTTTTTTTTTTGCACGCCGTCACGTGCATTTACGATCTTAGTGCGGGTGCATTTTGGTGTGTAACGTCATGATGAGGCTTACAAACAAGCGCTTAATATTAAAAGTCTTTTAAAAAAAAACTATGTGCAAAAATGTGACTTTTTCATAATTTACTGGCGTGCAAAATAACAGTGTAGACCCTACACTTCGTAGATTACAGGACGCGTTTTTAAGAAAGTACTCAAAACGTGATGGCGCGTCGTGACGTGATCACGTGAGTAAATGTTGCAAGCCCATTTTGAGCGGGAGATGAAAAGCGACTTCCCTGGCTCGTACAACTACTGAAATATGATTAGAATTAATCAATCCTTACTCGGAGACGGCCTTTGGTTCCTATAATAATTGCTTCATTAGGATAATCAGCCTTGTATGTGCATGAAAGTGTTGCCATGGCGTTGTTCGGGAACTTCATAACTGTCGTATACATCTCATCTACACCTGGTGACAGAAAAAGTTAATGAAAAAAAAAAAAATAATTTTTTTTTTTTCTTTCATAGAAAGATTTTATTCAGAAATCAAACACGAAAGCAATTCAATTTACAAAAGAATCATGAAGCGAACATGTTTACAACAACTGTACATGCGTGCTATTATCTAATGATATGACAAAATTATGATGTTTTTGACTGAGAACCCTATCAATTTCACAATAGCGTTTCAATACGCTCTTAAAAGAGCTAAAACACAACCGATTACCCTTACAACGTGTGGAAAAAATGAAATATTTAGCATAAAGAATATAACGGTTTACAGTAGAGTATTGAGCGTCAGGGCAACCAAACAAAAATAAATTCTTATTCAAATACACGTTATTGTTCAAATAAGAGGTTTGGAAGTTTTGAATAAATTGTTGAGTTACAGGGCAGTCCCAAAACAGATGTGAAATACTTTCAACAGAGGAAGAACAAAATGTACATAAATTAGATTCAGACAAGCCAATATCGTAAAGATGTTTGTTCACCCCCATTATCCGATTGAAAAGTTTATATTGAAAGTAGCGGAGTTTTGTAGAAAGACAGCATTTAAAGGGAATCATATACAATCTGTTCCAATTATTAACCGGTTCATTTAAAATGGATGCCCATTTTGATTGCGAAGTGGGGGACTTTAAGATTTTATCAACAGAAATTCTATGGATAAACTTGCATACCTTAAAAACATTATTTAAATTATACAACAAATCTTCTTGAGTTGTTTTACTCTCAAAAAGATGTTGACTAAAATGTTTCCATTCATTGGGTATTGCAGAAATCAATGAATGATATTCAAGAAAATTACAATTAATTTTGTATTTTTGTAAAAAGGTTGTATGTGAGAGAAAATTGTTTTGTTCATCCATTAAATGTTTAATACTGATGATCCCATTTTTAAGCCAAAGTTGTTTATATATAACTTTCCCATCTACTTTGATCAATGAGTTATTCCATAACACTTGATTCTTTATATTCAAATCAGATAAATTAGGAGAGAATGTTAAACGACTCCAAGTAATTAAAATTTCTCGAATGAATTGATTTTTTATTTGTAATATTTTGGGATCATCGTATTTTAAATTACATGTCCAAAACAATTCTCCTCCAAAGGTGACCAAGTTGTGTTCGAAAAAACATTTCCATTTTCCTTTATTTTCTGTGCTCATATAACGTTTAACCCACGCAATTTTCAAGCCAGAAATTACAGAAGGTAAATGTAACATTTTCAATCCACCTTGACTATAGTCTCCAATAATTGTAAGACGACTGATTTTATCCGGTTTTTCATTCCAAATAAAAGAGTAAATTAAATGTTCTAATTCTTTCAAAAAATCTTCAGGAGGTTTTGGTAATACAGACAACAGAAATATAATTTGAGAAAGGCCGAGTGACTTCAAAATAGTTATTTTCCCTATTGGAGTTAAATTTCTCATTTTCCATACTCTTAAAACATTCTTTATTTTCTTAAAAAATAAATAACCAATGACATTTTTTCAAGACGCCTGTTCCTCAGATTCATATTTTCAAAATCATAATTTATTATTTTTTTTAATTCATTTTTATTTTAAACGAATCTTCTATGTGTTATGTTGGATCTTGGTTATGTTTAATTACATTTCAGTGCAGCCGTTGGCCCTTTGAACACGTATCTTTCAATTTCAGATGATATCACAAAAAGTGCATTGGAACGGTTTTAGGGATGTCTGACCACGGAAACAATAAAAATACAATGACAATTATTACGTTTTTGGCACATTTATTGAAAATTGACAACAATATAGCAATGTTTTCTGGAACGTTGAGAATCTATTGTCAAGCCCTTATAACAAACAGCCTTTGTCGAATATCGGTAAATAAAAACAGCAGGGTCGTCCGAGAGTCTTGACAAATTTACAAATTTTCGTCCGATCCAAATCTTAGGACGATCTGCTGTGTCGGTTTACCAATTTTAGACAATGACCTCTAAGCCGTTCATTGTGATTTGACGGGCATTTCCAATAGATTCTTAACGTTCTAGAAAGCCTCTGCTTCGTGATCGCGAAAACTCGTTAGAATTGGTATACTAGCCCTATACAAACCGTTTTCATTGAGGAATCCGTGAGTGTTTGTTGAAGTCGGTCCTACCCCAAAGACCATGGTCGTCAGTTGTACCATGTAGATCCCCATGTCATAGAGGGCGCCCCCACCCATTTCTACAAACAAAATACATAAAATAAAATATTGTTTGTAAAATATATAAAAATAAAACAATGCCAGCAGTACATAACATATATTCAAAAGGATAAACAATTCAAATACATTTTGATTTGTAGTTTTAAATGATCACTTTGAATGTCACATCTTTTTTATGTTAAATAACAATATCAACGATATTTATAGAGATATATGGTTCTCTCACTGTGAAACAATATTCTCAACAAAGCTCTTTTTAAACTTAAAATCAAACGCATTTGATTTCATTTATATTTCAGAATATTCGACTTTGATGTCTTTTAAAATAATCATACATGTTCTTGGATGGTGATGACGATTATAATGATGATGATTAAGAGATTCTTTATACATGTTATGGAACAAACGGTAAAATCCGAAAAGGCGAGGTGGGATTTTAATGCATCGAATTGCTACTAAAGCACTTTGGTTGGCATGATTATTTTATGCACTGCAACCTTCCATACTTAGAGAATTTCTCAAAATGGCGACTGATCGTACGGCACACTTGAAATTTGGGCAAGCGGGATTGACATTATAAAAGGCGTACATAAACACGATTAATCAGATTGGAATACACATTATCAATACCAGATGAGTAGAAACATACGTAAATAATCAAACAAACAATAAACTAGATAACTGATTTATATCTTTTCCTTTTTTCTATTAAATGTTTCCTTTCTTCTTCCTCCACCTTTTATTACCCCTATATCTTCTTCTTCTTATCATCATTCTCCTCCTCTTCCTCCTTCATTTATAATTCTTTCTTTATCTTGAATTAAATTGAATTTATTTCCTTTAAAACAAATAACAAAAAAATGCTAAATGTGAAATTCATAAATGAAAACAGGAGGATGGTCCTACTTAGCATTGCTGCTGGTTTTCTTCTCTTCTTCTCATCCTCATCCTTTTATTCTCCTTCTCTTCTCTTTCTCCTCTTTCTTCTTCTTCTTCTTCTCTTCCTCCTCTTCTTTTCGTTTGTCTTTTCATTCCTTTCATATATTTTGGCATAATTCTTCTTTTGTTTACATTCTGTGACTTTATGTGATACTTTAATTGAATTTTCATAATAAAATGTCTTGGTTTTTTTTTAATCCATAGTATGCGATATACTAAATATGAACTTCTATAATGTTTGTATATTTATTTATTTAATCATAGCTTCCCACGTAAACCCATCAGAATTCAGCTATCCCTGAGTGCCTCAATGATGTTTTAATCAATAAACAACATCTATTTATTTTAAAAGATTAATCATTAAATTTTATGATTTTTTAATCATAACCTACTTTTTTTTAAATAGACCAATATAAATACGATTGAAATAAAGAAAAAGTATAATGAAATAGAAAAAGTAAATGAAAGTTATACATGTACATACAAATATTAATCATCATAATGATAATAAAAAAAGTACAAAGTATATATTTTCCTTGCCTCTTTTCACAGTTCTTTCTCTATCAGGCAGGTCAAGTCCAAAATTGATTAGCATTGATTTGACGTCACCAAGTTGCCCGGATGCAACGAGTTCCCGGATCTTTGCACTGACTGGGAAAAAACGGGTCCACACGGCCTAAAAAAACATAGTCAAGAATTGTGACAATGTCGGTTTTCATAGAGAGGAAGAGAGAGAGATGGAGGGGTATGGATATTCATGAAGGTGCATAAGTCTTATACAAAATATCGCTAAACTTTAAAATTTGAAAACTCGTTTTTCGTTATCATATTTTGGTGAAATTTATAATGTTTTGCTCGGTAAATATTTCTTTTATTGATTGATTTTTTACCCAGAGTACGGTACCCTTCTCAAATCCGTCTTCTAACCTTAAAGCCAGGGTTAAACCAGAACCGATTTTTCTCAAATGAATCTACCCGAATGCGGCCTGATTCGGATGGATTCGGAACCTATATTCTAATCTCTGATTCGGGGAGCTCCCCGAAATAGAGACGAACGGGTCTCCTGAATAGGACCTGATTCAGCACAGAATTGCCAAAAATTGACCCGAATTAGGTGTGGCCATCCCGAATAAAGCCGAATGCCACCCGAATAGTAACAAGAAAAGAGCCAAAGGTGGCCAAATTCGAACCGAATACAGGTGCGGATCGAGCTTTTTATAAAGGGGGTTGGGGAGGTATGCGAGGGAGCGTAGCGACCGAGTCCAAGCGAGCGGAGCTGTGGGAGGGGGGTGTCCCCCTCCCACAGTAGGAAAAATTTTTGAAAATCTGTGTGTGAAAATGGCGTTTTCTTGCATCTAAAACACCACTATTTTTGGTATAGAGGTCGTTGCCAAATTAACCCCCATGAAAATGTGTAAAATTAAGTTGCATTTTCCTGCAATGTAAGGCCAGATAACAACACAGATACAAAGAATTGGGGACCTTGGAATAAGCACTGTTAGCCTAATACTTTTATTATGAATAATAATAATAATAAATGAAATGAATACATAAAAATAGAATAAAATAAAATTACAATTTTAAAAAAAAGATAAGATTTTAAAAAATGGTCCCCGGAGATCCGGGGACCCCGGATCTTTTTTTTTTGGGGGGGGGGAGGGTTGCAGCCTCTCACCCACCCTCTAGATCCGCTTCTGGAATATGGCCGCCAAATTGCTTCGACTATACAGCCGAATGAAGACGCGAATATTTACCCGAAACGGAACGAAAATGGCCGAATATAATTATGCGCCGAGTTCAGACGTTGCTCCTGATGGGGAGCGTTTCATCAACATTTTCGTCCGACAAGTTGTCAGGTCTGACAACTTTCCTTCATAATGATTGGATGAGAGGCACTGTTACCATAGTAACTGTAGGATAAAAGTACTTGTCGGATAAAACGTCTGACAAGTCCTTTCATGAAACGCTCCCCAGAATGATACGAATAGATATCTGCCCAGAATACTCCGAATGCCTCCCCTATAAATCCAACCGAATGTCATTTGAATATATCCTGAATGAAATTTGTTGTGGCCATGCACATTCGCGAGTATTTTGGAGGGTATTTGGCTGATTTTTGACCATATAATTCCTTTATGAATGTTCCCGAATTTTCTTGCATTCGCGGAGAACAGAATACTACCGAGTCCACCCGAATACGTGTAGGCCCGATTCGTATGGATTCGCATTTCGCAGATGATTCGGTTCCGGTGTAACCCGGCTTTATGTATAGTACAGATACAAATCATTAATCGGGGCCTTTTTATAGAAGCTTTGCTTTTATATCTGATTCATTAGTTTACCTTTATTTTGGAAACATTAGATCATCGAATTCAGAAGCAACTACGGTTTACACATTTCATTTTACAAATCACTGCTTACTCCCCGGTTTATCATAGCGTGAAAACAATACTCCCATTTTTTAGGCTACTTGGACGTTTAATTTTAACTAAAAAAAGACGGGTTGGAATCTTTTAACCCCTTGTTACATAATGTATCTTTATTGTTATTTTTTATGTCAGGTAGGACCCTCGAATTTTCTTATCTCAAATTATGTTTTTCTTTTTTTTCTACCAATTCCCCTCATACCCGGTACTTCAGCGTTATGAAACATAATAAATTGTTACCATTATACCATTCTCTTTATTGTGAATTGTAATTTGTAAACTGGAATCAATACTGTGAATTTGAAATATGCTTGTAAACATAAATTATCATTGTAAAATTGAATAAATATTTTATATTGTAACTGATATTTTCTCATTGTATCTCTTTTTATTGTGAATTCAATGGCAATTCAGCCTTTTGGCTGCAAAATTGAATCAAATATATCTTGAACCAATATAGCAATTACTTGACGATACTTTTGTCCATTTATTGCTTTTTAAATCACATAATAAATCACGCTTTTATGTGGAACAAAATAATGTCAAACGAGAAATATGAATAAAATATAATTAAATGATGAAAATGAAACGAAATTATCACTATAATTATTATGAAAATAATTTTTAAAAAATATATTGAAAAAGACCATAGATTTCAAAATTAAAAACGTTTTTTTAACATACTTCCATGAAGAAGACACCGCTTTCTTTAGCAATCTTCAGGACATCTTGGGTTTCTTTTAGAGTGAGTGCAAGGGGTTTTTCACACAATACATTCTTCTTATGTGTAAGGAATAGCTTACAAAGCCTTGGATGTTCAGTGTTAATAGCACCGATGTAGATTATATCTGTCAGAGAAAGAGAAAAGAAGATTTCAGAACACACCTCCTGCCAATTAAGGTTAAAATAATAAGTTGGCCTGAATGGCCTGAATGCGAGAGGCAAATGCGAAAATCTCACCTATATTTGGATCCTGAGCGAGCTCTTCATAGCTACCATAGGCTGTTGGAATCTTGAATTTAGACGCAAACTTCTGCGATCTTTCCAATGACCGAGTTGCGATAGCGACGACGGGATGGTTGTCGGAGTGACCTTGTAAACTCGAAACAAAGTCGTGTGATATTTCCCCTCCCGTACATATACCCCATCGCAGTGGCGACATTATTTTGTGAGAAAGGTTCCGGTTATGTCGGCATGTATCAAGACGCTGACACGCTGTATGTTCTGACGGCTATCGACTGTCGAGGTCACTCCGTGAACTTGTTGCGTTGAGGGCTATTAAAGGCCTGAGTCAATATAGCGCATGCATGCAGTACATACTTTTACACATGTATATAACAGTATAACGCGCGTGGCACGATCCGTGTACGTACATGTACAGTTTACAGCATCCAGCCGGCCGGCCTGAATAATGGGGGGGGGGGGGCACCTATGCCCTACAATGGCGTACGCAGGGGGGGGGTGTTACATCAACCGCCCTTAACTTTTTTTTACCCAAAGGCACTCCTAAAAATTGTTTGAAGACCCTGGGGGGTTGTCAATTTTTTTTTTTATTATTATTTTTTTTTTTTTGGGGGGGGGGGCGGGGGTAGGAATTAAACGACCGATATTTGGTGGTGAAGACCCTTTTTTTTGGGGGGGGTTGTAACATTTCATTCAGCTTGAACCCCCTGAGCTCCCCCTCCCAACACACACACGTCCTGCATAAGCTACTGCATGCCCGGGCCCATAGAGTTACATAAACCTTTAAGGCATTTATCCTCATTTTTCCCTCGAAGAGGACCATAAGCCGCTGGTCCCCTGGTAGCTTGCTCACAGGCATTCGTGCTTTCTTAACAGTCGGGTAATTAAACAAAAACTCGCTAGATCACGATGACCCTATCATAAGAAAATAGATAAACACTGATATGCCATCCACTCAAACATTAACCTTGAATAGTGACCTGTTATTGGAGAAATATTGCATGGGGCCTATAATAAACAATTAAGGCCTATTACTATACATGCCTGTTGGAAATAAAACTGTATAGGCTTGCAGTCTTTTTCATATTATGTTTTAAATATTGTTTTGTTGTAATGATATTGATGGTTGAATAATTTTGACATTTGAAACTTTAGGCAGAAATTTAAGGGGGTGAAATATGAACATGTATCCTACTATTTCAGACAATAGGAGTGAAGTGATCTTCAAGTAATGTATTTTTATACTGTCATTGCCTTTACGTATAATTTAAGAGAAAATTATGGAAATCAGTGGTTGTTACAGATCGTTAAAACAATAATAAACATTACTTTAATTGAGCATGCCAAAGTCCACAGAGGAAATTTTTGCAAAGTCATGTATGTTTACATAATCGTAATCACTTCCAGCAGCGGATCCAGGATTTTTTTCGAGGGGGGGGGGGTGTTGCACCCACAAATGTAATAACGCCCACAAATGTAATAACACTTTACCCACAAATGTAATAACGCCCACAAATGTAATAACACTTTACCCACAAATGTAATAATTTTTGATCGCCCACAAATGTAATAATGACTTTACCCACAAATGTAATAAATTTGAAGGGATTTTTGGCGAATCCGTTCTAAACTAAAATCCTATAGTAATGCGTTCATATAGCACAAAAGTGCAAAGTCTTTTTTTCAGACCTGGTTAATAAAACATCAAAGTACAAGTCCAAAGTCTTTCTTCCAGACCCGGTTGTTTCAAAAATTATAATATACGTCCAAAGTCTTTTTTCCAGACCCGGTTGTTTAAAAAATATAATAAAAATCCAAAGTCTTTTTTCCAGACCCGGTTGTTTCAAGAATTTTAATAAGTCCAAAGTCTTTTTCCTGACCCAGTTATTTCAAAATTTATAATATAAGTCCAAACTAAGATACGATAATGATATTCCTGTGAAAAAAATTGGGAATCAAGCTTAGTCTTTTCTCCAGACCCAGTTAATTAAAACTGGTGGAATTAATGTCTTTGTTGTTGTTTCAACTTATACGGTGTATATTGTGAATATATGCACTAAGAGTAAATTGAGAATCAAGCGTAGTCTTTTCTCCAGACCCGGTTACCTGTTATTTAAACATTATGAATAACAGTTTAAAAACAGTATAAAGACCCCATAATCTTATTAATGCTGGATATAGCGTAGTCTTTCAGCCCGACCATTTTTTCTTAAAAAAACGCTAATAGTAAGAATTAAAAAAAATCAAAGTCAGACCAAACAAACCTTCAACCTAAAAACCTGTTTTAAAAGAGGTTTAGAGTGTTGTCTTTATTCCAGACCTAAAACAGTTACGAAAAAAAAATCTTCTAACATAAGACCTTATATTCTTATTCTCGTGGAATAACACGAGTTTTAAAACGTACTCTTTCCTCCAGACCCGGCTATTAAAAAAAAGTAACTGAAAAACTTCGAATCTAAGACCAAATTTCCAAAGTTTCACCCAGTAAAAATATGTCTTTTTTAAAATAATACTACTACCCCTACAAAACATTGTAATAACGCGTGGGTAAAGCAGACATCCTTTCTCTAGACTTGGTTACTATTTGAAAAATGAAATAGATTTACAAATATTCTAAAGCGAATACCCAATAATCTAATTACTGTGCAACAACACGAAGACCGATTGTCGAAGATCGACTTTCCTCCAGACACAATTATTTCAGGAATAAAAAATCAATAAAACTCAACCCCCAACAACGAATCTAAGAACCAACAATCCTCCAAATTAAGACCATGCATGTAGAAAAGCACATGTTTAGAGCGTTGTCTTTATTCCAGACCCGGTGATTTAAAAATGATTTAAACAATCCGAAAAACAAAAGACTCATATTCTTATTCTTGTGGAATAACTCTTCTTCTTCTTCTTTCCTTGGTTGGCAACCAGTCAGGATTGACTATTTTTGCCACAGCTTTTGTTCATTTTCAGTAGCTTATTATATATTTTTTTCCATTCCTTTTTTCCTTCTCTCTCTAATTCTTTTTTTTTCTTTTTTTTCTTCCTTTTCTTTTCTGTTATTTTCTTCTTTTTTTCTCTCTCTTTTTTCTTTTCTTTTTCATTTTTTTTTTCTTTTCTTTTTGTCTTCTCTTTTCTTTTTTTTTCTTCTTTTTTTTTCTTTTCTTTTCTTTTTCTTTCTTCTGTTTTCTTTGCTTTTCTTCTTATATTTCTTCTTTTTTTTCTTTTTATGAATTCTTTTTCTCTTTTCTTTTCTTTTCTCTTTTTTTCCTTTATTTCTTTTTTGTTTCCCTTCCTTTTTTTAAAAGATTAATTTATTTTTCTTTTGATTACGTTCTGATTCTTGCAACACGTTTGACTTTCTTCTGCTACAGTAAGCTGCAACAGGAAAAGCAAAAGTAAACTGGATTTGTGGCCTGATAAAACTCCAGGTTTCGGGAAACCGAAACTAAAGTATTGGATGAAAGTGCAAAGTGCAAAAAACAAACAAAACAAAACAAAAAAAATTGAAAATAGAACTAAACAAACCAACAAATTAACAACGAAAATTCTCTCTTCATCCTTATCTCCTTTCTGTCCCCCTGGCGAATCGCCAAATTAAAAAAAAAAACTCGGATAATCAGCCAAGGGTAAGAAAGAAGGAGAAAAGTCTCCTTTCTTCCTCCTTATTCAGACTTTATATAGTCGTTTCGTTCTGAGAACGAAACGGACCAGTGCAGATTGGGTTTCTACTTTAGTACTCTTTAAGAGATCCATTATTTTTTGGGAGGTTGAAAGATTTGTTTCTGTAAGTAACACGAGTATTATGCTTAGTCTTTCGTCTGGACTCGGTTATTTAAAAGATAAAGAAATATTGAAAAATATGACAGCTGAGACCAATCTTCAAAATTAAACCCACTTAAAATGCTTGGGCTTAGAGTGTTGTCTTTACCCCTCACCGACGTGTATTATAACTTTTGAAACGACCGGGTCTGAAAAAAAGACTTTGGACTTGCATTATAATTTTTTAATCAACCGGGTCTGGAAAAAAGACTTTGGACGTATATTATAATTTTGAAACAACCGGGTCTGGTAAAAAGACTTTGGACGTATATTATAATTTTGAAAAACCGGGTCTGGAAAAAGACTTGGACTTGTACTGTAATATTTCATTAACCGGGTCTGGAAAAAAGACTTTGAACTTTTGTGCTATATGAACGCATTACTATAGGATATTAGTTTAGAACGAATTCGCCAAAAATCACTTCAAATTTATTACATTTGTAGGTAAAGTCATTATTAAATTTGTGGGTAAAGTGCATTATTACATTTGTGGGTAAAGTGTTATTACATTTGTGGGCGTTATTACATTTGTGGGTAAAGTGTTATTACATTTGTGGGCGATCAAAAATTATTACATTTGTGGGTAAAGTGTTATTACATTTGTGGGCGTTATTACATTTGTGGGTAAAGTGTTATTACATTTGTGGGCGTTATTACATTTGTGGGCGATTATTACATTTGTGGGTGTAACAGGGGGGCAGTTTATTTTGGTGCCGCACACATCGGGCCAGTACCCCTTCGAAATGCGAATGCCCTCTCCCTCCCCATCGGGGTGACAGTCTTTTATATCGGGAAGGAAAAGATTATTACAGAAACTTTTCAGTTCTGTATTCCATCTAAATGAGTTTTAAAAGATTCCCAAGAACAGTTAAAGATTTCCCTCATTATACGAATGATTTCATTCAGAATACCTGTTTTCTTTTTCTCTCATTCCCACAAACACACAGGCCTATTCCAGGACCATGATGATCTGACAGTGGCCTGGTCGGCCCGGGGGGGGGGGCACTTCCATTGACGAGAGGATACCATGCGCGACCATGGGGTCTCGAAAAGCACCCTAAACACGTATTTTCTATATTCTGAAAATGCACCCCTTAACAAGTATTGGCGTGTGAAACCCTACCCTTAAAAAGTATTTGGAAACAAAACGATACTCCTGGAAAGTATTCCCTGAAATAAACCCCTAAACAAGTAGAGTGATATTTTATTGTTATGTCACGTCGGTTTTACCATTACACACCATTTTTGGTTAGTACGGCCGCACTTTCCACACCTCGCGCAAATCGGACTCTAAACACGTAGTGTTGGGGCAAAAGGACATCCTTTATAAATTATTTTAATTTTGCTTTATCATCCCCGCAAATTTGACCCTAAACACGTAGTTTTCCTAGCGAAATATAAACCCTTTTTTCATTATTTTAGTGTTTTGACACCCTTATCACGTTACGTACGTAACGTGCCTTATCTTGAAAAAGACATCCTTTTTACGTGTTTTTTGGTCGCGCATGGTATCCACTCGTCAATGTAAGTGCCCCCCCCCCCCCGGACTGGTCGGGCGATTTCATAATATAGCAAGCACGAAATGGAGAATGAAAGGGATGGTCCAAGCTAGAGATATTTATATCTCAATAAATAGACAAAAAATTCACAAAGCAAAATGCTAACAAATTTATCAAAATCGGATAACAAATAACAAAGTTATTCAGTGAATTTTAAAGATTTGCATTATTCCGGTAAAACAGTTCTAGGCATGTCATTATGAATATTCATTAGGTGGGCTGATGATGCCATATATCCCCAACTGTTCTTGTGTATTTTATTTAGGTTTATACTCAATTTTTTACCAAGAACTAAAACAATTGGGATGACAACTGATTAAGTCCATTGGTTATTTATTGCCGCAACTTATTTCGTCATAACGGAGAAACATCATTCACACATGTATGAAAAAATGAAACATTTTTTATTTCATGTAATAACATAAGAAACAGGAAAGTGAGGATGTGACATCATCAGCCAACCTAATGAATCATGACGATGGGCATAAGTGCTTTTCACAAAATATTGATAAACCGATTTTGATGAAATTTTCAGCATTTTGCTTTGTGAATTTTACTCTATCTATTTAGATATAAATATTTTCAGCCCAGACCATCCCTTTAAATGGATAAAAACTCCATCCATTTCATGCATAAAATAATCTTAACAGGCTAGATGTCGTGTCTGATAGCAATGATTCGTTATCACCTCCACTCAAAACTTCATGACGGGATTGACATGAGTCGTCGACGTCGGTGTCGATTTGCTGGGTGTTTACCGGATAGTACTTTGTAAGCTGCCTTCCACACTCCACACTGACGTGGTGTCGCTGAAAGAATCACCGATATTTGTAGAGTGGAAATAAGATCAAAGAAATATAACATTATATTCAACCTACATGAGTCCAAAAGTATTACTAGTATAGGAAAGAGAACTTTGAAGTACGGCGAGGGATCTTAAGAAAAAAAAATAATGCGCAAACTAAAAGTAAGCCAGCCATACATACCTTTAAAAATAAAGACTTTTCCATTACTTTCTGATAGTCTGGTTGACCTTCATCCCAGGGAATATATTTTTTTCGACATGGCTAACCATTTTGAGGGCTTCTGTTGTCAGTACGTTATTACGGATGCAGCTGATGCCATCCTCATTAGCTGTAAACAGATATAGATTATATTAAACCTAAATGAAAATAATTATCATGATTATAAAAATTGATCATTGATTTGTTATCAGTATACCGCAAATATTATGTTTAAGTGGGATTCTACTGAAGAATATTGTCCATATATACCTTGCAAGAAAACATTTTCGTCAAAGTCTTTCCCATTCTGTTTCAAAGTCGGGAGATTTAAAGATCGACGAGTCATTCTCTTTGATATCTAAAGACAGGAGCAGAGCAAACGTCTTAATCACAAGGAGAATTCTAAAAGAATGAACAGTTTGTTCTGAAACGGTTGCTAACCTAAACTTACGAGCTTCTTTGTTACGTATGATTTTCAGAAAGCGGCTCGTAACAAAGTATCGATATCACGTTCGTGATTGGTCAAAAGTTTTTGTTGGTGCGTAATGTTGCCAGTATTGTTGCATACATGTAAGTCTGTGCGCGTAAAAGTCCCGGGGAAAAAGTTTGGAAGATGATTTCCTATTCGAACTTCCAATAGGAAAACATTTTGGAAGAATGTCAATGCCCGGTGACTACAATGATTTACTTATATTTGGGATTCTGAAAATAACAGCGATTCTAACATGTCAAAGCTTGCAGGGGACATGCAGTATGCCCAAAAGAATGTAAAAAACTGTGTCCCATATTCTAAAGTCGAGTTCAATTTAGACCTTTAACGTGTACATTTTTTACTTTTTTTCCCCAAAAATATAGTTCATTATTTCCTTGATATGACTCCTGGAGAGCATTTCATGAAAGTACTTGTGAGAAGTTTTATCCGACAAGTCCCATTTTATCCGACAGTTTCCATAGTAACAGTGCCTTTCAGCCAATCAGAATAAAAAAAAGACAACTTGTCGGACAAAAATGTTGAAACTGTCCTCTGGCATGTCTGGTAACACTTTTTGTTTCGTGCACGTACTTCATAAATTTCAATTTTCCTACATATGGTTTATAGAATTATAACTGAAAATAGCACCGCAAAGATGATATCTTGTTCCCCCTCCCCCCTCTCTCTCTCCCTGTCTTCAAGTCACCCCCCCCCTTCCATCTCTATTGATTGTTAAAAAATAATAAAGGGGTACTCCAGGCTGAAATTAATATGATTTGAACAGATTAAGAATAATAAGACAATCTTGATCAAAGTCTGACAAGGAATAACAAAGTTATGACATTTTAAAAACTTGCATCGTTTTCTGTGAAACAGTTCTATGCATGCATTCATGAATATTCAATGAGCACACTGATGATGTCACCCCACTTGTTCTTTTGTATTTTCTTATAATAAATGATGTTTATTCCAATTTTGTCCTGCAAGAATTACGAAAATTGGATTGACAACTCGTTGAATGCATATTCCTGTATATACTTATTTTATAATAAGGGAGATATGATATCATACAGACATGTATGAAAATATGAAATAATCATGCCATAACGTAATCAAGGGGAGGTGGGGACACGACATCACCTAATGAATATTCATGACGACGTGCATAATAACTGTTTTCACAAAAAATAATTATGTATAACCTTTGAAATTTAATGACTTTGGTATATGTTATCAGAAAATTGATGAATTTCACTCTATTTATTTAGATATAATAATTTTCAGCCCGGAGTACTCCTTTAAAATCAATGGTTCCTCTGATGTTATAGCTTTGGGTGCAAAGACTGAATGCTGTCCAGCCCCCCCCCCCCCCCCGAAGTGGTCAAATGTATTGCTGTATACACAAATGTATTGCGTGACCAAATTATTTCTAAACACCCCCTAGACGATTTTTCTCTGTGTGCAGAAAAACCCCATACAACTTTTTCACGGGCTTCATTTGTGGCCCCTAAACAAGAAAACTGTTGCAAGTTTTGTCTCGGGCTCGAACACTTTTCAGAAACGAGGAGGAAATAGCCCAACCGCGTAGCCAGGATTTAATTTTGGAGGGCCTAGGCGTTAAGTCCAAGTGCACGCGAAGCGTGCCAACACTTACAGAGCGCGCTCCCCGCGGGGAGCGCGAAGTGATATAAATTCAAATCAAAAGAAGGCGTCTATAGTACCCTTATCAATTCGAATATTCACTTGCCGTGATTTAAAAAAAAATTGTTTTCGAAAGAAATTATGAGCGCCCCCTAAATGGGAAAAGATTGGAAAATTTGAAATAATTCCTCTTACAGCGCAAAGCGCGGAAGCTGAAAACGGTTTTATAAAAATAGAGAACAGAAATGGCATGGTCACATCAGATCTGAGTGTAAAAAGTTTGTCCCCATTAAATTTCGTTAACTTATATCACAAAACAGAGTAGAAGACGGGTATACAGGAAGTAAAGAGGCCCCACACTGTGAAAAAATTGGGCAATATTTTACCCAATATTTTGCCCAACGTTGGGCCGATAGTCAACCCTACCAACTACTGGGCAATATTTTACCCAACGTTGTTGGGGCATTAATGTGCCCAACTGTTGGGTAATATTTTGAACTACATTTTGGGGGACATTAATTTGCCCAACTTTTTAATAAAGTTATTAACCCAACATCTGGGCAAGGCCTTTAATAATCACCAAGAAAAATGGCATAATTTTACTAAGTTGTTGAGTTATTATGATCCCTCCCTGCAATCAATAATACTATTTGTTGGGCATTTTTCATTTGCTTTACACAACAAATGGTCATTACTTGACTGGGGTTTTGATGTCGATCCGGAGACCTTATCCGAAAGTGCTTTGCATGCACAATAACGCTGCATACAAGTGCAAGTGCATATCTCAAGTGAGTGAAGCAAAAACAAAACAGCGTCAGATATATGTCATGTATGTAGGCCTATTCTGACAAATTCCTTACAAATTATGCTTAACGTAAAGTCCAAAATAAAAAAATTAAAAAAACGTTTAAGCAACTCATCTATGAAAGATTCAGCGAGGCTCCCCAGCCCCCAGTCATCTAGAAGCTCCTCCATATCTTATCGACCGTGTGTAGCATGCTGCAAGCGCAACTCGTGATCGTAAAGTTTCGCAACATTTACCACTCAGCAGGGCAATTACTAGCCCAACAATTGGACATCTGTATTTTGGCAGCGGCAGAGTAAAAATTTGCCTAAGTATTGGGCACATAATGCCCAACAAAACAATAACCAACGTATATATTACCCAACAAAAAAATGACCAACGTAAATTTACTCTTTTTTTTCACAGTGCATTCCTTCCCGAAAATGGCGCGAAGCTCTGATTTTTAGAAATTTATCTGAAAGTTTAACCTGTTCTTATTTTGATATTTCTTAGATTATATACATGCTTGATTAAGAAGAAAAACGAGTTCAAATGTGAAAGGGATGATGGAAGCTAGAAGATAGGATATTTCATTTCCCATGTTAGAGAAACACGGAAACCTCTGTGATTTATTTTGGAAGAAAAAAAAGTCGCTCATATTAAGGTCAGTAATATTCAAAATTTCAAACCAATGGCGCAAAACAAGACGGTAGATGGATGTGCAGCGACATAGAATAAAGTTTAACATCGTACATACTTTTGCATATACTTTGCCAAAAATTACTTGCTGAAAAACGGAAGAAATAGCATTTGCGGACTCGGGGAGTGACGGTACTGTTTACCCGCTCCGAACAGAAGAGCCAAAATTTTGTGTCAATGCAATATAAAAAAAAAACATTTTTCATACTCTTTACACCCATGTATACTTTATAAAAAAACGGAGTAGAAGAAGGTGTGAGAAACGAAAGGGAATGGCAACTTGATATTTTTCCCCCAAAAGGCAAAATTTTTAGCATGAAGAGAGATAACGCCTCGTTTAGGTTATTCTTTTGACAAAAAAAAAAGAAAAAACAACAAAAGCTATACTTTTCTTCCCTTTTCTCCTTTCGCTTTTTCTTTTTCTCCCTTTCCTCTTCTTTTTTGGGAGCGTTTTTTAGGGGAGTGGCGACCGCCCCCCTGGCTACGCGCCTGAAAAAGCCCCGGGGAAAAAAGCTTGGGGGAAAAAACATACCCTAAACAAGTTTGGCTAGTCTTAAAAAAAAAGGCCTTGGAAAAAAACATACCCTAAATATGTTTGACCCGCAAATGGCCCATTGACTAGTCTTTCAAAACCACACTATTCTGTGTTAAATCGGTGTTTTTGATACCCAATAACGAGTGCACGCGCGGCCCGCGTCCAAAACTGAACAAACACCCTTTAAACGCGTTTTTTTTTTTTTGGGGGGGTCACGCATGTACACAGCGATATATCTGACTGCCCCCATCCCCTCCCCATGGTCCAGCCCTCAGTGCAGTGAGTTTCATAAGCTTTTCGTAAAATTGCACATGAACTTTACGCAAGACTGGAACATGGTCTTCGGTGCTTATAGTTAGCTGCATATATAGGGATTTACACATTTCGTACAAGAAAGGGTCACATCCCGCCTATATATTAAAGTCATTCTCAAAGGGATGGTCCGGGCTGAAAATATTTATATATCAATAAATTGAGTGGAACTCACTGAGCAAAATGCCGAAAATTTCTTCAAAATCTGATATCAAAATAATAATAACGTTATTGAAGTTAAAAGTTTAGCAATATTTTATGAAAACAGTCGTCATCATGATGAATATTCATCAGGTGGACTGATGATGTCACATCTCCACTTTCCGTTTTCTTATGTTATTACATAAAATCTCATTTTTTAAAACATTATTTCATACTTGTGTGAATAATATGTCTCCCTTTTAATGAAATAAGTTGCAGCAATAAATATATAATAATGCACCAAGTCAGTTGTCAATTCAATCTTTCTATTTCTTGGAGGAAAAAAAAAGAATAAACCTAATATCTGAATAAAATACAAAGAACAAGCGGGGATGTGACATTATCAGCACACCTAATGAATATTCATGACGACTGTTTTCACATAATATTGCTAAACTTTGAAATTCAATAACCTTGTTATTTGTTATCCAATTTTGATGAAATTTTCGGCATTTTGCTCAGTGAATTCTACTTTATTTATTAGGCTATAAATAAAACACTTTCAGCCCGGACAATCCCTATAATATACGAACAGCTTCATGAAACGCCGCGTATTTTGGTGACACCTATATACGACATTTGCCCCAGCGACATTTGCTACGGTCTCATTTCGGAGGGCATAAGGTTAGAGACGGGATTACATATTGGTTCAGAATAATATAAAGATAAGGATTGGGGTTTATTTAGTTTTGGATGTTATAGGTTTTATATGTTTGCATGGATTGACTAACGTACAGATTTTCCATCGCAGCAATTGTCGCCGGAGCAAATATCATGGCCACCGGCGGTATCCTATCCATAAAAAACATAAGCATTATGTCGCTGATACTATTGTAAAGTTCATCAAAACTATGACTTCAAAAAATGAAGCAAATACAAGATCATTTATGTACCTTTATTTGGTAATCCATTCGGAATAATTCAATGTATTCAACAAGATTTGATCCATGCAGAATCATTAATGACAAGGTAAATATTCATAATGCTTTCATTTTCTCTCACTCATTTCCTTTAGTTTGCTCTAACACTTGAGCACTGTGAGCTGAACACCACGCCGTTTCATAATGCAATATTTGACAGACCTATGAAACCGTTATATATAATCTTTGTAGTAATCACGAACATGATGAAGCTGAATGCAATACTTATTATTGGTCGAATAATCATTATGATAGTGGGTATGCCTTTATTTCTGAATGAAACGAAAACTTATTTAGACGTACAATCGTGCTGAAATATCAAATTAATATTGAGTCGAACAGGAATTGTACGCGCAGACTTGCTATTCGAGATAAATCATCATCGGACATAGATTTTAAATCCCTTAATTTTTATCTGTTAGTTCCATGGTTATGTATTACTCTTGAAAACTCAGTAAGGGTAACGATGACGGCAGTATTATTCAGATTTCATGTCTGAATGTTTACAAAATTACATAAAAGCTTCAGTATAATAGTTTAATGCTTAAAAATACTGAATAGTATATTGTGACAATATCATCCATGTTTATGCACAAACAAGAGCAGACTTCTGAGTAAAATAAAACTAATGTAATTAACAGGTGTCGTTGATCCGGGGGAGGCGGGGGAGGGGGCCGGGGGCAAAACGCTTCAGCCCCCCCCACTCCCTCTTGAAAACAGTAATGGTATAACAGAAATAGACAATGATATATTGCATACTTTAAAAAGTAATTTTCTGGTGATAAGTATATCTTGAACACTGATAATGTACAATGATGACAGTGAAATATCATGTGGTTGCAATTCACGAAACATTACCGTCTCAATGTTTACGGGTCATCGTATTGATTGTTTTCCCGTTTTTAATATATCTTCATTTACACACACAAAAAAAAAGATAAATTGATATGTTGTGATCCCCACGCTTACGACGCTGGTTCTATGGTTGTTTATGATTCAGGTGTACAGATACATGTATAAATGTTGATACCAAAAAGGTTGCAAACATTTTCTCAATATGTAAACAAAAAGTGTTTATGAGTACATAGTAACACAATGTTTCTTTTTTACTTTTATAAGGTTCAGAGAGTAAATGCTTACGAATTCACATTCAGATAAAGATGATGCAATCGTATTGTCTCATGTGAAAATGAATGATGTAAAATATTACACGCCTGAATATAATGAACACAATGGACCCACTATGGACTGACGACTTCGCATCGATACGATGTAAGTATCGGGTATTCGCCAGAGCTTCACCTTTGACCTGATACGTCTGTGTGTTACTGTTAGAGACAATAATTATCGTGACAGACAATATCAGCTGAAAAGAAAACTATTTACATAATCATGATATCCATTTCCATCAAAACCAAGATTAGCACAAAATAGCCAGATCGATGAATTGACAATAGATTTCTATATAAATAACAACAAAAAATAGATTGCACCAATTAAGTAATGACAGAATCATAGACACTCATTTGAAAACACGTGCATAAAACAGAAAAAAAAAACGGTGAGTAAAGGGCAATTTTTATGTGGGCTTTCATGGCAAAACAATTTTTTAATATAATGTTTTCCCCAAATAGTCAATATGCTTATCTTTGAAATAGTCATCTGTCATACTGATGGATAATTCGAACTTATATTTCCATCCGCGTTTACAAGAAAGCGTGTATCCGTTTAACGCGTTTTCTTCATTATTTTTATGTTGTTTCTTCAAGATTTAAAGTTGTTTTATACATAAAAGTCATTGTTGTTTTTTCTTCGGGTTAGCAGCATTTCATTCTGTGTTAGACAATGGCGACAAAAAAATACTGTAGAACAGTGTAAAAATCATCTTTCATTGTATCAAAGATATTATCTTTATCTTGACTAAGGGTGACAACATTTCTAAGGTTGCCGTCTTTACCTACTTTACAAATCGATATTGGGTGATATGAATTAATGTTTGCCATTAAGTTTGAAGTTCATTTGCATAAGGTTTCTATACTTCATTCCCTATTATAAAATTCTGGACATTCTTTGTAGCGACCCAAAGTCAATATATCAGAAGTTAGAAATGGAAAAGGGGAGTTTATGAAAAAAAAAATATATATATACCCGAAGTGCTGGGAGCCCAGTGCTGAAAAGAACAGTGTCATAAAATGGGATCACAGTGTGTTCACTTATAGTGGTACATGTATATGGGATAATATTATTCCCACTGTTAAAATGCTAAAATTCAACAGTGTGGAGAGATTTTCACACTGTGGACACCTCGACAGTTTTGATTATTCAAAGCGTGTTCACATGGTCGACTATTGTGATTCACATTGTTGAAATGCTCAAATTAAACAGTTTGAAGGCAACTGGTTTCACATTGTGTTCAGCACTGTTGACACCACTGAGGCACGATATGTTCTTTACTGTAAGTGGGGTGAGGGGGGAGGCGAGATCTACAGAGGACAGATTTGATAGTCTGTGCCAAAATATTGTTAAATATATGTTCTTAGGAATTCTTTTGCATCATGCATGGGTGCTGTTTCTTGTAAGAGGCTTCGAAATCAGGCTAGCACCATAAACCGACTGAATGTTACGCATTCACCAAAACAAATTGAGCGAAAGTATGATTTGACTAAAATCAAGGTGCGTTTACTATGTTGCCTGTGGTACTTGCACCTTCTCTTGCAATGAACCATTGTTGTCATAAACTAGGTGGTACGTTTTTTTATATAAACCTGTTCGTGAGTTATAGCGACTTCATGTACGCACGACTGATGATCCTTTCTCAGTCCATGGAAACCTGGACAATTTACCACAAAAAAATGTCACCAGTCGTCCGTAAAGTCGCTCGGAACTTTGGAATAGCTTTATGAAACACCCACCAGATATCTTAAGCAATATGACAATTGGGATTTAAAGTAACGTGAAACCATGGACCTATTACGGAATAGGTCCATGGTGAAACTGTCCTTCCGCTCCTTGAAAGTTGTCAGTACTGAGAGAGTAAAATGCGTTTCCGCTGAAGACCTTGATTCGGCTGAGAAGTACTGGTTTCTGCGCGGTAAGTCCGAAAATGGCATCTTCTTGTTATCATTGAACGGTGCCCTGATCTATAAATGATGAGTTTGTGTAAGACATAGAGGGCAGCAAACACTGATGCAAAGTTTTGACGCCTACGTTCGTTGGTCCAAGATTTAGAAGTTTTCCTTCCTGAAGTCCATCTGATATTTCAAACATTTTGTTCTGATGATTTTGCCGAGAGCAGGAGAGCCACAAAAAAATACGGTGATTCGACCTTTCTGCTCCTTCTTCAGCTTCTGGAACACCTACAATTTGTCAAATTAACACAGAGTGGGAAAATAATGATTATCAAAACGAAATTAGCTTTTTGAATAAAGTTTCTTTGCCGTTTTAATTGCCGTTTTTTCTTGTTATATATACTTTAGAGTATTTTGAATTCTGTTGAATTATTCTTTTAAATACTGGATTTGAGATTGCCTTGTGGTTTACTGCAATTTTGTGGAATATTTTTTGTTGAACTAAAATTAATTTGGGGTTTTCTCTTTAAAAAGGGCCATCACTTTAATACAAATTGTTGTCGGTCTTGTCAACACCTGAAGACCTTGATATTGCTAAAGTGGTTTAAGAATGAAACTGATTGTGATTTGCAAATCTCCAACCAGGGGTAGAAGGAAAGAGAAAGGTGAAGAATGAAAGAGAGTGATAAAAGGGGGAGAAGAGAAAAAAGAGAATGATGAGAAGGAGTTGGGGAGACATGAAATTTAGAATTCGGAAAACAAGATCATTCATTTCTTTTTAGTAAACGGTTTCTGTTTCTGTTGAGATAACCCCCATACAAACTCGGCAAAGCAATTTTCCGCCTTATCATCGCCTAGCTGGTAAATAACCAATTACATTATAATGAAACCTTTTACGTCTAGGTTAATCAGTCAAGAAGTTGACTGTTATAGACGACATTAATTACTCTCGGGCCTTTTTGTTTTTTGGTTAAATTCGAGATAATGGGAGAGCTGGGATTTGAACTCACAACCTTTCAATCATGAGTCCAAAACTCACAAGGCCACATGACCACTCAAATTGCAAGCATACGGAAATGACGTACCTCCTCCCAGTCGGGACGTCCTGGTTGGGTTCTCGTCATCAATCCCGTGATGGTATCTCGCTTGTTCTTCTTATGGATCAGATCGAGAGCGACATGGAGTCCAATGGCCTTCATATCACTGGGAGAGAGAGCTGACGTCATGTAAAGATGGATGTCAAGAAAACGGCCTTCTGCTGGTATATCAGCTTGTTCCAGCTCAATGGCATACAGAAGGCTGATGAACCACTCGAAGGATCGCTGCTGACGATTGATCCAGAAAAAGTCCACCTTCGAACACGAATTAGAGAGAAACAAGCATCACCAGCTTAATGATCATGGTCATCACCACACAGCTCAGTATCACCACCATCATTATCAACATCATCTTCATCCTCCTCCTCATCATTATCATCTTTACCACCATCATCATCATTATCATCATCAACATCACCATCACCATTTTTACTATTATCGTCAATACTTAATACTATCGATTTGGCTCAACAATTTCTTGGACAGACATTGTCAAAAAGGGCAGTTGACAATAATTATATTTTCTATTATTATCGTTGAAGCAAGAACTCGCCCTTAGCATCACCATGCATCGCTTTCAGCACCGGTATCGACCTCTTGGCGATGCAAGTCAACTTCAGTCATTACCTTCCTTGTCTTAAGAATAGATGATGCATCGGCCACCCATGCGTGATGACAGTTTGGACAGTGCTTCTTCGCGGCCTTGTATCTCTCGTGTATGCTCTGCAGGATGGAAGCGAACGGTGTGATTCCTATCCCTGCCCCGATGAGGACGGCATGTTCAGCCTCCATGATATGCTGGGCAGGTGCTCCGTATGGCCCATCTAAAATAACCTGGAAGAGTCGTAATGGATCATTTTATTAAGATCTAACAATAGATATCGTTCTACTAATGAATCCCATTCACATTCTTTAACCTATTATCAATCGATGCATCTTTGCTGCAGGTCAAACATTATGGCTTACTAACTCTCTATTCAAGAATGAATCGTTCGGCATGACGGTCACTCTCTTGGTATGGATGGTGATGTGTTGTTGGTGTCTTCAGAGTCCTTGGCATTCTACAATCTCTCTGGCAGGAAGTCCACAAACACGAAGGAAACCAACTACCCAACATTGCTGGAAATCAAATTGGTAATATCAGCCTATCAATCATCAATCTTTGTAAGGACTTACAAAGAAAGGGAAGAGCTATTACAGCACCAATAAGAAGCTATATAAGAGGAGGTGCTTAGCAAGATTGGGATCATTTCATAAGGATTATCTATTTATTACCATGATTGACAACTGTTTTTATCCCGTCATATTTCAAAATTTATGTAGCATGATGATTGTAGCTTGTCACTTGTTATTTTTTTTTCAACATTATGAAACAAGTCCCCTTTTGAAGTCGCTTGAGCCGGCATGTTGGCTTATTTGGCTGAGCGTCCACCTCATGAACGGGAGATCATGGGTTTGAGTCCTGGCCGAGTCATACCAGAGACTTTGCCTTGAGAGCCTCTGCCTTCTAACCAGGCGCTCGACGCAGAAGAATGGAGAAGGGTGCTACTAACATGTAATGTTGCGCAGTACGGCCCTCTGGATAGTTCAAAAGAGCTCAATTGGTATACCCTGAGCTGGGTAATTCAGACCTTTTTTTTACACCCAGTTGTATCCTTGACACTTACCTCCATTCCTGTATGTGGTGCATCCCCTAAAGTCCGAGCAACATCGAGAGAATGTAAGGTATGATTCCTTCTGAGCTTCTTCCGACTGTTCTTGGTCAACGGACGTCCTGACTTCCTACCTTCAGTAAATTTCTTATTAAATAATCGTCTACTAAGATTAGATTCCGTTCTTTGGATGATCACCGGTGGAGTATGGTCATTGTCTCCTTGAGGTGGGTCTGATAAGGTGGTATCCAAGACCGTCCCATGGCCATTTGCAGCCTTTACAGGAGGTCCGATAGTTTGGCCATCCTGGATACCTTTGCTCTCTGGTGAGTTCAGCGGCTTTAGCTTAAAACCCTTTCCTTTTATGAATCTTGAGCTGGGGGATCTTTCATCTATTGCAGTGAAATGAGCCGGCGATAACCCACCTTCTACTGTCTCTTCAGTCTGACATGAAAAGTCGATAGTATTAACTATACCCGGTAGCTTCCCTTGCATTGAGTTCACTCGTCGACGAACCTCCGTCAACGGCAGATCGTCGTTATTATTGCTATTACACGCAGTCCCATTCACAATGGTCGACGTCGTCGTATCTTCAGAATCAGTCGGCGTTTCAGGTTGAAATCCTGAGTTCGTTTCGCCACTGATGTTCCGCTTTCGACCGCTTCCTTTCTGAGGTGAACATTGTCTGGTGGTCTTCGACGGGGAATCTAATGGAGTATCCCTCTGGTGGGATGGCGACGCAGTGGGCGTGGTCTTTGTAGAAGATACCTCGGTTACAACGTCCAAAGGCTGGTCTGTTTTCCGGTAGCTTAAACAAGAGGCGTCCTCATTGTCAATGTCTATGTTCTCGGGTAATTCCTTTAGCTGGTCCAGCTCGCGTTCTTTGAAGACTTCATAGAGTCTCTTTGTCCAGTGCCCAAGAGATCGTATATGAAGAGATAGGAATTCTGCAATAGGAAAAAAAATGATAAAAACAGATAATCATCATGACGATTTAGGGCTTAGGTGCCTTGTCAAACATCAGAGCCCTGTCTTTCGTGCAGGAATCCCGCAAGCCGCGGCCTTTCGTTTCCAATACAGGAAAGCCGTTATGAAAAGACTCATACAGTGCCTTTATACCGAAATTGCAGCAAAAGACGCGGTACACACTCTTGACACAAGGTACCTTAAGCACTAGTCACATTGACCTACTGACAAAAACCGATCTAAACATGACGTTCTTTTCAAAGAAATACTGTATCCTCGATTTGGAGTTGTTTGTGTTTTGATGGGGTGTGACTGTGACATACGATTAAAACAAAGCAGTGTCCCACATTGTGTTCCACACTGTGTTTACAGTGTGGAACCAAATCACCTTCACACAATTAAATTTGTGCATTTCAACAGTGTGAATCCCATATTCACAAAGACGACCAAGTGAACACGCTGTGAACAGTAAAACTGTCCAGGTGTCGTGAAAATATCTTCACCCTGTTAGATTTCAGCATTTGAATAGCGTGACTAATATTTTCACACAGTCCACTATGTGAACAGTGTGATCACACTCTGTTACATTGCGTTCTTTTCAGCAGGCCTTACTTTTTATGTGAATTTACCTTGTTGTAATGCTACATTAATGTTATTTTAATCTAAAAACTGTATTCATTTAATTTAGCTGAAATAGGAATTCAGCTTCTTCCACATTCACTGGCAATCATTTTTTAGACCAGTAATCAAGTGTGATTTGCAATTAATTGCCAGATTTGTGACTGATTTTGTGACCTAGATTTGACTCGCTTTCTTGCAAATCCCATTAGACGCGTACCTATCTTAGGGCATTAACATCAGGAATGTTGTCGTTGACGGTATTTCCGGGTCACGAGGCCGTTGGGGGAAACCTTACTTCCGTAGACTGTACACTGAGCTTAGATCAAGGCCGGCAAATGTGGCCATGAGGCAGTGCGTTTCAGAAAAAAAAGGTAATCCAAATCTAGAGGGCCGTTATTCGCATCATATGTATTTTTTTAAATTATTCTGTATGGATATGAAAGAGAAACTCGCAGGATTTCCATTGATACCCTATTTGTACCATCTGTGTCACTCATGACCGTATCAATCGATGTTGAAGACAACAGGTGCAGGTACCACTTTTTCCAAGTTTGTTTAAAGTTGGTAAAATGTGCGGTTGATATCATAAAATGTAAAAAAGTAGTTTTTTAATAAAGAGTCAACATGGTCAAAGTATTCTTCTGGAATGCTGATTGAAAGGTTAATGTCTTATTCACCATCACCTTCACCATTTCCTCTTCTCCTTTGCTCACAAAACTGGTAGCGTGCAGGGATTAAGGATATCTTGGACAGCTCGTCTTAACATCGCCGGATCATTACACAAAATACATCCACCTCATGTCAAATTTGGCCCTGCATATCAAGATCTTAAGGAGGAATTACAAATACCTTGTTTCTCAAGTGACCCAACAGGAAATAATCAGAGGGTATGAGGTCATGTGATCTTGATGGCCATTCTACGTCATGGCTGAGGGCAACAACAATATAATGTGATGTCTAAAGAGTTCTCTGGGTCTATCTTGAATGACGTTGGAACGACGGATAGGAATGCAGGTCGTGAATCCACCAAAGATGCAGTTTCACTCTCCAAATCTGCATCTCAAAATGTTGGTCCAACGACTGTGGTACGATCTGCTCGTCAATCATTTGCAATTACATTCTCCCACTTACATCTACACTCCTTTGGGAGAAAAAGGTCCAATTGAGATTTTTACCAGCACAGGCATCGATGAAAGTATTCTCATCTGCATCTGCCCTTTCATCAAGTTTTCAAAAACTTGGAAAAAGTGGCATCTCTACCTGTTGTCTTCAAGATCACTTAATTTGGTCATGCATGGCACAAATGGTAAAAACAGGGTATCAATGGAAAGCTATTGAGTTTTCCTTTCACATCCAAGCAGAATAATACATCAAAACTAAATATAATTCGAATACCAACCCTCTAGATTTGGATTACCCTGAAACGAACGGTGCATCCCCGATTAAACGGAATTTAACATGACCCCACCTTGTTGTTCTGGTGCGCTGCTGATGGTGAATGGATGCCACTCGTGTGATGCTATCGTTGGAATATTAACATAGATGTATTCTCCGGCGTGGAACTTGAAGTTTGGTGGACGCTGAATAACAAGATGAACAACCTGTTGAGGATGTGCGAACAAGTCTGAGATTCATTTGACGAGTTAATTTTGCCTAAACTGTTAATCTTGGGTCCCCAGAGGACCACACTCCTGAGTTGTCAAAATTACATCCTATAGAGATTGCATATAACACTGAAGTGTGTAAACTAAAAACCAAACGTGTCGCAATAACACCCATGTGTGGACACTAGGGGTAAAATCGTTTGGCAATTAATATGCATAATTTATTTCCCAAAATGGATAAGATCCACTTTTGGCCAGTCTGAGAAAATTAAGGTTTTTAATTCAACTATATTTCGGCGTTTCTATATGTAATGCACTTAGCATTATATAATACCCCATCATGAGAATGTATTTAAAAAAAAAGTCTGCGGATCTTCATTTTGTCTTTCAAATTTTCAAATTTTGAACCGAACCCCTTTTGTTAATAAACTTGATCTATAACCCCTTCTATGCATGTGTTTGTTTATTTTTGCTTGTGAGGAATCACTTCTGGCATCGAGTTCCCACATTAAAAATTGGCATACAGGACATCAACATTTTATTTCCAAAAGTGGTTAGATAAAAAGAAAAAAGAAATTTGTAAAGAAAAAGTAACCACAGATTTTTGTTAAGTTTATTATATTTAGAAGCAATGCAATACGGGTTAAATAAAACAAACCTTAATTTTCACAGAATAGCTAAAGGTGAACCTCACCACTTTTGGAATAAAATTAAAGTGATCCTAACCTCTTTTAAATATTAAGTAGATGTTCCCGGCCATTTTAAAATAGTTTTTGTTTTTATGTGAATGCCTTTTAGAGCTACCTAACATATAGATTTGGGTAAATAACTGAAATTTGAGGGGAAATGGATCTAACCCCTTTTAATATTTTTTTTTCATATGTACATCATTCAATTACACATTTTTTGCCTTTTTTTGTGGGGGGGGTAATGTTAGACAACATTACAAAACAACAAACATTAATAACCAATTTCTGCTACTGAAATGTTAAATGCATCTATATGGCAAGGAAAGCAAGAGCAAAATTAGATATACGATGTTTTGTCTGCTTAGTGCTTAAGTTAAGAATCGGTCACCGATTCTGTACTTACGTTCGCTGGTAATACGTATCCTTCCTGGATGTATATGATCCCGAATCTGGCTCTTCTGTACACCTGGAGCCGCAGGAACCGTTCTACAATGTAGACTGCACCAGGGGCCACAAACCAGATCCAGAAATACTTGGAATGTATGATGAGTAACCCCCAGAATATAATGCATAGCTGATGGGTCCAATAGAATACCTGATAGTTCAAGTTAAAGTTGAAATATTTTGACCGAAATCTACATTAGATAATACAATATCAACGCATCGGAGTACATCAGACTGGGATCTCACCATACAAGACACAGTAGTATTTGAGGAGCCAACTATTGCGCATAGTGCAAAAATAATATAACCCCTGAAATGAACCCCCACCCCCCAAAAAAAAGATCCTATGAAAACGCAGTAAGTCATATCATTATTATTATTATTATTAATATTATTATAATTATTATTATTATTATTACTAACGGATAGACACCTTATTATTATCATCATCATCATCACATTATTATTATCATTATTACTATCATTATCATTGTCATTTGTCTTTATACATAGTCAAGTATCAATGGGTGATTTCAAGCCCGGTGTTGGAGGCGCAATCTGGATAGAGTTTCCTAGCTCCAAAACCTATTCTGAGTTTACAAGAATGATATTCAGATCTCATTATTGACGGATCAACACCTTGCGAGTGACCTATCAGGTCAATCGTTAGTGTTATGCTCATGTAAAAATTGACCTAACACCAACACCCATTAGCGGCAGAAGCCAAAAAATTTAGGGGGAGTCCACCTGAAATTTTGGGTTGGACACAGGTAAAAAATGGTCAAGCCCCCCCCCCCCCCCAAGGTTACCAACCTAAATTTTAGGAGTGGCTAACCAAAAGATTTTGACAAGCAAAAAAAAAAATAATAAAAAGGTCATCAACCTAAATTTTAGTTGGGGGGACAACACACGTTTCAGGGGGGGGGGGTCGACGTGAATTTAGGGGGGGACACAGGAAAGAAAATTGACAAGCAAAAACAAAATAAAGTTATCGAAAAATTTTTTAGGGGGGACCGTCCCCCCCACCTAAAATTAAGGGGGGGGGGAACGTCCCCCCATCCCCCCTCTTCCGCCGCCTATGCCAACACCAACAAGACTAAAAGGTCAACACTTAACTTGAAATCACCTAATGTATCAAACTCACCTTAAAGTATCCATTCCTCCTGATGAATGGTAAAGAGCATAATGTCATGATGATAAGAACTAGAATAAGTATGAAGCCGGTTATATTACAGGCTCCCTCCACTAGACCAACACCAGGTACTGGACTGGATATTAAATCCATGAATAACGTTCCATTATCCTTCTCTCCCTCGTAAATAAGTCCTGTGAATTCAAGAATAAAGGCGATGGTAAATGGCCCTAATACAATTTAGCTCCTATCCTTTACTAAATAAAATATTTATAAAACGAATTTCTGAAACAAATATACATAGATCAAAGACATAAGATAGAAGCAAGGAATCAGAATTAAGTCAGAACAAATTTTTTTCAGAGTGTAATTTTGATTTTTATTTGTATTTGACGAAAATGTATTACAAAATATTTATTCATATGCCAGGCAAACATTTCGATCAATGATACCGTTGGTCCGTAAATAAAGTTACAGACGTCACAACATAGCTTGTTGTTGTTGTTGAATATGATGGCGCTCTTCAATCTCTCCAGATTATACGCGCCAGTCGCTTTCGTAAGTTGGACGTCGTCGGCAAAGGCGATCCATGCATACGACGTCAAACCATTGGTGACGATTATATGACATATTAATATAGATTAGTCACCCATCCACCTAATATATTCGTTGGTCCACAAGATTAAACATCTTCCAGGAATAACACTTTAATACAAATAGAGAAATTAAATATCGCGCGTGCTAAATGATTGTTCGTGGAAAAGGGCACACCAGCTAAACAATCGGCTACTAGTTATATATTTATAGGATTTCTTAAAATCTTCGTCAAATAACAATTCAAATGTAAAATCACACACAATTTCACGTCCTTCTTATTACTTTGGTTTGTCTTTTCTTAATTTCTTATTAATAAGAATTATATATCCTTCTTTCATGTCTTGTGTTTGAAAAAAAAGGGGCACACACCTAACTGTCAAAACGGTTAGTGGCATATATAAAACATAGTAGTTCCCGTGTATAATCGGGATTAATTAACAATTGTTTAAGAGCTGAAGACGCAGAATCAACGAACGTAGAGGGCGTCCACAGTGGGTTAAGTTCTTACCGATAAAGGTGAGATGACTGAGAACGTGAATGAGTGTCAGGATGATGATGAGGACGCCAACCACCTTGTGGATGGAGACATGCTGGTCGAGGGGTAGCACCGACATCAGAATACTATTACGTAATAACGTGAGTAACTTCCGGAGCATTAGAACAAGAATGAAGCAGCAATTGAAGCTAAGACATCGACCTGTCAAATAATCAATGCAATTATATTATCCAAACAGTTTTAATTATAAAGATAAACGCTATAGCCGGATTAAAATTTGACATTTCCATAAAATTTAGTTATCATATTTCTCCAATTTATAACCTTTTTTTTAATATTCTTTAAGATGTTTCTTGTATCTAGAATACGAAACGATGGGGCTTGGGGGCTATGGACACCCAAAATTTTCACGACCAAGAGAAAAAAAAGGAGTGTATAAAAAAAGGAAAGGGAAAAGGATGAAATCTAATGAATATAATATGAATATTAATTCAACATCTATCACTTGATTAGATATTTGTATTGATAAGTTTATAATTTTTGCTCGCTCGCAGTTGTTTAGGAATGCTCCATACACATCTGCACCCCACGCAATATCCTCGTATAATTACGCTACTGTGATCAATACAAATGCTCCCGAGTTGAGGGAAAGGGAATAAAAGTGAAAGTTTGATAGTAAATAAGAATAACTTTATCATATAATATATGTTCCCTTTCTCGTTGATTGAATTTGAAAAAAAACGAGGAGAATCAAGATTATGAGAAAGAAAGGGGGAATAAAAATGAGAAACAAAATATCAAGAAAAGGTAAATTACCTGAACTCCTAGCAATGCACAAGGCAACGCGATTCCTCTCGTGATCGATGCTCTGATAACCTTCGTACGCGCCCCATGCTGCTAAACCAGCATTGATGAGAACGAAGACGGCTGTGAAGACGATGACGGAGAAATGATTACGGAGTGTATGGTAGCTGCAACATGACGCCGTCGCTGATCTCGGTTTCTTCTTCGAGTCTGCCTCGTATTTCGTCCGCGGATTCAACCATTCAGCCGCACTTGTTAAAAAGAAACGGGGGAAAAGGACTTACATTAGAATGAGAAAATCAATAAGCGTTTCATATTCTTTTAAATTATCTACATCATGTTATCATTATTATTTGTAAAAAACTACACTTTTGCACACTCTAGTTGTTTTGATTACAAATTAGATTAGATAATCCTTAAAGCAGCCAAGCTGACTGCTAATAAATATGGCCATGTTCATTCTATCTCTTTTCTTTTTCTTTTTAAAATCTTTATTGATCAAAATATAAATCACAATACAATCAACAAGCTATTTACATGATTAAACAGAGTAGCGCTTACGGGTATAAGTTTGTAAAGACAGATACATAATAAGACAACTTAAATATCAGATCTCCATTTTTTTTTAAATGCACAGGTAATTTACCATTTTTCTTCGCCCAAAAAAATATTCATTCCAACTCGTTCGAGCGTAGACGATGTGAGGGGATGTGACCCTTACTCTTTACCCCAGGTAACTATTACATTAGTGCAGTTATTTGAAATTAGCTCTTCCCAATCAACTAATTTTAAGTCAAAATGGAGTTACCTTTCCGCGATGTAAGGAGGGTTCAAAAACACTCACAGAAAATGTATTGAGAATGCCCAGCCCTCAAAATGACAAAGAACAGCTGGGAGGTCTTTGTCGAAAATGGGTGAAACGGAACAGCAGTTTCGTCCTATATAAAGCTTCAAAGCTGATGTGAAATTGCGATCATTACCCGTAATCTGAACTCGAGTTTAAATAACCTCGTTTAAAGCTGTGGTTTAACTATGGAGAGCCAATTGGGGCACAAATCTTCAACAGTACACATCCAATTTATTGACTCGTATGACACCCAAATTGTTCATAATTGTCTGGGAATGATAAATGAAATATTTTCAAGTATTTTTCTTCATTATGAAAGCAAAATAGTAAACATAAAAATATACTAACATTAGAAACATATTTTTTTTAATTTTTGGCTCCCCATAATTTTATCACAGAGTTAAACCGTGGTCTAAGTTAAACCTGACTTGAGGATACGGGCCAATGTCGTTAGTCCAGAGTCAAGGACGAAACGGTTTGTTTTTATCCACCAATTTTTCGAGAAACAACTTGGCTGTTCTCTGTCCTGGACGGCATTTGACAATATATTTTCTATGTTCTTAAAAGCGTTCTGCATAGCGGTGTGAAAGCTATCTGTTATTGGTTATAGGACACACAAGGTGAATCAAGAATGATCGATAGATTGAGGTACACAGACAATAAAAACTTAAAATTCTCTATGGATAACGATCCCTTGTTTTTAGAGGCCCGCGGATATTAAAAACAAATTATTCACATATTTTCGAGACGAATTTGAGAGATCTTAGGGACGGAAAACCTAGTTAAATCTGATTTGATCGATTAGATTGCAATTACTACATGACGTCTTCGTCATGACCGTACTTCAGGTCAAAGGTCATTATTATTGTGGGGAGATGGCATCCGCGGCAATCTTCAGCAGGGTAGTTACCACTGCCATATTGGCATAAATATATCGGGGGACGGGCAAAAATATAGGTACAGGAATGTTTTCATTCATGTAGATAATGAGTAATAGTTTTAGGTCCGGTTGATACGAAAACACATATTAAAATGAAAATATAAATAAAAATGTAAGTTAAACTATGAATTAATCTAACTTGTCACAAAGCGAATAACTTCTTGATATCGGCCTATAACTCATATAAGAAATCACAAAATGCGGATATTAATCGGGATTAAATATCGGTGTATTGTAATTTTCCATACAGAGCCGGAGAAAAGGTTTCACATTTACCAGACACATGCAAGGTCGTGAAGTTCTCGGTCAACTTTCTTTCCCATAATTAATGCATATTTCCATTCCCCACACGCACTATTTCGGCACATAAAATGACTCTATGCAATGACCCTAGAAATGCCCGCTCGTATTATATCTTGGCAATGCTGAGGCACCACCCTGTCAGCTTTTCATACCTTCTCAGCTGGAATCGAGGACCAAAGCAAAGGCTTTTCTTTCATACATGTCATATCGTTATATATATAAAAAAATATTCCGACCATATTATACATCACATAGCTAGTCTTCGAGGCCTGTGGATACCGTGATCATATATATTCCCAAACATTGAAATGATACTATTATCCCCAGTCATTGTTGATCTCCGGGTTGATCTATTATATGACTATTCAACCTTCAATGTATTTTTATCGTGGACTTTAAAACCCAACTTTTCATTAACATCATCCTCGTTACCATGGTAATGAATCTTCAATTTTCTGGACGAATTCGCCTTTTCAGTTCATTTTAATAGTTACAGAATAATTAAAAGTAAATTTACAGTTTGTACATGATCATTACCAAAATGATTGAGAAAAAAATCCATTTAAATTGCAATGAAATATTATCTTGAATATTGTAGTAATTATTGCAAATGTTAAATTATTATTCATACAATGTATACGCGCTATGGTACTTTTTGTTCTTAGCGCCTCTAAATTTCCATTATTAATATCATTATTACCAAAAAAATACATTTCTTAAAAGCAGTTGAATGATTATCATGTAACATAAAATCTGACATGTGGAGGAGACCTTGTGAAGCAAAGCTTGTGAAGAAGTTCTTTGCCTATAGCATGCATAATGGTATCATTGTTCAAAATTATATCAAGATATAAAGAACAGCAATCGTCAGGACATCTCCGCCTCCTTTTTGAGTCTGCCATCCGAAATTGTCGCATTTACTACGTAGAACACTCTCTACAACGCACCCAATCTTTTGGAAATACAAGTCAAATCACAATGGAGAGCTGAGAGGCTTTTGTCGAATTAAGTTGGTGGGCCGAGACAGCATCGAAATCTCTTGACTCTGTACATTATTATTTGCAATTGTTCGTCCCTGTCCACCAACTTTTAGTACTATTTAATGCCCCTAAACATCATTATCTGTCTCATTAAACAGACGATGCGACCACCAGGAGCACATGGACCCTCAGCAATTATGTTTCACAAAGTTATGAAAAACATTTTTTTCTTTCATAGAAAGATTTTATTCAAACTCAAACACGAAAGCAATTCAATTTACAGAAAAATCATGAAGCGAACATATTAACAACAACTGTAAATGCGTACTATTATCTATTGATAAAACAAAATTGTGTTTTTGACTGAGAACCCTTTCAATTTCACAATGGCGTTTCAATAGGTTCTTAAAAGAACTAAAACACAACCGATCTCCCTTACAACATGTCGAAAAAATAAAATATTTAGCGTAAAGAAAAAAAAGTTATGAAAAACATATCTAATGTAATATATGATATAATTTCTTCTTGTCCCACTTCGTTTTCTCTTTCTTTCTCCCTCTTTTTCTCCTCCCCTCTTTGACCAGCCTATGGGAGGGGGAGGGGGGTATATTCCCCCAATATTTCAAGTGGGGGGGATGGCCTGTATTAATTATCATTCCCCAATAGTTTTGGGTAGAAAAATTGTAATAATGATGATGAAAAAATGAAAAGTTTGATCATGATAATTATAGTGATGATTATAGTGATGATTATCGTATGCCATCAATCAGTTTGTTCCCCTCGCAATTTGTGTATATTGTTATTAAATGAAAACATTCTTTTCCAGGACAATTAAACAGATGGGTGGAGGTTCAAGATGAAAAAGAATGAAATGTTTATGTATATGATAATTTTTAACACATGACATAAAAGGACCCGACGAAAAACAACTTTTGTTGATAGGATGTTTCATCCCACCAGCGGTGAATAAATTAATTTTAATAAATCAATGAATTCAAAAGGGTGGAATAATAAACGGGAGTAAAAGGGTGGCAAGATAAACAGGGAAAACCCCATGGACGTAAATCCCAGAGAGGTAGATCTTGAAAAAGTACAAATAACTTTTCTCAGATTTACCCTTCCCCACATCCAAGTGCAAGATGTTTGTCCCATTTTATCTACAGCCGTTTTGAATATCACTTCATTTTTGTTATGTAAAATAAGTAAATCGCCAGGCATCGTTGTCCTAAAAAGTTATTGTAACCAAATTCCAATGCGCGAAATTAACAAGCTACCAAAAATTTCTCTTTGCGCTTATCTAACAAAACGCGCTGGTCATAAAATGTGTAAAAGCTCTTGAGCAAATTATCCTGATAATATCACGGACATATCTAAGGTTAAAAATGGATGCAAGGCGCGAAAGTATTCCAAAATAACAAACTTCTTTCAAGCAACCTCAAGTAAGAAAGCAGAAAAAATGAGAAAGGAATCTGAAAGTCCGCTGCAAGAAAAAGAAACAGCTAGTATAAGTGAATTAGAATCGGCATCAACTAGAACCACAGTGGAAAGGAAAGGTGAAGAAATCTTCCATGATGATGAACCAAATCACCCTCAAGATTGTTCGATCATTCCCCCAAAAAGAGACAAAATCACAAAAGATACACTTTCAGAGAAGTGGTTGACCAGATATCCATGGCTCCATTACCAACCGGAGATCCAAGGAGTGACTTGTTTCGAGTACAAGCGGGCTGAAGCTATGGGAATCTGGACATTACCAACGAAACGAGATCCAGCCTTCATTTCTGATGGATTCAACAATTGGAAAAAGGCTACTGAACGTTTCGATGGGCACCAGATGTCAGAAACCCAAAGGTTTTCGGTGCTCAGCTTAAGGCCCAGAAAAATCCAACAATTGACAGTAAACTCAACAAGCAGATCAAAGAACTGCAAGATACTGCTCGCCACTCTCTTGTCAGGATATGAGGTATCTTCTGCGACAAGGAATGCCCTTTAGACGGAGGAATGTCGGTAAAGGCACTCTGGAGCAATTGCTTAAAGGACAAGTCCACCCCAACAAAAAAATTGATTTGAAAAAAAGAGAAAAATCCAACAAGCAAAACACTTACAATTTCATCGAAATCGGATGTAAAATAAGAAACTTATGACATTTTAAATTTCGCTTAAAACAGTGATATGCACATCCTTGTCGGTATGCAAATTGGCAGACTGATGACGTCACCCACTCACTATTTCTATTGTATTTTATTATATGAAATAATTTCACCTCCTTGTCAAGTGAAACAAAGTTTCATTTCTCCCTAAACATGTGTTTACCATAGTTTAGCAGTTTATGGTTAAGTTAAATTGGTCCTTCTTGTCAAATCTGTAAAAATTGAAATATTGTATTATTTAAACAATAAAAAACAAAAGAAATAGTGAGTGATGGACACCATCAACTCTCTCATTTGCATACCACTGAGTTGTGCATTTAACTGTTTTTTTATAAATAAGCGAAATTTAAAAATGTCATAATTTTCTTATTTCACATCCGATTTCGATGAAATCTGCAGCGTTATGTTTGTTTGATTTTTCTCTATCGATTCAAAACAACAATTCTCTGGGGTGGACTTGACCTTTAAGGTTTTGTCTGATGGTGATCCTCATTTAAACTCATACTTGAAACACACAACGAAATTTACTTCTCAACATCCCAGGAAGAGTTAATTCAAATCATTTCACACAAAGTAGGCCGAGAAGTTGTTAAGAACATTGGAGAGCATAGTATATATGGAATCATGGTTGATGGCACACAGGATGTTTCAGGAATGGAGCAGGAAGCAATTTGCTTCAGACACATTGACACAAACTTTGATGTTCATGTGAGTTTTATCATTTTGCATAAAAAAAAAGATATTGCCAGTCGGGTTAGATTTAAGAGAGAAGTTGTATACATCATGCTCATTAAACAGATCACTTTGTACATGGTCCAGAGACTCCAGACAATTTTTGTAATTTTTTCTTTCGTATGAGTTTAGAATAGGCTTACTTGCAACACAAATTGAATTTTCAAAAAAAAATATAAAAAAATATAAGTACAGTACACTGCAACAATGAAGGAATTTCCAAGAACACCATACATATCAACCACTCCCAAATGTCCTAACTTGTGATTTTAGTGGGGGTAATGTTGAAAGATCCCCATCCACAAGAACATTTGTGTCAATCATCCCCCAACCAAGAATACCGATCGACACCCATGATCATCACAATCATCGATATCATCATCATCATCACCACCACCCTAACTCCAAGACAGGTGACTCTCGTCACCCCTTTCATCATTTCACACCCCTTGCTTACACCCTCTACCATCATCACCACCCTCACACCCACCACCCCAAATCAGTCATGACTTCAACCTCTCTCACCTGCACCGACATCAAAGCCACGTTATTCCACCTGTTAACCCTGATTAAATCAACATCATCTCGACCTACCTGCGCACCGATTTACGAATCTTCGGAAGTTTTCCTGTCCAGGGTGCCTCCCACATTGCACCATCGTCAGCCGCGTTATCTAAAGATCTAATAAATAGGTCAGGTGGACGAGAGGTAACCTCCATTTTTATAGTTTTATTTTCATATTCATCGTTTTGTAGCATGAAGAGTTTAAGGAAACCGCCACCTGCAAGCAAGCGCTATATGCATTCGACTTGACTTCTTCTCTATTTTATTTTATTTTATTTTATCAATGACATCTACATGTATATAGGATAAATGATTTCTATTTACTCTAAATCTTGTATAGTTCTTGTCTAAATGCATTTTTTCCCATCACCAGCACAACCTTCACACTAAGCAGTAAGACATTTTGCGCCCTACATGACACACTCGTACCAACCTTATCAGGCTTATGGGGTGTAATCTTGCACCATAAGTGGAAAATAAGGTACAAAAATGCATCTCTGTATCAATATTTGCACCGATGAACTGAACATGATCAATGCTCGTTTTCACCTTTCAAGGTGCAGAGTACAAAACGTTAAAAAGGTTCAACTTTGCACCGTCATGGTTCATCTCTGCACCCAATTAGGTGCTAAATATAGCTAACTGCACACTTGAATGTGCACAAAATGAGCATGATAACACTCATTAGCACCCCTTGAAGTGCTGCTATTGTACCAATCCATGCAAAGGGTTCAAATTTGAACCCGTATTTCTGAGAGTGTTTGATAGTCGGAGACCATTGCCTGACATAAGGGCCCGTATTCTGAACTCGGGTTTAAATTAAACCCTGGTTTAAAGTTGTGGTTTAACCATGGAGAGCCAATTGGGTTACAAATTCCTAAGAGTACGCATCCAATTTATTAACTCATATGACACCCAAAGTGTCCGGAAGTGATAACTGCAGTACTTAAAAGAATTTTTCTTCATTATGAAAGCAAAAGGAAATAAAATAGTAAACATAAGAAATTACAATATAAACATGATTTTTTTAATTTTTGGCGCCCCATAATTTTAGCACAGAGTTAGACCATAGTCTAAGTTATACCTGACTTCAGAATACAGACCAATGTCCACATTGACTAGAACCCTTTTTAAAAAAAAGGTTAAAGTCACATCGGCAAGACCGATTCCAGTTTGATCAAAGCTATAGGGTGGTTCTACGAAAGATGACAATGTGGATGTATCTCACACTTTAAGAGCAATTAATACTTAAAAAATATCAATATAAAATGACAAAAAAGCCTACATTTGAATAAAAAATAACAAACGCATATATTTTAGTTAAAATGGACGTACCTAGTTCTACTTATGAGTTGTCACTACCACAGTTCTCAATGACCTTCAAACAATTGAACCCATCATCTATGCAGGAGATAAGGAGTCTTGATTTTTTTTAAATAGCAATTTATTATGTTGCCAAAGATTAACAATAGACTTTTGAGTCCATGATGGACCACATTTTTTTCCATTTTGGTTGTGTTCAGGACTATTTCCTGATCATAAGACAAGTTATTGTCCCAATAGTCCCAAAATGCCTAGGAACTTTAAATCCTAGGCATTTAATTGCCAAAGGGGAAGTATTCATTTTTACCAAAATCACTGTAAAATCTAAGTTTTTGACCGAATTCGTTCATTTAATTTTTCACATTTTGTTGCCTGTTTGTCTTCCAGAAATAGACATTTGAGGCTTTACACTGGAGGGGGGGGGGGGCAAACCAGATTCACAGATCGTCATCTTTCGATGCACCTCCCTACGTTATTACCATTGGCATACCATCGGTCGGTTTGGAGTTAAGTCGGTTTTATTAGTCGAAATACAATCAGTTGCTTGAAGGATTCAAGGGTCCGTTTCACAAAACTTGTCATATTGTTAACAAATCTACAATAACAGTTAAAAGCTACTGAAATCCTTCATTCTGATTGGCTGATAGTAAATTTGTTACGGAAATTGTGCATTTGTTATTATAACTAGTTTTTAAGAAACGGGTACCAGAACACGGCGTAAGGAGGAAATTTCCATTTTAAAAAAAGTCGCAAGCAAGCAGTGAAAAGGATAATATATATAAGAGAGTTTTTTTTCGCTTGTCTTGTTTTACTTTTTTGTTGTTGTTTGTTTTACAGATGTCAAAGAGGCCTATTACCCAGAACACCATCTGATACAATACAGTTACACCCTCTTCCTTTGTATTTCCCTTTTTCTTCTATTTTCTTTCTCGGTGACCGACATCGGGGGGGGGGGGAGCTTTCCAAGACCCGCCGTGTAGTGCACTGAATACAGCACTACTGATTTAACTCCAGGTTTCCGATCGCTATGTCGAACCTGTGGTGAAGTAATACCGTTAATTAACACAGCAAATATAAATTTTGGTTTATTACATGAATTCACATCGGATATAACATTGAGGCGCGGCTGTTATTCTCGATTAGCAGTGCATATATAATCAATTTCACCTAAGCTAGCCTATTCATGTGAAAGAGAAGCCCTTTCTGATATCATTAATACACTTGATCAAGCTTCACGAACCAACGGTTTCCTTTTCACTAATTGATTTTTTTAAAAGTTCTTTCCTTGAACTCGATGTGATGTTGGTATTATCTTGCCGTTCGGTGCTTTATACACCGTGTGTGGACAGGGTCATGCAGTATGGACTCCGAAGCTCATAATTCTGATAGGGATTTGAACTTCAATTTCGTGTAATCGAAACTTTAACACTTTTTTAAAAATATAAATCATGCATTCATTTATTCATACTCACGTCATGCAACTGTCTATTGAGTTTGATAATACGCAATTTTTGCAAATCGCATTATAATCGTCTCTAGACAATGGCTTGGAGAAATACGATGAGCTTAGCTTCTTCCCTGCTGGAAATAACACAGTGTAATACAATGTGATTACAGTGTGTTCGCATTGTGTTCAGAATAGTGGATAATGTGAAAATATGATCAAATTCAACAGTGTGAAGACTTTTCCACACTGTGGACACCTCGACAGTGCGAATGTTCACAGCGTGTTCACACACTGTAAAAACTGTGGTGTTAAAACTGACACCAATTGGTGTTAATAGAGGACCACACCCTAAGTTGTAGAAATATATTGAAAATCGTAAAACTGGAGAATCATATATCACAATAAAGGAGAAAATAAGGAGAACACGATGGTGTACATCATTTATCATGGAGACGGATGAAACTCAGTTAATTGATAGTTTAAAGTTCTCTCTCTGAATGCTTCAAACACGCAGAATTACGTCCGCGAAATTGGGGATTTTTTTATGACGTCACTGTCTGTACGAGAGGCGTGATTGGCTCTCCCACGTGAAGCTCCACTTGCATGCAAAACCTGTTGCAAGGGTACATTTTCTCCACATTGTCACTGAATACTTCGATCCCGAAATGATCGAAAGAAAACCCAGAATTTTATCTAGATTTGGATTTTCAAATTGATGATTTTGAGATGAAGTGAAACAACACAGTGACGTAGTTGGAGGTAAATTGGGGGAATTACGCCGATGATGATGATGATGAAAATTCAACTTGCAACACAATCACAAGTAAAGTCATGTACATACCGATTCGCTACCAATTAATGCTGCTGGAAGTGCTAGCTACACCGCGCGGGCCAAATTGAATTCATGCTGAACATGAATAACCACATCCAGACAGTCTATCATAAGAAGGAAAATGATGTAACTGTACTTACAAACATGTGAATAATCCGAACCTGAAGGCAAATCAACTCAACGAATAGTACCAGACGATATGGCATATACACTGACGATAAACTTCATGTGACTGGATAGATTGTCACTCGTTCTGTTAGATGTAACTTTTATCTCATTAATTTGACAAAATTACGAAACTCGGGGAATTATTATTCTATATAAAAATATAGTAACATCTCTTATCATTTTTTGAATTATGATAAAACCTGTTTGGAAGGAAAACGTTGGGGTAAATTAAAATTAGATGTAAAAGATCATCCCATCATGCGTAGCATTATGTGATAGTAAACAAACCATCACAACAACACATGCCGTATTGTTTGCTCGCCTTGGCTGAGACTGAGAGAATAGATCTATGCACGTGTTGCACAGCTCTCAATCAGCAAGGAAGGAATACGTGCATGTTTGCGATGGTTTGTTTGCAATGACATACAAGCTACGCATGTTGGGGGGGGGGGATTTAAAAGTAATTTTAGTTTATCTCAACGTTTTCCTTCAAAAGAGGTTTTATCGTAATACAAAAAATAATAAGAGATGTTACTATATTTTTATATATATAAATAATTCCCCGAGTTTCGTAATTTTGTCAAATTAATGAGTTACAAATTACATCTAACAGAACGAGTGACAATCTATCCCAGCCACATGAAGTTTATGGTCGGTGCATATCGTCTGCTGCTATTCGTTGAGTTGATTTGCTTTCAGGTTAATTCGGATTATTCACTTGTTTGTAAGTACAGTTATATCATTATTTTCCTTCTTATGATAGACTCTCTCTGATGTGGTTATTCATTTTCATGGATTTAATTTGGCCCGCGCGGTGTACGTATAGCTACCACTTGTAGCAGCAGCTGCATGAGTTGGTAGCGAATCGGCATGTACATGACTTTACTTGTGATCGTCAGGCAAGTTGAATTTTCATCATAATCATCGGCATTGTTCCCCCATTATTTACCTCCAACTACCTCACTGTGTTGTTCACTTCATCATCATTCTCTTCATCTTTAAAATCATCAATTTGAAAATCCAAATCTAGATAAAATTCTGGGTTTTCTTTCATTTCGTGATAGAAGTATTCAGTGACAGTGTGGAGAAAACGTACCCACGCAACAGGTTTTGCATGCAAGTGGAGCTTCACGTGGGAGAGCCAATCACGCCTCTCGTACAGACAGTGGCGTCATCAAATTCCAGTCAATTCAGAGACCGATGCGAGGCATATTTCGGAGGGGCATTTTAGCGTTTTTTAATCGGCGATTTTCACCTTTTTGTATTATTTTCGGTATTTTTGAATGACCCACTGATGATCCCCACATCATTACCTTTCCATTGATATATAATAAGACCACATTCATAATCAATATATTTCTCCTTTAAAATTACACCCTAAAGATTGATTATAACACCAAAGAGTGTAAATATAACAACCATAGGTGTTGTAATAACACCTATAGGTGTAAAACTAACACCACCAATTTAACACCGGTGTATATAACTGGTGTGGTCCTCTATGTACACCGGTTAACACCACAGTTTTTGCTATGTGGCATCCACTTCGCAGACGCTTTCTGCAACGTTCACAAATCTATTGAAACTGTCCCTTAAATCACAATGGAAAAATTAGAGGTCATTGTCGAAAGTTGGTGAACGGGGACAGCACATCGTCTAAAGATTAGGACCGGAAATGTCGTTTGTCCAGAGTCCAGGGGAGCCTTTCATCAATATTTTCATCCGACAAGATGTCAGATCTGACATCTTTCCATGATTGTGATTGGCTGAGAGGCACTGTTCCTATGGTAACTGTCGGATAAAATGGGACTTGTCGGATAAAACGTCCGACAAGTCCTTTCATGAAACGCCCCCCCGGACGCACAGCTATTTTGATTCACCGATTTTCGTCAAAGGTTGTTTTGTTATGAAGGGTTTCTGACTAAAGATTATCAGCGTTATATGCATCTGCGAAGTGATTTGTATAATGTCCTATAGCATAAGTACAACCCGCTACCAAGCTCAAAACAACGTCATATTACAGCCACACCAATAAAGCTAATTCTGAAACGATCGATAGTAAGCAATTAAAAATAAGAGATACCAGCTATCGGTCAGGAATCGGTTTCGTTGGTGTCATACCATTGAAACTGACTTCGAAACGATCGATAGTAAGCAATTCAAAATAAGAGATACCAGCTATCGGTCACAAATCGGCATCGTTGTGGTGTGACTGTAAACGAGCTAATACAGTACGTGTCTGTTAACAAAACTTTCGGCTATAGAGCTTCCGATATACGATGATATCATTATCTACACAAAAATTGCTTATTCATATTCAAAACTATTGATCGAAACAAATCAATGGCATTCATTGCAAAACGAATACTGTTTTCTTTTGTAATAGTTGTGACTTTTCCCTTCGGATACCGTGTTTTGACTGCCACAAGTCAGGGGTAGGCCTATTTAGGAGAGCAAATTTTTTCTTCAAAATAGGTAGTTTTCGCAATGCAACGGAGACGGATACAGGAACACAGTAAATATATTGAAAACGCCCGTCAGATGACAAAGGGCAGCTTGGAGGTCTTTGTCGAAAATTGGTGAACCGGATCAACAGATTCGTCCTATAGATTCGGAGCTGACGAAAAATTGCAAAATACGTCATTTGTACAGGTTGGTGTTTCACTAAGCTGTTCGTAAGTTAAGAGCGACTTTAAGAACGATTGGTGATGCTTTCTTGTGGTAAATGACATACAACCAAAATGTTCATTGGCGATGGTTTACGCGTAAGAAAGGATCACCAGTCGTTCTTAAAGTCGCTCTTAACTTAAGAACAGCTTTATGAAACACCCACCTGAGTTCAGGACAGAATTGCTGTTTTGATTCATCAATTTTAAACAAAGACTTCTTCTCTGTTGTTCATTGTCATGAAGGCATTCGACAATATATTTCCTATGTTCTTGAATAAATCGTGCGTTATGGAACAACGCTTCCTAATAACACATGCGAACATTGACAGGACAATATCTTTAAAAGTAACAAAATATCGGTAGATTTTATTCGATAGAATATATTATTTTGGCCAGTGATATAAAAGAAAAACTTGTTGAAGACATTCCTTAAAGTGTAAAATGAGCCTCTTTCATGTCTTTCTGAATGTTACGTTTAATCAAATCGAGTATAATAGTTATTATCAAACTACCATCTTTTCACAATGCCATCATTCCATTTATCATCCCTCCATCTATCAATCATACGTCTTCAATCCATCCATCATCATTCCGTCATAAATTGTTCATATATTTTATTTGCAGACAACACAAAGGGCAGAATCATCTCAGGATAAACTTTTATATGCTTCTCCAGACAATAAAGAATATTTATGCAGTTTTTGTTTAGCTGGCATAACTATAGCAAAGCATTAGCAGATCCCTTGCAAAGCATGGATACTTGAGAAACCCCGCTCTATTGGAATATTTATGCCCATTGCATTTTGTTTATAATTCAAAATCAAAATGTTGATACATTTAACGAGGGATAGAAATGAAGAATTTATAATAATATACATGACATAACGCGATAGAATAAAATAATATGCATAATGAAAGCGATATTATATCTTTCAATTCTGTATGTTCATTTCCAGTTCATGGATTTTATATAAGTTTTTAACTGTTACACTGAGTACGAAGCCTTCTTACATGTAAATAAATATCGTTTCCTAGAAAAAGGAAAAAAAAGATCGAATTGAGAGCATTCTTATTCTAGGTTGTGACTTGATCGAAATTTCGAGTATAAACGCCCAAACGTTTCCCGCTACGTGCAAGGAATTTGCAGTCGATTCGAGGTTCGCAAGGCACTTTCTAATTCTCTAATCCGATAGAATACATGAATATTCATTTTGAATACCACTACGTGAAAAAAATATGTTCTTCGGGAAACTGTGTTCATTTACAATCATCTACTCGCCAATTTAACACGTGGCATGATTAGATTACAGTTCCAAAAATAGATTTGTACTGCAATCCTTCACGCAATTATTGCTGACTCCAAGGTCACACAGATTAAACAGATTAATATGTAACGAACATGAAAAGCAAACCTACGTCAGCATTAGATATGAAAACACTTTTTGATGTTGACTTTCAATTTGTTAGCATTATTACATTTTTTTAATGAAACAATTTGAAAATGAAGGAAAAGAGAAAAATAAAGCAACGATAAGCTACACTGTTACAAAGCGGCGGGTTTATGTAGGTTTATCAAGATGATTCCAATATCTCTTTAATTCGTACACCGGAAAAAAAATGTTTGAAGAGGATTTCGGAAAAAATAGAGCTTGTTTTCCATTTCTGATAATGCAATTTGATAAAGGTTGATTCATGGAATCAGCCATTTATTTGATTTGTTAAATGTCATTAGATTGATTCAGCATTTGATGGATATTAATCTAGGTGATTAAAAATAATGAATATGGGTGCATGTAGGAGCTCAAAAAACACAAAACAACAACAACCAAATATATATATAATTCTCAAAAGCTCGCAAAATTTCAATCCTAAAGATTCATGACCATCATAAATATGAGTGCATGTAGAAGCTTAAACTATAAAACAAGAAAACATTTATATGGTTCACAAAAGCACGTAAAATTTGAATCCTGAAGATCTATTATCTTAAAGGGTTTGAATTCAAATCTTTCAAGATTTAAAGATGACTATTTAGGGCTTCCCTTATGGAACAAACACAGTGTTACCACAGTGTGTTCACATAGTTGACTATGTGTAAACTATGTGTTAACTATGTGGTCACAGTGTTGTCACAGTGTGAGACTTCAGATCACATAGTTAATCACATAATTGCCCACATAGTTGGGTAACAAACACAGTGTTACCACAGTGTGTTCACATAGTTGACTATGTGTAAACTATGTGGTCACAGTGTGAGACTTCAGATCACATAGTTAATCACATAATTGCCCACATAGTTGGGTAACAAACACAGTGTTACCACAGTGTGTTCACATAGTTGACTATGTGTAAACTATGTGGTCACAGTGTGAGACTTCAGATCACATAGTTAATCACATAATTGCCCACATAGTTGGGTAACAAACACAGTGTTACCACAGTGTGTTCACATAGTTGACTATGTGTAAACTATGTGGACACAGTGTTAGACTTCAGATCACACATAATTGCCCACATAGTTGGGTAGCAAACACAGTGTTACCACAGTGTGTTCACATAGTTGACTATGTGTAAACTATGTGGACACAGTGTTAGACTTCAGATCACATAGTTAATCATAATTGTCCACATAGTTGGGCAACAAACACAGTGTTGCCACAGTGTGTTCACATAGTTGACTATGTGTAAACTATGTGGTCACAGTGTGAGACTCAGATCACATAGTTAATCACATAATTGCCCACATAGTTGGGTAACAAACACAATGTTACCACAGTGTGTTCACATAGTTGACTATGTGGACACAGTGTTAGACTTCAGATCACATTGTTAATCACATAATTGCCCACATAGTTGGGTAACAAACACAGTGTTACCACAGTAAGTTCTTCAATCATACCCGAGAAAAATTTAACAAGCAAGAACAAGGGTCTTCAAGCTCGCGCAGGGCGGGGGGAGCAGGGAGGAGTACTAAACTTGAAAAATTGTTTGATGCACTATTCCCAATACAATCTCCATTTAGTTTTTAATTTACACTGAAATTTTGCCGGTAATTTTGATATTTGATGATTTTTTTCTTTTAAGATCATCATCGCAATGGATAAACTATCAGTAAAGGCTATAACGTTAATACTAGAGTTATGGATCTATACTAGATATCCGGAACTCTTCGGTAAATCTCGGCCTCGGAAATCTATTTTCGGCGAGGCATGCTAGCGCGCTATGCGCTAGTGTAATACATGTGCGTTTCAAATTCACTCGCTAAAGCTCACCGACGCCCGTTACAGTTTATCGCTTCATCCAATATTTACGCCCGTTAGAATCTGATCTTACTGCACTTTGTCTTAATCTTCTTGAATTGATAAGGATATCAACCATGTGCGTCTTAGTACACTGGGTGGAAACAAGGAACTGTTACTTCTAGCGATTTTGTAACAAACAAAAAGATGTCGGTCAACTTGGTGGACCCGAAGTTTGAGGGCCTGGTGGAGTCCGGAACCCCGCAGAGAAACGGCCGAAACATTGGCTGGGATGTGGAAGGCCAAGGTCAAGGTGTTAGTGGCCAGTGGTAAATATACATTATTATATCCTGATTTGTACCTAATATGTAATTATTTATGCTCTCCCTTTGTCCAGGGGTAATTGCCGAAGAACCGTATGTATATAGATCTATAGGCTATGTGGTGCTCGACTAGCCTGGCCTGGAGGCGTCTGAAACTAAAAGTCATGATGCCATTAATTTAGCCCAGGGAAGTTTCCTGGCCTGGGTTACTATGAATTTAGCTCTATAGTACTCTACGTAGTCGTAGGGTTACTCCCCACTGACGCCTGGGATCACGAGCTATATTCACCCACGTACTGGTACAAAACCTGAAACTTTCGCCCCCGAGATTTCTACTTTCCCTCTAAATCTAGCCCTAAAACATGTAGGCCTACCTGTCATGGGGTTCAACTTATTTTCCAAGTGAAGTAGATTACCGGGTGTAACATTTCTGCGATACTGATTTCATTTTTAAAGAAGAATTCATAAAAAAACGAATCGCGCGATTTGCATGCTGTCGCCAAGCGAAAGACAACGAAATCAAGATGGCGACATAAACACGGCCGTAAGCTCTTTCTATCTTTTCTACTAGCCAGGAGGCTTCCAAAGAGTAAAAAATCATTTACTAATACTATACTAACGTAGTCTTGAGGAAGCAATGATGATGATTTTTTTTAGATATGTCATATACTTCTTCATCATTGACGTCTTGACACTCTCTCCATAGTGTCTTAAGCGAAGGACCAAAACAAAGATTGATTTCCCTAGAAAATCCATCTTTTTAAACCAAAATCACAAGAATTCTATTAATTCTATTCATTCTTACACCTTCCTATGCCTAATGCGTAGGGAGGTGTTAAATATTATATAAAAATATAAAATTTAGAGATAGAAATTAGAGATGAAAATTCTTATTCAACAAATCTTAAAATTTATTTCGTGATCATAAATAATTTATGTATATTAATATGAATTATTTATAATGAAAATATAAATTTTAATGGGTTAGTTAATGATTTGTTAAATAAGAATTTTCATCTCTAAATTGTTAAGACGGGATTGCTTTCCGGAAGTACGTCATACATAAGCGGTTCAAGGGTCGACGCTATTGTATTTCCATTGTTTACATGTGGAACGGGGGGTCTATGCGGCATCAGTTAGGTAAGAAATCTTCATTTTTTTATATTTTTTATAATAATATTTAAAACCTTCCTACGCATTAGGCGTAGGAAGATGTAAGAATGAATAGAATTCTTGTGATTTTGGTTTAAAAAGATGGATTTTCTAGGGAAATCCATCTTTGTTTTGGTCCTTCGCTTAAGACACTATGGAGAGAGTGTCAAGACGTCAATGATGAAGAAGTATATGACATATCTAAAAAAAATCATCATCATTGCGTCCTCAAGACTAATACTAACGTATCTTGTGGTGTGTTTATGCTTCCATTGCGAGGACAGAATCAGCGATTTCAAACGTCGATTCAAAACGACGATCGTAAACGTGGTTCTGGGAGTGCTGTTTATGCTTAACTTTTCAGAGCATATCATGATCTCCAGCTGGCTTCGCATCGTAAAGCGAGGTCAAATTGGGCGCCTTTTTTCAAAAGTTTTTTTTTTCCGATTGTTGTTTTTACGTAGAGATAACAAGGAGCAATACGACTGTATTTGCCCGCGGATTTTCATCTCACCGGAAGCATGTACCAAATGACGTCATTTAAACACGTTTATGATCGTGGTTCTGTTTATACTTCCCCAGGAAGCCTGATTCTGGTCAAACAACGTTTACAAACGCACCTTTTTGTGAGTTTACGATCGGCGTTTTGAAACAGTGTTTAAATGAAAGTAAGCATGGACGCAACCGTGTTTTGGACTAATCACGTTTGGAAACGCTGATTCTGGCCTGAAAAGTGGAAGCATAAACACGGCCTTACTCTCACCTAGCCAGGCGGCTTCTAGTTCTAGAGAGTAAAAATCAGTTACTAACGTAAGGTTACTCTCATCCGAAGCCAGGTCTTCCTTCTCATTGACCCACACGACGGAAGCCAAACCACCTGAAACTTTCACCCCCAAGATTTCTACTTTCCTTAATAGAAAAGATCTAGGCCTAAATCATGTACATTGAAAAAACTTCATTTCCGACATTTCTACGCTCTCGTTATTTTTTAACAAGAATTCATCAAAAAAAATGAGAGAAATATTGTGAAAAGACGGAAGAGACTTGCCCGATGTTTACGCCGCCATCTTACTTCCTATTGTTCTTCGCCAACGTTACCCGACGCACGCGTCTATGAGAAGGAAGACCTGGCTTCGTATGAGAGTAACCTTACGTTAGTAAATGATTTTTACTCTCTAGAAGCCGCCTGGCTACTCTCACCCACGTTACGCGACTCAAGCGTCCGTATCGTGGGTGAAGAACAATAGAAAACAAGATGGCGGTGTAAACATCGGGCAAGTCTCTTTTTTTTCATGACAATTTTTCATTTTTTTAATGAATTCTTGTCTAAAAATAAAATCCATAGCATAGAAATGTCGGAAATGAAGTTGTATCCCAGGTACATGATTTAGGGCTAGATCTTTTAGAGAGAAAGTAGAAATCTCGGGGGCAAAAGTTTCAGGTTTTGGCTGCCTACATGCACATGTATACAATAGAAGCCCTGGCTTCGTATGAGAGTAAGTTACGTTAGTAAATGATTTTTACTCTCTAGAAGCCTCCTGGCTAGACTGGATTAGCATTACATCGGCTAATTAACAAATTTGGGGACAAATTTAATGATGTGAAAGATTCTTACTAGTTTTTAAATAATAATTATCTTATTTAGATCTACTGAAAAATATATCTACAACTCAAAATAGTTTGTGTGTACAGAATTCAGATGAAATTATTTACGTCTATAACTTAAAAACTGGTGTCTGAATTCTGATTTGATAACTTGTCTATAGTCTGTAGTAATAATTCTAATAATGCTAAAACCCCATTTTTACAATGCATTTCATAAATGGCTCTTTGAAATTACTCTGATTATTTATGTCTGTCCTTAATGTGCCTGTCCCTTACAGAAAAAAAAGCTGATGTACTAAAGAAAGAGAAGGAGTTCCTAAACACCGCAACCAGAGTAGATGAGGCTATGGATGAGTCTGATGCCACAGATGAGGACATGGAGGATGAGGCTTCAACCTCAAAAAAAGATGTGAGAAAGAGGGTACGTTGAAACTTTACATTCAACTTAAATTTTTAAGACTTTACATTCAACTTAAATTTTTAAGACGTGCATGGATCAGGAAATTTTGAAGCATACTAGCCAGGAAATTTAGTCCAAAGTGATAAGTGTTTACCTGAAGCAGGCCAGACTTTATTCTGTGATTTGCAAAAAAAAAATGACTTATACATAACTTGATATCGCTGCCAGTGGTGATTCAAAAAATTGCTCTTAAATTTCTACTTGAAAAAAAAAATTGATGGAATTGGAAAGTATTGGTGGTACTACTTCAATAAAAGAAAATTCATTAGAAAAACTAAAAATAATGATACACTTATGAATTTTGTCTGGATTCCTAGTCTAGATACAGAATTGCATTGGATTTGCACATGACCGCGTACCCAGGTGTCGCAAATTTGAACTCAGAAGATATGCGAGACTTAAATGTGAGTGGCGCGGCGCGGTCACCCCAAAAAATCGTAGCTGGATGGTCTTGAAAAATGTTGAGCGGGGGAGGGGGGCTACATTAAATTTTAATTTTAAAAATTCTAAACATATTCCATATCTGTTCATATTTTATTTCCATTTTTGGTTGCAGGTTGGGAAAGCTGACAGATCTGATATGGCAGAGCTTCTAAAGAAGAAAAAGACTGAAGACCAGCGGAACCATAAAGGTCAGTTTAAAAGTTTATTATTTACGGCAAGATTCTGTGGCCAATTAAATGAAAAATCATGACCAGAAAACAAAATTCTCATATGTCCAGAAAGAGTATCTTCTCCAGAGCATTGCATTCATGCTTTTGGTGCAAATAGAATTTTACATCACAACAAAGAATACCTCTTAATTATCGAAGGTTAAACATATACCACATAAAAATTGTATCTGAAATTATGATGGAGTAGATGCTCTTTCAGGACATACATCTATATGAGATGAGAGTTATGTTTTCTGGACATGCTTTTTCATTAAATTGGTGATTTTTTTAAATGTTAAAGTTTTTTTCTGACTCTCTTGGTATATCATTGTAGGATATTGGCACTCTAAATGGATGAATTTCCATTGCTAGCCCTGGCATATCAACATTCACAAATAACACTGTGTCTCACACACAGATTTGCGTTATGGTAAATTCTAGTAGAAGGGGCTATGAAATGATGTGTCTGAGGATATATCCACCGCAAAAATTAAAAAATCACTTTCAATTTTTGAAAAAATTGCATTTTGGCCAATTCATATCGTCTGTGATGTCATAAAATCATATTCTAAAAAAATCTCTGTTCTTTAATGATATTTATCAAACCTTCACTGATATATTTCTCAATTTTTTTTTTGTTTCTTATTACAACCAATTATTCATCAGGGTGAACTTCCCCTTTGATAGCTTTTACATTTTCTTGTGTATTTTGCCAAGAATGATTGTCTCTGCGTGAATCTACAAATGAATTCAGAATATCACAATTACTGTAAATAGGAAGATGCTCTGTAATTTCTCATATTACCAAGCTTGTCAATAATTTCAAGGCGGAGGGTTAGGGTGAATCTCCCTGAAAGAGAAACTACATGTACTAGAATAGCACAGTCTCTCCAAATGGTAATCTACGGTGAAAATAAGTTTTTGATGTGGAAACAAAAACAAACTAACAGAAAACGGAGGAAAAGGACACCGACTTTGATTTGAATCTACGTAACCATAGAAAACATTTTAATGTTTTAAGTAAGTGATTGATCTTCACAAATGTCTTGTCATTTTACATTTTACAATGATGCTGCCTGTCACCGGTACAATTTCTTCCAGAGCGGCGGACCAAAAAAATTAGAAATTCACAGAGTCAAAGGCTTAGACAATCAACCAGTTTAAGAACTTAATTTCCTTTAAGTCACTTCCTTGTCATTTCATAAGATATTTTCAATCAAGTAGGACTATAGAAATAAGATTACCGAGCCTGAAATCTTGATTTTCTTGCTTTAACTTATCCGCCCCTAATATTATAATCCTGTTTCATGGGTATGCATGGTTTTTTTGTTGTGTTTGTGACTCTTAGATACTCCACTGCAGCTGAGTAACCAACAGTCACAAACAGACGGAACTTGACTTGGCTTTAATATTGATATATGATGTAGAGTCTTTGATAAAAGTTTGAGACTTTGAGCCAGTTTTTGTGTCCTTTCATTTTCTTATATTCAGCACACACAACAAGCATGACAACAATTTCCCTGCACTTCCATGGGCCAAGTACGTGCACGCATGGGCCAGAAGCTGAAAGATGTCCGTGCATCTCGAAGACGTGCAGAAAAGCAGGTTTAAGTGTGATACCTTTTTTTTTGTTTGGAAATAAGCCTTAATATTGCCTCATACGAGTCATTAAAAAACCCATTTTATTCTGATCATGGGTATATATTACACGAAAATGTCTTTCATGTATTATGACATGTCTGCTAATACAGCCAACTCAGGTTTATATAGTGTGTGCTTTCAAAATTTATCATGACATTCCAACTCCTGCTTTATCACCTTGTGATATTCATCAAACTCAGATTGATATATTTTTATATTTATACTATGACAAATCATTTTCTTGCCATGTGCCTTCCGTTTGATACTGTTTCCAAGTTCCAACTAATACAAAGGAATACTTATATGCAGCTATATGGACGCTAGTATATGCACTTCATGCAAGAGATTTGTGGACATTTTTTGGCTCTTGTTCATATTTTTCTGATATTTGTATATAGGTGTGAAAAGGCAAAATATATGCAAAGTGTTCTTATTTTTGAAAAATAAATGTTGGTTACTTGTTCCTGTTTCGAAATTTCACAACTCTCTGTGATGGTAGGGATTTGCTTTACTACATGTATAGGCGTTGCTTTTCCGACTACGGCGGCGTCGTCGTCAACATTGAAATCTTAACCAAGGTTAAGTTTTTGAAATGTCATAACTTAGGAGTTAGGAAGTATATGGACCTAGTTCATGAAACTTGGACATAAGTGTAACGAAGTATCACTGATCATCTTGCATGAGTGTCCAGGTTGAATGATCAAGTTCATTTAGGGTCTAAGTTTTTTTATGTCATAACTTTAAAAATATAAGGGCTATTTTATGAAACTTGTACAAAAGTTAAATTGCTGATAATCTTACATTAGTGTCAGCCTGTCAGGTCACATGATCAAAGTCAAAGGTCACAGCACTGAAACCTGAACTGTTAAGTTTTTTAACTGTCATCATCATGATCCTATTTCATGAACTTGAACATAAGGGTAATCAAGTACCACTGACAATGAGTTTCAGGTCACATTGTCAAGGCCAATGATCATTTATGGTCAATAAAATTTGACCATGTTTGGTTATCAAAATTGAAATCTTTAACCAAAGTTTTTGAGATGTCATCTTAACTTTGGAATTTTATCGACCTAGTTTAGGAAAATTGGACATGAGTATTTAAAGCCTGTGTATAGCTTTGGTAAAGGGTCAATAATGTGATTGATAATCGAATATCATCTAATATGACAGTCTTACTGAAGCGTAGAGACCGTTAGATATTTTTCCAACTGCACTTCTCTGAGAAAATTTCAAATATTCAAATCTTGGATATATAGCTCCCTCTCTCGGCGATGCTTGTTTTAAATTTAAAAAATGGGCATTCAAGCGCTTATTTTATAAATTTAGTGATTAGATATCCAAAAGTTACAGACAAAGAACATATCTTGAAAGTTTAAGCCCATTCCATGATTTGGAATAGGATTTAATTGAAAGACAAAAACGCACAGATATTTTAATTTGATCGGGTGACCCGATCAAGTTAAATTTCCATGTAAAATTGCAAAATTTATCCTGTGAAACACATTTTCATTTCATATCCTCCACATCATAACTGTTAAAGGGCATATCCATTCATATTAGCTAGCAATGAATTGGAATAGTGATAGGTGCATTTTGGTGGATTTACCAAAACTATACACAAGCTTTAAGTTTCACTTATCATCTTGCATGAGTTTTAGGTCACATGATTAAGGTCAAAGGTCACTTAGGGTCAATGAACTGTGACCATGCTCGAGATATTTTTTAAATGTCATAACTTTGAAAGATTATGGATCTGGTTCATGAAACTTGGATATAAGGGTAATCAAGTATCATTGATAGTCTTGCACTAGTTTTTAGTCAAATGATTAAGGTCAAATGTCATTTAACTTTGACTATGTTGGGAGTAATTTTAGAAATGTCTTCATAACTTTGAAAGTAAACTTGAACATTAGGGTAATCAAGTATCACTGTTTTTATTCAAAGTCAGCATTGTTGCTATATTGAATTGCGTGACGCAGGCGAGACTGTCAGAGGCGTTCCACTTGTTTTTTTTTTTCAAGTAACCTTTTCTTTTAAGGTTAAACAGGTTATTTTAGTTCGGTGTTTTCATCACTTGTAACCTTGCAAATCTTGTTTCGAATGAAGATACTTGCATTTGAATGAAAGAACAACCTCAAAGATAAATTTGTCAGAATATAGACTCATAAATGTTAGATACCTTAAAGGGGTACATATCAAAATAAATATAGTAAAATCCACCGAGCAAAACGCTGAAAATCTGATAGCAAATAGTGAAGTTATAGAATTTCAAGCTTAGCAATATTTTGTGAAAATAGTCATATGCAAGTCATCATGAATGTGCAATAGGTTGACTAATGATGTCATGTCCCCACCTTCCTTTTTCTTATTTTATTTAATAAAATCATGATCATTTCATATTTTCCTACATGTGTACACGACATGTCTCCCTTGTAACAAAATAAGTTGGCACAATGATCTTCTTACAAACTAAATCAGTTGTCAATCCAATTTTTGTAATTATATTTGGTGACAAAATTTGACTAAATATAATTTTTTGAAATAAAATACAAAAGATTACGTGGGGATATCATCAGCTTGCTCATTGCATATTCATGAAGACATGCATAGCACTGTTTTGCCCTAGTAATGCAAAAGTTTAAAATGTAATGACTTTGTCATCCTTGTCAGATTTTTATGAAATTTTCAGTATTTTGTTTGTCTCATTTTACTTTATTTGTTAAAATTGTATTATGTCAGCCTGGAGTACCCCGTTAATATGTTTACATTTAAGAAATATTTCATACCAGGCTTGTTTTCCCAAACAATTTCATTCCACAACGTATGTTTACTTGTGAAAATCGAGGAGAAAAATTCATGTTTGTATTCACAGTGCTGGTATTTATGACCCAGTTATTTTCATGTTGCTTTTATTTTATTACTGTTTATTAAACTGAACGAAATGAATTTTTTCATTTTTTATTTCTAATTATATTTTCTCGTGTCTTGTGGATTGCTCTCCCTACTCTTCAGATTGGGACCAAAGCACAATGTCTACCATGATACAACCACCCAAGTACCTACAGCCAGTGACAACAGACAAATTCTCAAATCAATTATGTTGTGATCAGGAGGATGGAAATTTTTAGTGTTGATTTTTTTTTCTTTTTTTACAACTGGGTATGCAAAATGATGAAAGATATATTCTAAAATTTGATTTGAATTGGTGACACTATTATTAGCTTCCACTCCTATTGAGATCAGCACTAATTGGCAATGATGGTACATGTATACTTTTGTGGTCAAGATTGCGGGACACTGTGCTTCGTTCCAGTTGGCCTGTGTTGCAGTGGTCTACATGGTATGTGCTGCATGGGTATGTAGTGGACTGCATGTGGTAAATGAGCTAGTGGCACATGCATACCACAGTTTGGTGGATTGTGTAGTCAATGTCCGTGTGGTGGACTGTGTGGTAGACATCACAGTAAGATGAGCACCATAGTGTGGGGGACTATGTGGTGTATGTCATAGTGTGGGGGAGTATGTGGTGTATGTCATAGTGTGGTGGACTCTGTGGTATATGTCATAGTGGGGTGGACTATGTGGTATATGTCATAGTGTGGTGGACTATGTGGTATATGTCATAGTGTGGTGGACTATGTGGTGTATGTCATAGTGTGGTGGACTATGTGGTGCATGTCATAGTGTGGTGGACTCTGTGGTATATGTCATAGTGTGGTGGACTCTGTGGTATATGTCATAGTGTGGTGGACTATGTGGTTGATGTCATAGTGTGGTGGACTATGTGGTGTATGTCATAGTGTGGTGGACTATGTGGTGAATGCCACAGTGTAAAGGACTATGTGGTTATAAACGTGTGGTACACAGTGTGTTTAATATGTGTTTCGGACTATGTGGCGACTGTGTGGCAACACTGTGTTACACAGTGTTGTAAACACAGTGTTACCACACGTCCCAAAATAATATATTAAACACATGTGGTACACGCTGTGAACACACTGTGGTACACACTGTGTTACACACTGTGGTACACACTGTGTTACACACTGTGGTACACACTGTGGTACACCCTGTGTTACACACTGTGGTACACACTGTGGTAACACTGTGTTTGTTCCATAAGGGTTGCGTCTATTTAGCTTGCAAAAGCACCCGAAATAAAAGTGATAAGCAAATGAACACTGATTTTTAATAAAAGCAGATTACATACATTGATTATATTAACAAAGCAGGCATGCATGGTTTATTACGAATTACATTATCATTCTTCATAAACTTTAAATAGTCTTTTGAATATGCCGAGATAAGCATAAAATATCGGCTATATAGAAACATGTTGAAAGTATTAATCATTATTACATTGTGGAGCGTACTAGCAACATAACTTTTTTCTGATATTCAGAAACAAAATAAATTCGAAAAACCAAAATGATTAATCGTAGAGTAAGAAAGATTTCTTTCATATTTGATAGATATATCAGGTTTGGTTGAAAATGATACTCATTGGTCTTCATGTTAAAGCATGTGTCTAGTACAGCAGCCATGGTTAAAGAGACATAAAAAAATTAATTGACCTTTAATAGATCAAAAGATCATTCTTTATTGTGTTTGTGGAATGATTGAAATGGGATCACCTGTTCCCCCTAAAAATATAATTTAACGACATTTTTGGTCCATCGTCATTATATCCGTCGTAATTGCGGAAGCATTTGCATGATATTAATGTAAACGACGTCGCCAATGACGGAGGGAGCCATGCTGTTGTAATCTAGATTATTGAGAAAATGGCCGACCGGCTAGTCATATTGAATTGTATTGATCGCATTAACGCCTTATAACCTTTGAAAAAGCGCTCAACATAAAGTTATTATCAATATTGTGCCATTGTTATCGTTCACCCTTTTAAGGACTGGGATGACACAACTTCATCTTTTTCATAAATTCATTTTTTTCCCCATATATTTTTACGATTTTCCTGATTTCACGTTATTTCGATCCTCTATCTGTTGAAGAAAGTGTATCAACTATCAGAATATTTTCAAGCAGAGATAGCATATTGTTATCGAATTATTTAGAAATAAGTGACAGTGTTTAAAAGATCGTGTTAGATTCTGTTGGTGTGATACTCGTCTATCGATGTCGACGCGAAGTTTTTACCTCTTAAGTAATTCATTCAAGGAGTGGGCCAAATATCTGTCTTCTTTTAAAATAGGCAATGTTAAAATGCAATAAGTTTTGATAAACGGTTATAAAAGATATTCGAAAACTTACAAATCCTGCCAATGTTGGCGCCTTCGAATTCTTTATTTATTTATTTATTTATATTTATTTTGTTTTATTTATTTTATACTGCAGGGTAGGCCTGTTCAGTTCTTAAAACTGCTTTACAAAGGCGCCCTGCAGTTTAAAATACATGTCAAGATATTCTTTTACAACAGATAAATGGCGCGAAAACGATGTTCATCATCATCACAAAATGGCGACTCCCTTTTGATACTTACCTGATACTAAGGTTAGCTGTAATGGCAGGATACCTCTGTAGCTGTTCAGAAAGCTCCTCGAAGCTCACTTGACCGTCGCCATCAACATCGGCATCTTCAAAGAGAATCTCAGTCAGTTCCGTCAAAGTTTCATCACTCAGGGTCAACGCACTTTCAGCTGTACAAGAGTTCAGCACGGTCTTGAGCTCGTCAAAGTCTATGAAGCCACTCCCTGATTAAGACAAATGTGGAAATCATTTTCCGCTTTAATGTTTTATATTTTTTTTTTATTTGAGATTTTAATGATTTAACTGTCCATTGTTAGCATCCCAAGGTCTTGTCCTTTTCTATTTATCACATTGCATCGTGATTCCTGTGTGCTTTCGTTTAACATCGTGTTTATAAGCATTGAATGGTTATCATTGTTATTAACCAAATTTAAATCGAATTCATATTCGATATCCCCTCTCTTCATCTCCACCCCCCCCCCCTCTCTCTTCCCTTTCACTATATATTTCTCACCCTTTCTTCCTCCAAAACTAATAGGCGCGTATTCTGAAGTCAGATTTCACTTAGACCATGTGGTCTAACTCTGTGCTAAAATTATTGGAAGCCAAGAATGCCAAAATATTTATCAAGTTGTATGTTTCTTTGTTTACTGTGCTCTTTCCGGATTCACTGATGGTGAAGACAATCATATAGCTATACTTCCTAGACAATTATGAATGATTTGAGAGCCAAAAGAGCTGAAATATGATATCTCTACTGTTAGTGTTTTTTTATGGGGGATTTCAACATCAATTTAATGAATTGCAACAATAACAATATCTCGCAAGAGTTTCTCGAAACGTTTTTGACTAATTCTTTCTTACCACTAATCACTAAACCAACGAGAGTGACTAACACTTCTGCAACTATTATAGATAATATTTTTAGTAATGTAACTTTTCCTACCCCCCAAGCTGGTATAGTTCTTAGTGATATTTCTGATCACTTTTCAATTTTTGCGAAGCTGTCTAAAAATAAACTTTTTAAGAATGAATCATATAATACTTCCTATCGTAAAATAACCGATGATAACATTTCTCATTTAATTAACGATTTAGACAATACAGACTGGTCGACCATTTTTGACTCCACAGAGGTTGATGTAGCTTACGACATTTTTATTACCAAATTAACATCTTGTCTAGACACCAATGTCCCTCTTATCACCCACCGAAAGTCAAATTATAAAAAAATCCCAATACATCCGTGGATCACTAAATCTATTTTACGATCTATTAATCGTAAAAATAATCTTTATTATAAATATATTTCTAAACCTAACGAAAACTCTCGTTCTAAGTACACTTGTTATAAAAACACCCTTACCACATTACTACGTATTGCCAAAAGGGAATACTACACTTCCCAATTGAACATTTACAAAAATGATATGAAAAATACTTGGAAGATTATTAACAATGTACTGAACAAAAAGAAAAAAAGCTCTACAATCACAAAAATAAAGTCAAATAATACTATTACAGACGACGCTAATAAAATCACAGGAGAGTTTAATTCATATTTTTCAAATGTTGGCAACAACTTGGCTAAAAATATACCTCGAACTAACAAATCCTTTTCTGATTTCCTTGACGACCCTAACCCCAATTCTATGTTTTTCAGCCCTACTAATTCTATGGAAATCATAAACATTGTTAGCAATCTACAGAATAAGAAAAGCCCGGGGTATGACGGTATACCAAACTTTCTTCTAAAAAAAATCATTGCAGCCATCGTTGATCCATTGGTACATATTTTTAATATCTCTCTTACCACTGGACGGGTCCCAAATAAAATGAAAATCTCCAAAGTCATCCCACTGTTCAAAAAAGGTGATAGCCAACTCGTTTCTAACTATCGTCCAATATCCTTACTAACTTCACTATCTAAAATTCTAGAAAAACTGGTCCATACCAGAACTAGTGATTTCTTCAAATTACATAACATTTTTTCAAACTTCCAATTTGGATTTCGTAAAAATCACAGTACTTCCCATGCAATTTTGTCATTTATAAATAAAGTCACCACTTCCATCGATAATAGTTGTCATACTGTCGGTATCTTCCTGGACTTCTCCAAGGCCTTCGACACTATAAATCATGAAATTCTCCTTCATAAACTATGTCATTATGGAGTTAGAGGGAAGGCCTTGGAGTGGTTCAGGAGTTACCTCACTGATAGGACCCAATTTGTATCAGTGAATAATTGCAATTCGACTACTCTTCCAATTACTTGCGGTGTCCCCCAGGGTAGCCTACTAGGCCCACTTCTTTTTATTACTTACATCAATGATATTAAAAATACATCAAATTTACTTTCATTTATACTTTTTGCTGACGATTCCAATATTTTCTTTTCCCATGATGATATTAACCAACTCGTTAGAACCTTAAACTTTGAACTAACAAATGTTACAGATTGGATCAAGGCCAACAAACTTTCACTTAATCACCAGAAGACAAACTACATGCTTTTCAGTAATAAAGTCAATACTCTAACTGACAGGATTTTCTTTGATAATTTTGTTCTTAATAATGTTTCCACTACTAGATTCTTGGGTGTCCTTATTGACGACAAATTATCCTGGAAGCCTCATATCGATAGTATATGTAAAACAATTTCAAGAAACATTGGAATTATTAATAAACTTAAACATTTTCTCCCTTCCCGCACTTTGTTAACATTATATTACACACTTATTCTACCATATATTAATTATGGAATTATTGCGTGGGGATGTGCAATACAAACACAAATAAATAGAATATTACTTCTCCAGAAAAAAGCTCTAAGAATAATTTTTCAAACACACTTTAGATCACATACTGATATCTTATTTTTTGAAAATAACATTCTTAAAGTAAATGACATATATCTTTTCGAACTTAGTCAATTTATGTTTAAATTAAGCAGGGACGATCTCCCCGCCATTTTCTTTAATATGTTCCGTAAAAATGCTTCCGTACACAGCTACCCAACAAGGCAACGCCTATGTTATCATCTTCCTTTAACAAGAACTTTATTTGCAAAAAACTCGTTTGTCTTCTCCGGGCCTGCCTATTGGAACTCTCTGCCTCAAGATTTCAAAGAATCCCCTAATGTAAATATTTTTAAACGCAAACTGAAAAAAATGTTAATTCTGAAATATTCGTCGCAAACAGGTCAAGCTGAATAACTAAAATAACTGATTTAATTATACTCTTATGTATATGAGTTTATATTATATACATATAGTCATGTATATTATTTGTTTTACATTATTTTTTCTTCTTAAAACTGCAATTAGCCAAGTACCTGCTCCTGCTGCCTGCCATATTTCTTTTCTATTTAGTGTATTGCACTGCTCTGTCCCTTCTGCCCCCCCCCCTCACCTCCCCCTCTCTTAAAATATTGTATAACGTAAATATTTCTTTACATGACCCATCAGTTACGTTTTTTCAAGTGCACAAAAATTGTATTTATTTTTAAACAAATTTATTATTACGAACCAATATTTATTTGTTGTAGTTTTATATTGAAACTAAGTTAGGGGCTTGCCGCCTGTACAAGCTTTGCTTTTTTCGGCAAGTCCCTCCGTTTTACTTTCAAATACAAATGTCATTTCAGATAAATTTATTTACTCAATTGTGTTCTTTAAATTTATGATTATTTATGTATACATATTATATCTCGTAGTATTTTCGACCTTGTTTTGTTATGTTTATCATATTATTGCTATGTTCATTATACTATTGTGAAACGGAATAAATAAATCAAATCAAATCATAGTGATTTATGTAAATATTGGCTATCCATACTTAAACCACAACTTTAAATCTGAGTTTAAGTTAAACACGACTTCAGAATATGGGCCTGAGTCTTTATCTTTAATCTCTCACCAATTCTTTCGTTAGTCAACCAATGTTCATCTCTCATTCACCCCACCCCCTCTTTCTCCTACTCTCTCCACATGACCTTTATCAATTTCATGTTTATTTCTATCCATTCACGATAATCATGGTGATATCTGAAGTATTCTAAATACGACCAATACAAGATCTTCCCTGAGTTAATATACTCCTTGACAGAGTGTATATAGTATTATCTTCTTCAGCTGGAGTAGGAGATGGTGCTTGTGACCTCCTTGAAGCTACTACGCACCATGAAGTTTCAATGTAGCCTTGTAAACAATGGCTTTGATGCAAGGCGTGATCATATACTGATATATGAATGGCATTTCGGGATGGATGATTAAACCGTAAGACAAGGAACTGGTTAAAAGTTGTAAGTACATATTTAAGGAGAATGCAACAAAGTAAATCTAGAAAACATCGATCATTGTTTTATTGATTGAATTTAGAGAGAAAAATTTGTATTTGATTTATAAAGCTTCTTGTCAGAGTATTTCCAAACATAGCAACAATTAATAAGTGGAGAGAAAAAAAATCATCACCGCTCGCTACCGTTCACCATTTTTGATTTCGATTTTTTCCCCCAATTTTGTGAGCGAAATTCGGCCCTCTTCCCTACCGCTCCACGACCGCTCCAACAACGCTCGGGCGGTGTGACCATGCCTTAAACCCAAAACAAAAGCGCTCAGACCTATACTTCGACAAAACCTTCCGGTGATCATATCTACATTTTGAATTTGACTAAAATTCGTGTTAATCGTGCATGTGAGAATCGTCTCAATTAATATATTGATGATTTTAATGATTTATCCGTATTAGGACCATAATGTAAAGCATCTTTTGCTGATCATATTTTATCACGTACAAATACATTTCAGTTGATAAATAAGAAAATGTACCTACCATCTGCGTCGTAAACCCGGAACAGAAAGTGAAGCTTTTCTTCTTCTGTTCCATTCACCAAAAGCCGCAGAGCACCGATGAGTTCCTTCAGACTGATACTCCCCGACTGATCGGTGTCGATTAGCTCGAAGAACCGCTCAGCAAAGAAAGACTAAAAAAGTAAGAGAAGTGGATTGATCAATAGGCCTTATTATGAGTTAATTTAGTGAATTTTAGTGGTGGAAAAACACTGTGTGTATTCCGTATGCAGGGGGGGGGGGCAAGGGGCAGTTGCCGCCCGCATTGTGAAATTTTTCATTTTGGGGCTGAAAATTAAAGATAAATCACTAAAAGAGTGCACGAAATCCTTCAATTTCACTTTAGAAAATACTAAAGCGCCTAGATCATTGTAGATGGTAAGCTCGGTCGCTTCGCCAGCTGCTCGCATTTGGGTTTCTTAAAAAAATGGGTACGGCCACGTATAATAAACATGCTAAATATCAAGGAGTTATTTTGTATAGTCACATCAACCAAACCAAATTCAGACAAACCAAAACCTTTACATTGAATAGGAATGAAAATTTGGAACAAGTGTGCTTGTGTGGAAACAACAAAAAAAATCAAAGAATAAGAACAAAGAAAGTTTGAAAAATATGACATACAATGAGAAAGTTAGTTATGAGCATTAAATGTTGCTATATCATATAGAGACCCTCCAATTCGCAATGTGACAAAGATGTGTAATGTCACATGTGAACAACTTTTCATTTGATGGACTATAAAATGCCCCCCATGTCTCTTTTTACTCTTTCTTATGGTTATACTATGACCCTTCATCTATAATATATTCTTTGAAAATCTGCATTACATAATCTACTGATAGATGTGTCAAAAGAGGCAGATTAAGCGAAATATATTGAAAAGTAATGGGAAAGTTGTTCACATGTGACATCACATATCTTTGTCGCATTGCCAACAGGATGATCTACATAATTCATCTAAAATTCGAATGCTCATAACTTTCGTATTATCTGTTCATTTTTTTTTCTCAAAATTTCGTTGATATGTTTCTTTGATTTTTTCCTTCTGTTTTTACACAAGCTATCTTCTTCCAAAGGTTTTATTTTTCCTTTAATTTTGCTGAGTAAAATGTTATACGGCATGATTCATAGGCCTAAAACTTCACCGTGTTTATATCAAGAAATGATACTGAACTGAACGTATAAAAGCCATTTGTGATTTAACGCGCGAAATCGTGTTTTTTTATTAAAAAACAATGAGTCTTTTAGCATGCATCTTTTTACTTGAAATTTTGAGGTCAGAATTAAGTACAAAATTGAATTTGCAGATTTCGCTGATGTTACATAGACCAGAACTAGTCGGTTTTTTTTACTATTTCATATGATTATATAACGAAGCGTGAATATAACTGATTTCCAAACGAATACAATCTTGGCGATTTTACATCGCTACAGTAAATATGCTTATTACACACCCCCTCCCCCCCCCCGAATAACATGCCTGACGTCATTTTATTCCCCCCATACTTCGCTCTGTGATAGTTATACTCTCTGCTTCTCTGCATGACTCGGTCAAAATTTGAGTGAAATTAATCAACTCTCAATTTGGAACATTCAATTTAGAGGGATTGCTAATGGTTTCAAAGTACGACAAAATGTTTCTCCAGCACCGGCATGAGATTACTAAAGTCTCACCCAAAAGGGTCATTGAAATTGTAATTGTTAATAAGGGCAAAAAACATCCAGCAGCCTGCTGTTATATGCCACACACAATTGCCATTATAGAGTTTTTATTACCTCAGACAGCATGGTGACATTTTCATTCTCGATGTCAAAGAAAATAGGCGGGGAAAAATTCAAACGAAAAATTTGTTACATTTTCCTCGATATACAGGCTTATGGACACAGTGATATTATCTAACACGGAATGGCAGACACATTCGTGCCAAAAAAGACTTGCTAGTTTCAAAAGAATAAGTTCTAAGCTGGAATGCCGTATTCATTTTTTTAATCGTAGAAATTAATGCAAAATGAATGTTAGAAATATCCAATAATTTATTTTAGCTCCTTTCTTTCATGACATTAATTTACCGAGTACATTTAGTTGAAATTTAAATCACTTAGTTGTTTTTTTAGTAATGGCAAACAGTAACCGATGTTATTCCGCTCTAAAACATATTCTGTTCACAAGTATACTTATACATTAAACAGTTACTTAGCAAAATAAACATTACTCTCTGGAATCAATTTCAAGGATTAGACACGTTCGTCTTAGCAAACAATATTTGAAATGAGGGCTGAAGGAAATGTTATAAAAGGAAGCAAAGACGTTACGACACAACGAAATATATGTTGAACAATGAAATTAAATCAAGGGGCAAACACGATGTGAAAATTGAATACCTTAACGACTCTGTCATATTTAGAAGATCCATTAAAGAATTAATGGATCAAAACAAATACACACTCATCGTCTCTTAGAAAGATGGATATGTTTTAAAGTCTTTCATCAAAATACCTCGGTTGTCTTGAAACGCCTGATGTTATGTTGTTTTTTCTGAACATTAATCTTTAGAAATGGGTGAATGTTTATCAGAAAAGCGATCACGACAAGCCGGTGAGGTCGCACCCTCTCGAATGAAATTAGCGTTTATCTGAAATCATTTGTTGAAATTGTCACTCGTCCGATCCCTGCCAGCTTGATAAACAATAGCTATCATGTCACGGGTTGATCACTTTATTAGTAGTGTTTAGATAGAAGCGTTTATATGAAAGATAGACCTCAAAGTGCCGACTGGTATAAAGTCAATCAACAATGATCTTGTCTGGTGGATTAATAAACCGATAAGCTAGACAGGACTCCACCATGATATCCACTATCATTCCAAACAATCATATGAGGGAGAGTTCTCAACCGCAACGCAGAACGTTTTCAATAACATGAACAAATATTGTCATAAGCTTTTCATGACAAAGAGCAATCAAAATGTCTTTTGTCGAAAATCCATGAATCAAACAGCACTCTAGACGAACAACATATTTATCATTTTCGTCAGCTTTGAATCTTAGGGCGAAATTGCTGTTCCAGTTAACAAATTTTCGACAAAGACCTCCTAGTTGTTCATTGTCATTATTTTGACAGACATTTTCAATATATTTACTGTGTTTTTGATTCGATCTGCGACGCGGCGACGAAAACTCGCTATTGAAGTCACCATGGAAAATGACCGTCCATCAACTACCAAGCTTGATTTAATTAAAATATAAGACCACATCAGTCAATTAACATTTTCCGATGAATATAAATAGATAAAATACTTAACTGTTTGACATTCTTGAATGGATGAGACTACTTCTATCTAATTTCATAATCATTTTATTCTTTTTATTCGTTCTGAATTATGTAATTTGTTTTTACCATGTACCTTGCAATTCTAACGTACTATTACGAAGTATCCAACCGTATTTACCTTCTACTTCCCCGTACAATTATTCGTCTGTTTCCACTAAATGCTTTTCATCCTGCTCTTCCTCCTTATTGTTCTTTCTCTTCCTCCTCCTCCTCTTTGTCTTCTTCTTCTTTCATTTTCTTCTTTTCTTCTTCCTCTTCATCATCTTCTTCTCCTCCTTTTTCCTCTTCTTCTTCTTTTTCTTCTTCTTCTTTTTCTTCTTCTTCTTGATGTTCTCCTTCTTCTTCTTCTTCTGGATTTTCTTCTCCTTCTTCTTCTTGTTTTTCTTCTCCTTCTTCCTTTTCTTCTCCTTCTTCTTCATTATCCTTCACTTCCCTTTTCTATTAGATTTGTCTATTTAACCTCACATACAAAAACCCCCAAAGTATTCTCCGAATGTTGTTGTTTCCTTGATCAGTAACTCATCGCACTCCGTCCGTAGTGATATACGATACTTCTACTGAAATCATTATAATCAATGACTTTCATCAAGTATTTATCACTCCAAAATCTCCGATGAAAGCAAGATGAAAGGGTTTTTTCGTTATCTTGACTCGGTAAAGTTAACTGAAAGTTCATCAAAAACTTCAATCTGTATCGTATTCTCATCTTAATACTACAGTCGATAATTTGAAAATTCCATTTTATCCAACCATTTACCATGGTAAATTGTTTCTCAGTCAATGAAATTCAAAGCAAGATGTCTTATCAGACAACTTGTCTGGCAAAAATGTTGACGAAACGCCCCCCCAGATCTGATTAAAATCAATGAAATCATTGAAATAGAAAAGACGTTTCAGCGAAAGAACTTAAATGAAACATCATGAACATTAAACGAAACCTATTGATTTCAAATGTATATTATTGCTTCCGTATTTCATGTTTTTTCCTATTTTGAATTCTCTCGAAAAATATGATTAACAAATAATAATGATAAAAAGTGCAAATCGATGAAGAACCCCACGTTTCTTTTGGGAGAGTACCGCTGAAGGATGCCGCTCGTAACATCTGCTTCTATTCATAGGGAGTTTTCACAACCACTACCCAGCGCATACATTCGTAATTCCGAAGCTTCGTTATTCCGAAGGTTCGTTATCCCGAAGGTTCGTATTTCCGAAGGTTCGTTAGTCCGAAAACGAAATGAGGTTCGTAATTTCGAAGGTTCGTTAGTCCGAAAACGAAGTGAGGTTCGTAATTCCGATGGTTCGTTAGTCCGAAAACGAAGTGAGGGTCGTAATTCCGAAGGATCGTTAGACCGAAAACTAAATGATGAACGAACCTTATTTCGTTTTCGGACTAAGGAACCTTCGGAACAACGAACCTTACTTCGTTTTCGGATTAACGAACCTTCGGAACATCGAACCTTATTTCGTTTTCGGATTAACAAACCTTCGGAACATCGAACCTTATTTCGTTTTCGGATTAACAATAAACCGGATACCCGATCTTATTTCGTTCTCGGATTATCGAACCTTCGGAATAACGCCACAAATGTTCGGATTAACGAACCCTTTTACGTTTTCGGATTAACGAACGTCGAGGTATAGGCGATTTACGTGTTTCGGAATTACGAACCTTCGGAATTACGAAGTGTAACCTTACCCAGACGCGAATGTCAAAGGCCCTAAATGACAAAGCAGCCTTTGTCGAAAATCGGTGAATCAAAACAGCAGTTTCGTGCTGTGGGTGTTTCATGAAGCTGTTCCTAAGATACGAATTAATTTGCGCACGACTGGCGACCCCTTCTTGTGCTATGTGATATCCCTATGTAATTGAGTTATGACCTAAGAACATGTTCCAGTCGTGCGTAAAGTTGTTCGTAACTTTACGAACAGCTTTATGAAACACCCACCAGGGGCCGTTTCTTAAAGCTGTTCGTAAGTTAAGAGCGACTTTAAGAACGACTTGTGATCCTTTATTGTGGTAAATGGTATATTCATTGGCGATGTTACGCGCGTAAGGAAGGATCACCAGTCGTCTTAAAGTCGCTCTTAACTTTACGTACAGCTTTATGAAACACCCACCAGGACTCAGGACAAACGTCATATTTGCAAATTTTCGTCAGCTCCTAATCTTCGGACGATATGCTGACCCGGTTCACCAACTTTCGACCCCCAAAACCCACTCTCAGCTGTCCACTGTGGCTTGACGGACATTTCAACAGATTCTCAACGTTCCAGAAAGCGTCCGCGTATTGGTTGCGACAAATCGACCGATTATATGCCATAGGAAATAACGTAATAACTTTGGCCGGCCAGGGCCTCGTCTTGCACAGAATTGTGATTGATCCAATCAACCAAAACTATGGAAAGCCAGCAACCACAACTATAGAAAGCCGGCAACATCAACATAATAAAATACATGTTTGATCAAAATGTTTACTAGATAATGCTGGATATTCATACATTCAACAATGTCTCAAAAATTGAGTGTGCTTCTCTTTGTTTATGAAGGACATCATGCAGAGTTCCAGTAGAACAAAAATTACATCGATGAATTTCCATATACAGCTGACTTTGATTGTATCAATCGTAACTGTTTGTAAGACGGGGCCCTGGAGTTGGTTTCGTTGGTGTCTGTAGCGTAATTAATAAGTGGATGCTTTATGATGTCATAATGCATTCACGCCACAGGCAAGGCTAAATGTTTTGCACCGCTACTTTCATCACAATTCAACAACTCATCGATAACGCATTCACGACATTGGTGTATGGAAAATTATGTTTAATTGAATCACTTAGTTGATATTAGACTGAGAAAAAATCGAAGTAAAATGATGAGCTCGTTTGCTCTGCAGAAAAATATTGGTATTGATTAGTACTACAGTCCCTTTCATATATCATTCTCATTTATTGCCGTTTATGTTTATAATACCGCAACTGCTTGGTGGAGATTAGCACCGGATGGCATTGGAACCCTAAACTCTTTAAGAGTCAAGTGGCTGAACCACTACAGAACGCAACTCCATTACTAACATACCTCAAAGACAAACAATGTCATGATGGATAGCCAATATACTATTTAAATATATCAGAGATAATCTGGGCCCTGAAGCACAAAGATCAGTGATCAACCGTTCGCTTGATTTTTACGATTAATTGTACATCGGTATTCATTGTAGCAATCAATCTTAAAAAAATCATTCTACGATGATTGCTATAAGCTTTGTGTTACGGGCCCCTGGTCTCCAATGACCGTCCTCTCGGGGCGAGACAATCTCACTCTACAATCATGACAATTTTCACTCCATAGAGAGTTGAATTTCACTCTCCAACACTGCAGTGTTGGAGAGTGAAATTCAACTCTCTTTGGAGTGAAAATTTCTAAAGAGATACACATTTAACTAAAAAAATGGAGCTATACTTAATGCATAAGCAGTTCGCTCCAAAGGGATTAGCCCCGCGTTTTGCTCAGGGAGTAGTGTGATGAGGGTCCGGGTGGGTGTTTCATAAAGGTGTTCGTAAGTATAATACAAGCGACGTTATGAACGACTGGTGATTCTTTCTTAGGAGCTACATCCACACCAACGAAAATTTGGTGCGCTTAATTTACCTCAAGAAAGGGTCACCAGTCGTTTATAAACTCACTAATAACTTAAGTTGCAAACAGCTTTATGAAACACCCAACAGATTTAGCTATTTTGTAATTGAGAGGGTAAAATAATTTTGAGTAGTAACATACCTTTTTAACATTCAGTGCTTGTTTAAATTCTTCCAAATCAATCTGATTGTCATCGCCAGCTATAGCATTAAAACGCTTCTCCAACTTTGCCAACCATTTCTCGTCCCTTTCTTGCCTGAATAAAAGATGAGAAAAGGGGGGGGAGAACAAATAAGTTAAAAACAAGGAGGAGATAATAAATCAAGAAGAGGAAAAAATGATAAACTCAGAATAAGACAGAGAGAGAAAGAGAGAGAAGGAAAGACAAAGAAGACGAAGAAAAAATAAAGGAATGAATGAAAGTAACATATAGAAAGACCAAGAGAGAGAATAGAACACAGAAAGGAAGAACGAAAGGAAGATATCGAAAACATGATTCAAGAAAAATAAAGATGTAAAAGAAAGGGAAAAATAAGGAAAAAGTTATCCGTTAATTTTTTGTAAGTGCATCAGCTTTAATGAAGATTGATTATTCTTGAATAGTTTTAGAATGTCAAGAAAATAAATTTGTAAACATGATAAAAATGAGTAAAATGAGTAAATAATATTTTTTAAAAATTGTTATCTATAGGCCCAATCATGTTCGTGGTAAAAAAAAGAATGATTTAATAACTTTGTTCAGATCTCAGCAGATAACTTCAATTATTGACGAATATTGTGGGTATATTATTGGTTAACAATGCAAATAAAATATGTCTCCCTCACACTTCCACCTTCCCCTCCCCCCCCCCCTCGCTCTCCCTCTCTCTCCATCTCTCTTCATCTTCAGGTTCACTTGTTCACTTACACCTCAGTCACATTTGTTATACGGCTGCCCTACGGCGAGTCAAACACCGCCGTTATAACATTGTTTGCAAGCTATTATATACTAGGTGGTTTGAATAAAAATGAATAAAACGGCTGTTTCGACTCGCCGTACGGCCGCCGTAGGGTAAATGTAACTGAGGTATTATCCTCTTTCTATTCACTCTTTGCAAATTCACTCTTTGCCTTTTTGTTCACTCTTTGTCCGTGCCCATGCAAACATTTTTCTATCAAAAGTTGATGATTCAATAGAACACATCCCGGGTATGACGAAAGTGATTTCAAGTGCGTTATTGTTCTGCCATCCAATGTACTTTCACACTTCCCCGATACGTTCATTCACTCGATCTCACTATGTACGTAAATGATTGTAAAAGCAATTGATCCGACCAGTGTTCAAAGCGGTGTTTCGACTATCGATTTCTTTCACCTGTTTTAAGCCCGTTTTAAGTGTACTATTGGACAAAGAGACAGGTGCAAAAATCTAATAGCCAAGTTGTTAATCGGTGCAATAACCTCATCAGCCTATATGAAGTAATGCATTTGAACTTCAGCTCCAAATCGATGGAATTCTCTAAATGCGAGGTCGAGAACTCGAAATATATCAACAGATTTACTAATCATTTACGTAATTTCTCAAGCTATATCTCTGATATTATACAAGCTTATATGCAACACCTGGGAAGATGAATGTATTTGGGCACCCTTTGGGCATTTAGGATAAAAAAATAGTAATTTGATTTTAAACATAGTAAGCAGATGTAACATCTCCAAATAATGGAATGGTTTGTATATCACTTATCATGCTTATATTATTTAAAGATTATTAGAAATTAAATAAAGATATATAGGTATGAATATAAATTATTACAGTTTTCTTTCTAATATTGAAATAATCGGTTTTACATTATACGAGCCTATGCAATTTTTCAGTAAACATTTTTGCAGGTGATCAAGCGTTAAACATATATTTCCCACGTTTTAATGAAAATTTTATATTATGTTTGTTATTTTGTCGTGTCTCACATTGTATTATTGCACTTTAAAATGCTTATGAATAAAATAAAGTGGACTATTGTTAATACATTAAATCTTTCAAGTAAATCGTACTGAATAATTTTCTTGCTTTTTGCCTATAGACTTGTCGACTTGCAATTGTTAGTTCCCTGTCAGATGATGATTAAAAGGGTACTCCAGGCTGAAAAATAAAAACAACAGACCCCCCCCCCTCCACCACCCCCCAAAAAAAATCATCAAACTCGGACAAGGAATAACAAAGTAATAACAATTTACAGATTTTCATTATTTGGATTAAAACAGTTCTTTGAATGTCGTCATGAATATTCAGCATTGTTGTCCTTTGTATTTTATTATATGAAATTGTGTTTATTCAGATAATATGTCCTCCAAGAATTAAAATTATTGGAATGACAACTTACATAATGCATTATGTATTTATTGCTGCATCTTATTTTATTATAAGGGAGACATAACATATACACATTATGAAAACATGAAATAATTCTAATTTGGTGAAATAACCTAAGAAAAGGGAAAGTGAGGACATGGCTTCATTAGCCCACCTAAGGAATATTCATTACGACGTGCTTATAACTGTTTTCACAAAATATTGATAAACTTTTAAATTAAATAACTTCGTTACTGCAATCAGATTTTGATGAAATTTTACTTGGTTACTCGGTTTAATTATTTTCAGCCCGGAGAACCCCTTTAAGTATATTATTTCCCAAAAATTTCTTACTCGATTTTTTAAAGAATTCTTTTGTAATATGATATATATATTTTTATAATTTTACGTTATCGATATCACATGGCTGTCTCCATCTTCATTAATTGATTACATTGTGCCCAGGGCCGCGTGGTAGTTCAAATTTTGTTGAATGGGCCATATACCTTACACTGTTAGAAGAAAAAAACAGATTTTACAGAAGAAAAAAATTTAAAACAGATTTTTACAAAAAGAAATGACCAAATCATTGTAAATTGTTATAACAGGAAAGATTTTTTTTAATACAAATTTACAGAACAGGCATAACAGGTATGTTTTTTTAAAAAAAGAGAAAACAGCTTCATTACAATAAATTTGTATGGTTACAGACACCAAATACCAATTTTCTGTTTTCTGTAATTTTAACAAATGCATGTAAGATTACACAGTGCAGTAAGATTACATGTTTTCTCGAGACTCTGCTGCAGGATTTTTTTTTTCATTTTTTTTTTCGAGAAGAATTTTTTTGATAGTGTATACTGAAATGTGAATGAACAGATGAATGAATTGATATTAGCACCATATAAAATTAATGTAGCATAAATGCGTTAAAAATGATAATATTAACTTAATAGTGTGGCAGGTATTTTATATAAGAAGATGGTCCCTCTAAATGCAAAAGAGCTGAATCTAGTCCCTCATCACACTCCTCTTGCATTATGATTCTTTTTGGAGTGAACTGCAAGACGAGACACATGCATTTCACTCCAAAGGGATTCATAATACACTCTAAACAATGTATCGTTCACTCAAAAGGGATTGGTACCTAATATCACTCCAAGAGGAGTGTGATCAGGACTATAGATTAAATCTTTTGCATTTATAGATGTCATGATGCAGTAGATAAAAGAAAGGAGACAATTATGAACATATCAAAAGAAAGGTGAAGGTTACATATACTGGGGGCCGTTTCATAAAGCTGTTCGTAAGTTAAGAGCGACTATAAGAACGACTGGTGAACCTTTCTTACGCGCTAAATAATCACCAATGAACATTAATGGTGAATATCATTTACCATAAGAAAGGATCACCAGTCGTTCTTAAAGTCGCTCTTAACTTACGAACAGCTTTATGAAACACCCGCCTGGACAGTTTTGCTAATCTAGTGATATTTCATAAGATGCATTTTCACATTAAAAACAACAATAATCTAGGAGTACTGTAGTTTATAACACTCTCGGTGTGATAGATTTAATTTGTTTCCTTGGTGAGTACGGCATGTGCAATATTTATTCTAACGATTTAAAAACGTGGTCACTCTTGCCTCATCTTACTTAAGCGTGGTCACTCATCTTATTTGATTAATCAGTGACTTACCATATCCATCAATCACTGATTGTACCAATCACCTCATCCATCGTCAATTAATCATTAGTTCTCCATCTATCTATATATATCTATCTACCTAACTATCTATCTATCTATATTTCTCTTTATAGCTAGCTAGCAATCAATATATCGATATAATGTATCTAATCTATATAGCTACATATTCATGGATGTATTCATTTAGCTATATATGTCTTAATCATCTATGTTTAAGATGAGGCCCAAAGTCATGTGGGGAACATCTACACTTTGTACCTTTTCTGACATCGAGCACCTTTAAGACTATAGAAAGGTGTCAAGTTACACCTGCAAAAGGTGTTCCAAGTCTGACACCGCTTAAGGTATAGTTTAACCTCTATCCCTCCCAAGTGAGGAACAATATCTGTTCCTCAATTTAAATTTAGTCCCATCTTATTTCTATGACATCTTACCTGCTCAACCTTCGTCTAAGAACAGACCACTTCCTGCTAAGAAGGTGTTCCAGCTCATAAAGACTCCCTCTCCTCGTCATAATTCAATACAATTCACCTTTCTCTTCTGGTCCTATACAGGACAAGTATAAAAATTCTATTCCAGCGCTCGAAGGGATCTTAAGAGAATCGAGGTGGCGGGAAATCCAAACAATGTTCTCCTCAAGAATGTCGGTCTTACTCATCTTAGTGTATCCCTATAGCTCTGAGAATCCCTTGCCTGGATGTCTGGTAACGCTGGCAACGGAAGATGCGATCCTCTTGAGATGTTTCATCTATTTGCTCCTGATCGAAGACCATCCTCCTCCGCCAACGACCGGCAAACATAGATGAACTTTCCCCTCACCAAGCCAGCCTATACCCCCTTGTACTATCTTCTTTATCTCATGTCAATTTGTTTATGAACAGCATCAATTACCGGCGCTCTTAAAAGTGAATGGCAGAGCGTTTGAGAACCAATGGTACTTGAGGGAAAATATGTTAACTAAGAATGATACACACGCGCCGTTGGGACATACCAATGAAGTTTGCTTTTAAAGAAGTGCTGTGATGATTGGAATAATAGTCACACGATGTTCGATGTTACCAATCCAATTGATTGTTGGTCCTGGTGGAATATCTTTCCCCCTCTACTACTATATCAATTTCTCGCTTCGCGTGTGTCCCCCAACTCTCTTAACACGGTCCGTCGTCATTAATAGTCTTATCGTTCAGACATTGATTTACTAAATTCTAAATAAATTTTTCTTTTCATACCCTTGAAATCAACTAAAATTTTTGCCATTGTTTTAGTCTCCATTTCAATCCAATTGATATTTGAATTTTTGATTGTCTAATATTCATCACTTTGTAACATTGTATTTCTTTTTTTCGTTCTATTCTATTATATTTCATGAATTTTTATGTACACTTGCTCTTTGATATTTATTTATTATCTATGTACATTGTAAATTGTAATTGTTTGCTTTTATCCATGACTTGTGAACGTTTTATTGTAAACATGTTAATTTCAGCCTTCTGGCTTTGTAATATGTATTGTTTTTATACGAAATAAACCATGATTGAATTGAATTGAATATTAAATATTTTATGTCGTTACTTTCTTTTCTCTGTGTGTGGATGAGAGTGCGTGTATGTTTGTAATTGAGTTTTCAGACGTGTTTTGTGGGGAGGTGCCGTGGATGAGTGGCCTCAGACGCCCGACTGCACCATGTGTGTCCGGTTCGATCCCCGGCACATCTGCACTGCTCTTTTCTCTTGCATCAAAATGAAAATGCTATATCTATTATGCATGTTATGGATAACAAACGTGTGGAAATCAGATATGATTATAAATGTGAGCAGATATGACTCTCGTCTTTCAATTTTGAGGAACGTGGGCTCGAACCTCGAACTTCTGCATCCCCCAACGTAGCACGCCATAACGCCCAAGCAATTCTCAATATTCATATTTCACAACACATTGAGTTCTTGATAAGATTTGTAATTATATGATTCTCTTTGGTTTTAAACAAAATACATAATTTTGTTTCCTATTCTAATATGCTTTTCACACTGCATTTCCTTAACCATGTTAACCCCATACTATCTATTTTTTTTATTCACACTGTCTTTCTTAACCCCACTCTTTGCTTAGCCGGGGATAACGCCTTAACCCGGGACTATCATACAGCTCATTAATACTGATGATTTTACCATGCAGAGCACAATTAACGTGTAATTTCGACCTATGTGATTGGATAATGTTTAGCCTCACTCTTCCTCAGCCCAGTTTCGTTTCACACTGCATCTCTTAACACCGCAATCTTGGTGATAGCATCGCAATAAGCCGGCTAACCCTGCTTTTGTTTTGCAGGGACAGATAGTACCGTACTATTTACCGTGCTAGCCCACTTTGCTAAAACGTGTGAATGCACACGTGTGAAAACGAAGTGGGCTAAGCTTAACCCCGGGAAATTGGTGGGGCTAAGACCCCCCAGCCCCATCACTTTCCCGGGGTTAAGGGAAAAAGTGCAGAAAGAGATCCGGTTCATCGAATTAGAAATAGTTCCCCTTTCTTACAGTAAAAACACACCTGCCCGTTTAACCCTACACTTAATTAATCCTTCCTTCGTCGACGTAAACGTTGAAATTAATTTGCTTTCACTTTTTTTTTCTTCATGAGTGATGAATACAACATATGACGTGTCGTGAGGGTTGGAAATGAACATTTATCAATAATGTCGCCCCGTTTACAATCCAATTACACATGCCAAACACGTATTCACCACGATATGGCGCCGATTTGATGTCGAAATGTTCCACCTACACATCTCACTCTCTCTCTCTCTCGCATTTTTTTCTCTTTCTAGCTCTCCTCATAATCACCCCCCCCCCTCTCTCTCTACCCCTCTCCCTCCCTTATCACATCATTTCTTTCTTTCTCTATCTCACTTCATCTTTCCATCTCTTCCTATTTCACTCCATGTCTCGTATGCTCTCTTTATCTTCCTTTCTGCCTCTCTCCCTATTTTTCTTCATCTCACTTTCCATCTCCAAATACCACCACCCTCCCTTTCTCAGTATCCATATCTCCCTCTCGTTAACCCCCTCCCTTTCTCCCTCTCTCACGCTCTCCGATAGCTTTTCTTTACTTCATGATTTATGCTCTGGAGAAAAAAGAAAATTCTTATTAAAAAAGGGGACAAAATAATGCGCCAACTAATTTCAATCTAGTCATGAATACACTTAATTCATTGTTTTTCAAACAGAGTGCATCTCCTTGCCTATGTTTTGCTCACATAATGTCCCCAGTTTTCCTTAATAGCAAAAAATTAAATGAAGAACATTGATAAGAAATGATTTAAAATCGCATGTTTCACTTACGATCTTGTCATAACTACTTGATTGTTGTTGTTCTCCTCACATGTCTCGCTATACTGCTGCACCTCGATAAACTCCAAAGCTGGTTTCGGACTCTGCAAGAAACAAAACCCGACAAGAAAATGGTCAAAAGGGGTTACCCTTTTTTTATTCATGAAATTAACATGGTATGGAGGTTTTAAAAAATGTAATATTTGTTGTAGTAAAGGCTTTAAACATGTTAAACATCAAGAAAAGACCAGTGCTAGGGCTCCAAACCCCAAGGCCAAGACATGGAAACCCAAGGCCAGACCAATGCCAAAATCAAAGGACAAGGATTGGAAAAAAAACTAGACCTCAAAGGCATCTTACAAGGATAAGGCCAAGGATCAAGGCAGTGCAACATTGAATTATCGAGTTTTTGCACCGCCTCGAAGAAAGAATTCTAGAACACAGTAAATATATATTTTTTAATATCCGTCAAACTGTCAAATGTCAATGAACAGCTAGGAGGTCTTTGTCGGTAATTTGTGAACCGAAAAACGGTTCGTCCTAAGTTTCGGAGCTGACGAAGAATTGTAAATATGTCGTTGAGGACGAGCTATACTGTTTTGATTCACCATTTATCTTGGTTGTTCATTGTCAGGAAGGGTATTTGACAATACATTTTCTAGGTTTCTGAAAGCGTTCTGCGTCGTGTTAGGAAAACTCTCTAGATATTTATAATCCGAGGAAAAATGTAAAGGAATGATAGAATGTTTAGTAATCGACCACGGGCTGAAAGGAGCTGCACTTTGGGGACCACTGCAACAAATAACACGATAAACATACCGGGATATTGCGAACAAAACCTGAGACTCGAAACATCCCGGTGTACCTTTATACATACAGTTATGTTCAAGAGATTCATTTCTAGAATAAAAAAAATTAACGATATTGATCTTCAAAAAATTTACTTCTTCAAAATGCGACCAACTTAACAAGTTTTGTTGGCACATTCGCTATGTTCTCCGTCAAATACCACATTGCTCTGCCCGGTCTCGAATATTTTTTTATATCGTAATGTGTGATTGCAACAATAAACCGGATACCCGATCTTTCCCAAAAAACAATATTGAATAAAAAAAAATTATCAGAATTCAATTGCTGACAGTCTCTATAAAGTAAATACATTTCCTTTTAACAGATCAGTCTGTTTTGATTATTATTGTACATGTTTTAATAGCATATAGCACCTCTATATACTCCACGAATCTAGAACACACTATTTTTTTAAATTATTATTTCTGGGTAGAAGAGGTGTTGTTCAGCTTGTCCTATGTCGTAGGTATGTCGTTTGATTATAAAGCACAAGGTTAGGGGGTTCGAATGCAGCAACGGCACAAACGTCCTTTTGGTAAGTAAAGGAGATGATGCACTTTCGCCACACTCGATCCGGGTATGGTAAAATGGTACTAGTCTTGCAGAAACAGACCCTGATTGAAACTTTGATCAACAAGTGGGCTTTCACACGAGACTAACACAGGTAAATCTTGCTGGTTCAAGTTAACTACATGCTTCTCATTCAGACCCCCCTTAACCATGTTGCCTCTAGCATAGGGTTTGCACAGCGGACTAAATGGGTACCGACCATGGACTTATTCCATGTATCCCTTGAAATGCTAACGCAACTGAATGCATAATATACTACAGAGCAGGAGAAATAATATGATCATGATTATTGAGCAGCGCAAGGAGTGTCGCATCTGAAACATATTATGCCTTTAAAAAAGTATTATCATTTTAAAAGATAATATAACAAAACAAATGATAAAAATGAATGATGAAAAAAAAATCATTTAAAAAAATGCAGTAACGGTAATGACAATGAAAGTTACAATGATAAGAAATAATGTTAGTAACAATCCCAATAATGATAAAATATGAATAAAATAAAGACATAATATCAATACTCTGCCCACTAGAAACACCCCCCCCCAAAAAAAAAAAAACGACAACGACAACGAAAGAGTATATACAATGACATATAGGTTAATAACGTATAAATTCAGGGACTGTCCAACAACATGCTGGCGATCGCCTGCTGAAGCATCAGAGAGTGCAATGACGTACCGCTACACTCCCGGGAGCATAATTCGAGATCGACAACTTGGCAATCGTCGACGAGGCATGTGTTTGACAATGTTACGCTTCTCATACTATAATCCTCTTTAGCTTTCGTTGTGAGACTAACCGTGAATAATAAAGGGGTTAAACCACCTTCTACAAAGTTCCTCTTTTTGTTTTCTTAATTTAAACATGTAAGTAGACGTAGAAAGAAATAATTTCGTGTCAAAGAAAGCTAAATTTATTTTCAGTATTAATTTTCTACAACAGAAAAGGTATACCTTGCGTGTTATTTGTCTGCTCCATAAACCCAAGTCATAATTCCTTTTATTTATTTATATTTTGATATCACAAAAATAAGTCGGAGCTCAAGGCAGATGTTTGAATCGCTGTGTAATTGAAGAAAATATAAATCCATAGGCTCTTTAATTTTCTTTCTACAAAATTCGAATATTTCAATACTGACCAGGCACCACAAAACCCACAAAAGTCGTCAGAAATGAAATTTTTGTTAAATAACCCTTATGAAAGGGAAGATTCTAAGCTTTATAATGACATATAACTCATGCACAATTATCTATACTAAGTAACCCACACAAGTAAGAGGAGAATGTTCACTACCCTGGAACACTTCTTTTGAGAAAATGGGGATTAAAATTAGTAGGCTATTGAAGAGCACTTCCTCTTCCACTATTGTGTATTGTAGACAAAAGGAAGGTAAAAAATCATAGATTTTCGATAAAAGGAATTTTCAGCTGGCTTCACACACTCATCGCGTACATTCTGTCCATTGGTTTGAACAAGTATCAATGTTAGAAGTTATCCTGTTTTAAATTTATAGGAGTTCAAAGAGAGATGAATATTCAGTTTTTCGTGAAAGCAAGACTTAATTACAATGAAAAAAAATATAGGTCTAATAAAAACACTGAAAACTTGTACTTTATGTTTGATTGGTACATCAAAACCTTTACAGTAAGGGAGAGAATGCTCTTTCAGAAAACGCTAAAAAAATGACATTTGAACATTCTGACAAAAAAAATACTCTTAATTGGCTTTTGTGGATTTTGTGGTGCTTGGTCACATATTATCTCATTCAACTTGTCATTAAAGATAATGAAATTAATCAATTGTACGTATGCATAAATTTAAACAAAAAGATTTGGGCCAAGCTTCTGGAAGAAATTACAAAATATTTTCGAGAAATTAGCAAATCAATCATTGTATTTCTGTCAGATGTCGGGTCTTTTTTTCGGGGGGGTGAGCTTCAGTGTAATCGGTTTTAGCCAAGATTTCAAGATTTCACGAAGTTTAGTTCCTGACACGGTTCCATATCTAATTTTTTGATGACATACTTGGTGATACTGGTGATAATTAACCTTTGATCTTCGTATGTAGAAATGAAATCAGTTGTAATTGCAGCTGCATTCACATATATCTTATCCGTGCTATTATAGCGCCTTTTTATCGCAACAACACTTTCTGTGTAGACGCGTTCTGGAAAATGGAGAATCTATTGGAAATGCCCGTCAAATAGCAATGACAAGCATAGAGGTATTTGTCGAAAATAAGTTACCGGAACAGCAGATTCCAGAGTCCAGGACGACACTGCTATTTTTATAAACAAATTCTGCCTTTTCATGGAAGGGCTTTCGACAAATGATTCTCAACGTTCCAGAAAACGTCTGCACTGTGATTGCGAAAACTCCTTATTGTCTCTTCGGGACGTTGGTCCATTCCTCCTGTCGTAACCATATGTCAACCAGATCCATCATGGAACTCGATTCATAGATCGCATGTCAGCCATCTTATTCTTCCAAAAACACAAGGGAACGCAAAAAGGGTAGAACGAGCCTGGTCAATGACCCTCGTAAGCCCTCGGTCTAGGGTTTCATGGCGCAAAAGCCCTTAATGAGTGGCTCCGCGGTTCATTCATTAATACTGACGGATCCGTGGATAGACAGACTGACGGGTTCCATGACATTTGCTCCGGCGACAATTGCTCCATGGAAAATCTGCACGATAAGCCAAACATAAAACTTAAACCCCAGAACAAATAAAAAACTAAAAACAATCCTTATATTTATATCATTTTGTACCAAAAACTATATTTGAATCCTAACTCCAATTCTATGACCTCTGAGATATTAATGCCGGAGGAATTGTCGCAGGAGCAAAATGTCTTGTCACCGACTGACGATTACCGCGGTTAGTCTTGTACTTGAGCACTGGGCATGTGGGAACACCATTGACAGTATCTTGATGGCATTTCAAGTGGCTCAAGCTACAACTTCTATTGGATGATAGATGGACCGTAGAAGACCGAACAACGAGTTTCAATTCTTAGATTTCAAGCTACATAATTTATAATGGTTCATGAAAATATGAAAATTAAAAGCTAAATGCATCGACTTCCGCAAAACAAAAATGGTTCAACTACATCTTGAAAAGATCGAACTTCGATTGTTCTGTCTAAAGTGACAAGATGGTGATGAGTAGCCTCTGGTAAGAAGCTGGATGGTCCTATATACTAAGACTTGGAACGCCTACATGGATTCCTCTATACCACTGAGAGGTCAGAAAACAGACCCAGTTGGTCTTTAAGCATGTATTATGCGATATGTTATTATGATCATTCACCAATGCGTTAAAGAGTATAGTTCACGTACCATACTTAAAAGACCTGTAGATAGACTTCAGAGCGGTAATATAACCTGTGGCGGCCATATCTGAGGAGGGGAAATGGGGCTTCAAAAGAAGGATAATAGGAATTTCAATAACTCGTGCATGTCATACGAATGAGCCAGATCTTTGCTGAGTCAGAGCACAACATGTCTTGTGTTAGGCATCAATGGGGCCCCTCACCAAATATCCATTAAAAAAAGCCCAAATTGTTTGGTCTGCTTTGACCAACCCAACTTTCAGACGGCCAATATACCGTTTATCCATACGTGGCATCCATACGACGTATAGTCATGATGGTTATACCATAATAGCTCTATTGTTATACGATGGATCCTTGAGATCCAATGGTCCCACTTGCTGGAATCATATGAAAGCATTCAGACGCAGCGACCTGTCGATGTATATCACAGTTATGAATAAAGCCTTCATTTGTCAGGATTGTCATGAAAAAACCGAAGTCGAAAACAGAAGCAAAACAACAACATAACCATAAATGAAATGTATCAAAGCAAATACAAAAGGTATGAGGAGCAATGGAAGCGGAAGCTGGGGGCAATCGACCACCCCCCCCCCCCATCAAAAATGGGGGAGCAAAAGTATCCTCCATCCCCCCCCCGCCCTCCCCGAGAAATGGGGGTAGGAGGGTGAAATATGACCAGAGAAAAATAGGCTGATGATGAAACTCATTCGGCGAGCGAATATCAGGCAGCACCTACAATTCTGGGGGGGGGGGCAGCGGAGTAACAGGGGTCGGTGGCCAGGAGGGGGGGAGCAAGAGACAAAAAAATCCCGGTCATATCATGGTATATGAACAGTCATAATGGTGTAATGAGGCGACTATTATGAGAAGGCGAGATATTGTGCATCGGGCAGAATTTATCTTTTAAAGGTTTTGAGCGAGCGAGCAAAATTTTTGACCTTTTTAATACAAAAATCTAATTTTGTGATAGATTTTGACATGATATCCAGAGAATGATATATTTCACTCTTCTCTCTTTAGATTCCTTTTTTTGGTCTGTGCCCCACTGTGAACGGGATTCTTTGCGGTAGTAGCGAAGAGTAAAAAAAAAAGAAACAATGGGCATAGTATAGCACATGTGCTAAAAAGCTGCCCTATTTAAGTCCCAAGCGAGCGAAGTTAGCGAGAAAAAAAAATCACCTTTTCATGAGAATCTAACTTTGAGCTTTTTTTACGTTATATTCAGTAAATAAAATCATATCTTACATTTTCTTTGCTTTTCTTTCCTCCTTTTTTTTGTCCTTGTTTGTAGAACTTTTTGGGGCCATGGCCCAACCCTTCCATACGCAGTGCTGTGCGGTTGGGGTCCGGGGCGGAGCCCCCGGAACTTCTTGACTTCTTGATATCAAGAAAAAAAAATTGCCTATCGAAATTACACTTTTCCATTATTTTCAGCAAATAACAATTTGTTTCCATTAATTTCATTACACGTTGTCTATTGAATTTCTTTTATTTCCTCTTGGGTGTGGAACAAAGATCCCCCCTCCCCGCCCCTGTATGCCAGTGATTGAACGTGATTGAAAGGGGCGTTATAGAGCCATTTGAAGGTTATAAATGAGGAGCCCCTTCTACGTGGGGTCTGGGGCACAGCCCCGGTAGCTTATTTGCATAAAATTTAGCAAGCTTGTAGCACAATGATGCATATGCAGTACATCTTTTTTCTCGCTCTTTAATTTCAATAAACGGCAGCCCGATCGTGTCATTATTTTTTTTCTTGTTCCTTTTCTTTGATCAATTACATTCTATCTTCGTTTCCCGCTATTTTTGTCATTTTGTCATCTTTTTTTATTTATTTCCCACCGTGCTATCGCATTACATAATCATTTTAATGCATGATATGTTCTTCCTCAAATGTTCTTCTTTCGAACATTTTCACGCTTTCCTTCATTTTCCATTAAAAAATGTTTTTTCTTCGTTTTCTTTTCACTTTTCCCTTTCCTTTCCCCTTTCCCTTTCTTTCTCCTTCCTTTTTTTTCTTTTTCCCGTTTTTCTTTTATTTTTCCGGTGAAATCCGCCAGGGCCCGGCGGGGGCAGCTTGCCCCACTGCCCCCATGCCTGTTACGCCACTGATCCCACCAAAATAAAGTATAGGCCTAATACCCTCTAATTTGATAATTTTGAAGACCGTAGATCAACAGCTGTCTCATTTTATGTTCCATGCCGTCTACAAACTTGCACCGGATTACATTTTCAATATATTTTTCGTTCGTAATACACCTTATATAAATACTTGGAAAACCCCAATTAAGGTCAACGCATCCAAAGACAAATCATGGTAAAAGATGCTTTGTTTACTAAGGGTGCCCAAATATGGAACTCTGCTGAAAGAAAATCCCCCTTGTATCACTTTAAATTCCTTTAAAACACATCTTAAAATCATTCTCACCCCCCCCCCATCCTGATGATTATTGTTAACAACGCCTGTATCATTCACTTCGTCCCCAATCCCTTGCTCCCTGTTTGTGTTTAGATTCTCTTTGAGTTAATATTTTTCTTATCGTTTAATAATTTTCTTAGTTTTTCTTTTCGTCTCTCTGTTGTTCTTTCATAATATTTTGCTTTGATTTCAATTATGTATTTTCCTTGTTTTTAACAATATTGTATGTTTTTATGATTTATGTGTTATGATTTTGTGCTTTTGTCAATACCATGCTTGATTGTATATTGCACTTTTTATTTTTGTGTGTATAGGCCCTAACGAAAAGTTCCATCCCACGAGAGATGATAAATAAGCAAACTAACACCTATATCAGGCATGTCAAGAGGGCGACCTCAATGCGTGGCTGCCTCGGATATTGATTACAATATGTACCCCCATTATGATGACATCTCTGTCACGTTCATAAGCGAGATGGAAGCGGAATCTAAATGAGTTGGGGTGTACATGTTGACCTGTAATCATGGTAATCATATCATATTCTGATTATACCTTTTGTATGTTTTTAGTGAAACGATTTTATTGTTATTTAGTACATGCCCTATGCAAGTAACAACTGAGCCATTTAAATGTTAAAACAAAATGAATTAATTCTAATCATTTATTTATTTATTCATTCGTTCATTTATACATTCATTCATTTATGTAGTCAAAAGAATTTCGAATTGGTCAAAACACTTTTTTTCTGCTTCTGATCAGCTCTAGGGCTTGTTTCATATTGGTTATTATTATGTAAGATGAATCAGATTCTTTCTTAGCCTACATTATAAAGTAAATGAGTTGATTTAACAAAAATAAGTGTGTTGGCCTTTTCGTATCAAGATGTATTATTTTAATATTTATTTATTAAAGAATAGAAAATAGGGTTGAATAAAGATGAACTCGAAACTCTGATATTTCACACTTTTCTCCTTCCTTTTCTTTCCTCTTCTCTGTTTTTTTTTCTTTTTTGGTCGTGATTTTTTTTTTATTGGGGGGGGGGGCAAACGCCCCGAGCCCCTTATCTGTACGCAACTTGACTGTGGTTACTATTTATATTCATTATAAATTGGGTCCCTGCTCTGATATTAAGAGTTCAAGATACAGACTGAGTGAACTGAGACTGCACATTCCTAACGTGTCATATCAATGTTGACATCTAGCACATTTTTTTCAGATATTTTTTTTTTACATTCACGAAAAATGATTAAGTTCAATTACACCTTCAATAATATCCGGTAATAATATGAAAGTCCCATTGGAAGTGCCTAGAAAATGATTTTTACATGAAGTTTAAGATCCCATATTATATTCTTGCCAATCCGATATTTATATTAAAATTTTATAATTTATATTAAAAACCGTATTACTATATACTACTACTATACTACTACTACTACTACTACTACTACTACTACTACTTCTACTCCTACTCCTAATACTATTACTGCTACTTCTACTACTACTACTACTACTACTACTACTACTACTACTAGTGCTACTAGTGCTACTACTACCATGACTACTACAACTACTACCACTATTATTATTTGTTATTAAACTAAAACAAATATAGCGAGACTTACCATTGTGTCTTGGTGTATCAATCAGAAGAAGAAAAAATATGGATCCAAAAACAAACATCACCATCCGCAACATCAAAAACTTTGCCTGGTCTATAGAGAGGATATCAAAGTTCTTGATCCTGGCATATCAGAGTACATGTATACATGTAGTCATCCCAGTGGTGACCATGATCATCCTGATGAAAGTTTATCTACAGCCCCTTAATTTGATACCACATGAACTTAAGTTACACAACTCGCGCTTAATTCACCATACAACAGTAGGCCTATTATTCTTCATAGATCCACCTCCTCGACATAAGAAAATTGGTACTTTGTAGAAACAGCAGTGATGACCATCTCTTGGCTACCGTATATCATGTATATTCAAGTTGTTCGGCCAAGCATGGACTCTTCCTTTGCAAATGCATTCTTGGCTAATCAATGATACGGCTGAATAGAAGTTACTGTAATCTCAAGGCAGTAAATAACAAGTTACAATGTCAGTGATTAAAAGATATTCTTTGTATTAAAAAAAACCGATGTGCGATATATCAAGGAGATATCACCTCTATCCATTGGCGGCGGAAGCCAATAAATTTAGGGGTGTCCACCTGAAATTTTGGGATGGACACATGTAAAAAATAGGACAAGCGCCCCAAAAATTTTTGACAAGCAAAAAAAAAAAAAAATGTCATCAACCTAAAATTTAGGAGGGGACACGTCCCCCCCCAGTCCCCCCCCCCGCTTCCGCCGCCTATGCCTCTATCTCCTTGGATATATCCACACCATTTACGAAGCTGGTCAAATATTGTACTGCAGAAAGCTTCTGAAACGCCCTGAAGGGTGTTTCTAACAAGATATGATGGATACAAACATGCTAAAAAATCTACTCACAAGATGCCAAATTGATATATTTGCGATTTTCTGCCATATAATTGTTTGAAAAAAAGCTCCCACAGACAAACAAAATGGCTGAAAAATATAATCCATACTTTCCTACTAGTGCATGAATATCACAGACGATCCAAGCAGCTTTCAACGTGTAGAATAACGGCTCAGACACAATTGTTTTCTTGTTATATTTTACCGGTCAAGCGGCATAATGTCCATTGGTCATCTGAATAGTCATCGTCAACATGATTTGATTAAGAATCATAATGACCCATTGAATTAACAAAGCCTGCAACCTTTTCTGTCAATCAAACTTCTTTATATACAAGCATTATTCAATTCTTTAAAGATTGACATTCAATCCCGTTTCTTGAATTCAAAAGGTCGAGGTATATCTATATAATTCATAGTTTCAGGAATGAAAATAAAATTATTTTTAATCCAACAAGTCCACAAAAAAAGTTGAGGATTTATTTTCTTTTTCCTTTTTTCGGGATATTCATTGAATTATTTTGATTGAACAGTTTTGAACTCAAAGTTACTCAGACTTTAGAAGACAGGTACCCCTAATTTTTCGTCAATGATTTGTCCCCTTACAGTCTTCATCTCATTGCACATAGTAACTGTCACAAATAGCATTAGCGAATTAATAGAAGTTGCGAACTCCTAACATAAGTTACTAAAAATGTTTAATATTAGTTAATACATAATTATCATCAATTTTATGCTTAATATTATCGTTATGTGTCTTTCTATTTCTGCTGTTCATGCAGGTCCTCGTCAATTTTAAGACTTATATCTTACGTTTATTAGTTTTAATTATCATTTTCTGTATACAAACCACGTATTACCACCAGCAGTGTATGGTTGGGAATGGGAACTCGAGCCGATCCCATCGTTAGGCCAATACATTATCACATGTAATGCAGTATGCTTCTTGTATTTATCCTTTTTAAGATCAACAAAATAAATCAATACAAACTATTATCAAATGGATTCATTACTTTCTTTCAAGATCTATTTTTTTTCATCGGCTAATGCTGTAATCATAATTTCACACCTTTAGGTCAGACAGGAATCACCTGATATCTTTTAATCTATAATCAGTCGATTAATCATGTTAATTGCTGCGATAATGATGAATGCAATCATAAGGGTCCATTTTATGGACGCTTTAATTGTGAAGCATGTAATGATACTCAGTGAAAATATCAGGGAAGCATTATTGCATCCATGCACTGACATCATGTAAAGCTCAGCAGGTCATATTTTTAATTTGAAACCCCACATATTTACGAAATCCCTTATAGTAGAGCGGATTAGCCGAACAATTGTGCAAAATTTGACTAAAGCATGAAACTTTCACAAGTATTAGTATATGCCGTAAGATTTATTTTAAAGATGGGAGGTAAATTTTAAAATACCATTTTCGGCCGTTGCCATGGCAACGGAATAATTTCTCAAAAATGACATACATTCCCATGTAAATGGTAAATAAACATGATATAGATGAATAAAATGATAATTTTCAAGCTTCTAATTAAATATATATAACATTTAGAAACATTCAAAATCAACAAGATAGTTCCATTTGGTACGTTGCCATGGCAACGGCTTGTTATTCCCCAGAAAAATAAAATTTTGATTAAAAAAAGTTGTAGAATATGATTTATCTTTAATTTCCCCTAATTTTACAGTGTTAAACAAAGATATTTTGGTTGCTAGATGTATAAATTATATCTCAAGCCGTTGCCATGGCAACCAAATAACAACTGATTTACAAAAATAACATGGTTGTCAAGAAAATGGGCAGGTGGAAAAATCAACTGGAATTGACTCAATCTGTATGCTTTAGTTTTGACCCCCTCATTTGAACCAAAACTACAGAAAGTGTTCTGCAGGAGTTCTTTATAAAGGTAAAACTTTATGTTGCATTGGTAATGCTTGAATTAAATTAAAAAAAACAATGTTGCAAAGATCCCGTTGCCATGGCAACAGCTTATTTCCCTCTAGAAAAGTAAAAATATTGATAAAAATGTAGAATACATGTATGATCATCAGTCCATTTTCAATCATTTCTAGGTACAAATCGGGATATGCTTGTGACTAAATTTATAAATATAACATCTTAAGTCATTGCCATGGCAACCAGATAACATCTAATTAAAAACAACAATAACAGGGATGACAAGGTTATGGAAAGGTGAAAAGTACAATGAAAATTAACTTGTATGTACATGCATAAGGTTTGACCTACTCAATTAATTTAGGGGAAATAATACAGAAAGTATTCTGCAGGAGTTCTTTATAAAGGTAAAACTTTATGTTGCATTGGTAATGCTTGAATTAAATTAAAAAAAACAATGTTGCAAAGATCCCGTTGCCATGGCAACAGCTTATTTCCCTCTAGAAAAGTAAAAATATTGATAAAAATGTAGAATACATGTATGATCATCAGTCCATTTTCAATCATTTCTAGGTACAAATCGGGATATGCTTGTGACTAAATTTATAAATATAACATCTTAAGTCATTGCCATGGCAACCAGATAACATCTAATTTTAAAAAAGAAACAACAGGGATTACTAGATTATGGATAGGTGAAAAGTACAATAAACATTAACTTATATATACATGCGTAAGGTTTGACCTCATCAATTAATTTAGGGGAAATGATACAGTGAGTGTTCTGCATGAACTAATTGGAATGATTCAGATTGATGTTGCCTTGGTAATACTTGAATTCAAGGATAAAAATCAATGTTGCAAATGGCCTGTTGCCATAGCAAAGGATCATTTAGTACCAATTTTTATTAAAAAAGGACTATATAATTTTTTTCTTGCATTTCCCCTAATCTTAGTGTGTTAAACATCGATATGTTTGGTGCGAAATGTTTAAATAACATCTAAAGCTATTGACATGACAACCAAATAATATCTAATTTACAAAAATATTAATTTGGATGACAATATCATGGACAGGTGGAAAATACAATGTAACTCAATGTGTGAAAGGTTTGGCCAGTCATTTAATTTTGGACAAAAAATTTACTAAGTATTCTGCATGAGTTCATTAGAATAATAAATTGATGTTGCCTTGGTAATACTTGAATTTAATGATAAATATTAGTAATTCAAATGTTCCCCTCCTCCCAGAAAAGTATAAGCAACTTTGATAAACAAAAACATGGTAAAATTAGATTTTTCTTTCATTTCACCTAATTTTAGGGTGCTAAGCATATATGCTTCTTGTTAATATGTAGATAACATCTTCAGCCATTGAGATTAAGATGTAATTTATAAATACAAAAAATTACACTGTTGAAATGATGGTGCAAAGTAAAAATGGCAGAGGTAATAATGGCAAAGGTAAAAATGGCAGAGGTGAAAATGGCAGAGGTAATAATGGCAAAGGTAAAAATGGCAGAGGTGAAAATGGCAGAGGTAAAAATGGCAGAGGTAAAAATGGCAGAAGTAAAAATGGCAGAGGTAAAATTGGCAGAGGTAAAAATGGCAGAGGTAAAAATGGCAGAGGTAAGAACAGCAGAGATAAAAATAGCAGAGACATAAATGACAAGAGTAAAAAAAAATGGAAGATGTGATAATAGCAGAGGTAAAAGTGGCCGAGGTACACTATTGGAAAAAACAGTAGATTCTACAGAAGAAAAATAAAAAAAAACAGGTTTTACAGAAAAAAAAAAATTTTGAAGATTATAATAACAGGAGGATTTTCCATAATTTTGCTACAATTTTACAGAACAGGTATGTTTTTTAAAAAAGGGAAAACAGTTTTATTACAATAAATTTGTAAGGGTACATGCACAGAATACCAATTTTCTGTAAGTTTATACAAATGCATGCATGTAGGATTACACAGTGCAGTGAGATTACAGGTGTTCTCCAGACTCTGTTGCAGCAATTTTTTTTTTTAAGTATAAATTTTCTAATAGTGTAAAAAATGGCGGAGTTGAAAATGGCAAAGATAAAGATGGCATAAGCAAAAATGAAAGAGATATGGGGTGCTGGTTTGTTAAAAAGCCGAGAAGAAAAAAGTTTTCACTCTAAAATCAAAGGGGATTTGGTTAGGGGGAAAATGACTCAAAAAATTCTTTTGGGTCAGAAAATAGAATTACAACAAATATAATAACAATCAGATAATAAACAATGTTTTTTAGCATACCAAGCTAATTACCAAGACGGTGCTGCTTATGGTGTACAAAATACCCAACAGCACTTCCGCTTCCAAGGGTAATAACCATCAAGCCGTCTATATCATATTGGATGCAGTGGTAAAGAAGGTTCAGTGTCTTCTTTTATGCAAAGAATCTGAACCAGATGGTCCCCCTCGATCGACCCCAAATTGGTTTACCAGTCAAAGCAAGATTATTAATTTCCATAATCAGTTACATATTCAGTGCCAAGTCTGGGAGCGCATGCTTATTGTCATTCAAATATCTAAAAAGAATAGTACAGACGACAATACAAATAAGGACATAATATTTAACCCCAATCATTCGTGACAATTTCAACGTCTAAGCTTTCCCCGCTATGTTCTCTATGTTTTTCCCCACCCCTAACCCTCTCCGTCTCTCCACCTCTCTTATTTCTACTCTTCCACCTCTTTGTATCGGTAAACCTGGCAAAACTTTATATAAAAAAAAAGCCAGACAAAAAGAAATGTCATAAAATGATGAAAGAGAATAGTGCAGTTTCATTTTGCTCCTGATGAATTGAATGAAAAAATATTTCTCGTTTGATTTCTTTTAAAAAGCCTTCACGGTACACCTCCAAAGAATTCGTAGCATTGTTAGGCCGATAAAGACATAATGATATGATGAAATGCCTAACCGTTAAATGCACTTCTAATTTAATCTATGTACATGCGGGGGCTTTTTGATTCATTGCATGGGGGTTTACGGCTGGCCATATTTTACCTAGAGCTGTCATTTTTACCTCTCCCATTATGACCTCTGCCATTTTACCTCTGCCATTTTTACCTCTGCCATTATTACTTCTGCCATTATTACCTCTGCCAATTTTACCACTGCCATTATTACTTCTGCCATTTTTACCTCTGCCATTATGACCTCTGCCATTATTACCTCTGCCATTTTTACCTCTGCCATTATTACCTCTGCCAATTTTACCTCTGCCATTTTTACCTCTGCCATTATTACCTCTGCCATTTTTACCTCTGCCATTATTACCTCTGCCATTTTTACACCGAGCCGAAATGATAATGGTCAGGTGGAATGTAAAATAAAATTTTACTTAATCTACATAATGTTTGAACAGTCATTAAGTTTTGAACAAAAATTACAGTGAGTGTTCTGCATGAGTACAATAGCATGATAAAACTGATGCTGCCTTGGTAACGGTTGAACTTAATGATATCAATGTTTGCAAATGTGTGTTCGGTTGCCATGGCAACGGATCATTTTTCCTCCAGAAAAGACCATCTTTGATTAAAAAAATACCTAGTAGAATCTTATATTTCATTTATTTTTACTAAAGTTAGGGTGCCAAAGATACGCGTACATTTTTGTTGTTTATAAAAACATATTGAGGCATTAATATTGCAATAACATAACATTTAATTTACCCCAAAAACCTATAGCTGACAAAATAATGGACAGACGGAAAATACAATAAAATTAACTTAATATGCACAAGATTGGACCTGCTCTTTTACATGTAATTTTGAACAAGAGTTACATTAAGTGTTATGCATTGTTCCATTAGGTTGACAAAAATACTTATGTTTTTGTAATGCTGAACATAAAGATGAATATCAATGTTGCAAATGGCTCCAGAAAAGTACAAATATCGATAAAAATATGTTTATTCATTTATTTTCCCCCTTTTAGGGGGGTGCTGAACATAAAAATGCTAAATGATAAGCACAATCTTGTTTCATTATACATGGCATCGAAATAAGACCAACAAAACTCGTATCAGAGTTTTGTGGGCTCAAATAAATGCCCGAAACTCGATGCTGGACAATTTCGTTCAAAGTATTCGCAGGCGGCCATTTTGAAGAAAGCGTCTTGGGGTGAAATGTGTTTTAAAGCTGTTCAACATATCAATATATAAGGGGATTATAGGGGTTGATAACTCAAAATCTTAGGTCTATGTAAGGAGTCGACATGGTCTTGATATCCAAATCAAGGTAAATACAGTAAATCATCTTTTACATGGAGATCATTGAAATCATGCCTTGTCTGACTGTTTTAGCATACTTGGCTTGAAATATGATAGCAAAGCACTATTAAGCATCATCTGCCAGGATATGCCTATTTCCTGCATATAAATATCAGAAAATTGTTACTTTTTAAAAATTCCCATCATTTTTTTTTAATTCCTAAAAATTGCCAAAAATTAAAAAAATTCCCACAAAAGTCAAATTTATTCCCATGGAAAGTTTCAAGAAAATTCCCAGTAATTTAGCAACCCTTCCTCCCCCCCCCCAAAAAAAAAAATAATTACTAAAAAAATAAAGAGAAAGTGAAAGAGAGATGGATGAAATATTATTTTACGAATAATGTACCCAAAATGAAAAACAAAATGATTTTTTTTGCTCTGTCGCTGGCTCGGTGAGAACATTTTAAAGTAAATTTTGCTCGATACGTCATATCTGGCCCCCTCAAAATTACACTGCTGATTTTGACGGAGAAAATTTTGTAATACTGTGATAATTTTTAAAGTAACGTTTGAATCTATACAACACGAAGTTTAATCTATTCACTGGTTATTTTACATGAAAAGTAGACTGGTCAAATACGATAAAAATACCCTTACTGGTTGAAAGGTTAAAAATAATTTAAGCACTCAAGGGTGTTCCAAGATGATGCCCTCACTGGCTGCCGCGAGCTAAAAATCCACAATTTATCCATTACTTGATAAAATGGCTTTAATTTGGTTTCTATTCATTGGTTTTAAGGATCAAGTAGTACATTTGGCCAAATACAAGGACAGCCAGTGGTTTGGAATGTCCAAAAAATCCAAGATGGCTTCGAAAAATTGAATCTAGAATGGTTGCTGATACCTAAAGCGTACATAGCTCATTTCATATTGGCCTAGAGGATGATATATTGGTGTCTAAATCATTGGTTTCAAGAGTCTAACAATATTAGGACAAGTTACAATGACAGGTGTGTTTGAAAATCCAATATGGCTTCCAAAAACTATTCTAAAACGGTTGCTGATACTTGAAAATGGAATAGCTCCTTTTATATTCACTTGTGAGATATGATTTTGGTGTTGAAACCATAGCTTCAAGAGTCAAATAATAAATTAGGATATAGTTTGCTCAATATCTGTCTGGGGAATATGATTTGTTATTTCAAGGGTCAATACATAAGGACAAGCTACATGGACAGTCAGTGGTCTAGTATGTCCACATTTCCAAGATGGCTTACAAAAAAAGTTTTGTAAAACCATATCTAATGTTACTTACAAATAAACATTGGTTGTTCAATATCTGTCTGGGGAATATTATGTTGCTGTCTAAACCATAGTTTAAAGGGTCGTGTAATGCATTAAGACAAGTTACAAGGACAGTCATTGGTCTGGTATGTAAAAAAACGCAAGGTGACTTACAAAAATGGGGTCTAAAATTGACTGTTTTTAATCAAATCTGACGTAGATCATTCTATATCCGCCTGTGAAATGTGATTCTGGTGTCTAAACCATAGTTACAAGAGTCAAATAATAAATTAGGACATAGTTTGTTCAATATCTGTCTGGGGAATATGATCTTGATGTCTCAACCATTATCATAAAACAATTTTTTAATGCATTAGAACAAGTTACAAGGACAATCAATGGAATGATATGTTAAAAATCCAAGATGGCCTCCAAAATGGGGTCATGCACATTAAGTGAATTTTTCACCTGTCCATAGTCTCCATACCCTTGTCATCCATGTTGTTTTTGAAAAGAATAGATGTTATCGGGTTGCCATGGCAATGGCTTAAGATGTTATATTTATAAATCTAGTCACAAACATATCTTGATCAGTACCTTAAAATAATTGAAAATGGAAAGATGATCATACATGTCTGTATTCTACATTTTTATCAATATATTTACCTTTCTACAGGGAAATAAGCTATTGCCATGGCAACGAGCCCATTGCAACATTTTAAAAAGAATTTAATTCAAGCGTAACCAAGGCAACATAATTTTTTATCTTTCTAAAGAACTCCTGCAGAACTCATTCTATACTTTATGTTCAAATGAGGGGTTCAAAACTTAAGCATATACAGAATAATTCTAATTGTATTTTCCACCTGTCCATTGTGTTGTCAACTATGTTTTTTTTTCAAATTCGATGTAATTTGGTTGCCATGACAATGGCTTCAGATATTATTTGTATGTTAACAGCAAACATATCAATTCTTATCACAAAATTAGGAGAAATGAAAGAAAAATCAGAGTCTATAGTCATATTTCTAATCAAAACTGGTACTTTTCTTGTGTAAATGAGCCGTTGCTATGGCAACAGGTCATTTGCAACATTGATATTTATCGTGGAATTCAAGTATTGCTAAGGCAACATCAATGTTGGACATTCTAATTAGTTCATGCAAAAACACTTTATTATTTCCCCTAAAATAATTGAGTAGGTCAAACCTTATGCATAAAAGTGATTTTCATTGTATTATTCACCTATCCATAACCTTGTCATCCCTGTTTTGTTGTTTTTTAAATTGAATGTTATCTGGTTGCCATGACAATGACTTAAGATGTTTTATATATATATATAAATTTAGTCACAAACATATCTCGATTAGTACCTTAAAATTATTGAAAATGGAATGATGATCATACATGTATTCTACATTTTTATCAATATTTTTACCTTTCTAGAGGGAAATAAGCTGTTGCCATGGCAACGGGTTCTTTGCAACATTGTTTCTTTTTATTTAATTCAAGTATTACCAAGTCAACATCAATCTGTATCATTCCAATTAGTTCATGCAGAACACTCACTGTATTATTTCCCCTAAATTAATTGAGTAGGTCAAACCTTATGCATGTACATATAAGTTAATTTTCATTGTACTTTTCACCTTTCCATAACCTTGTCATCCCTGTTGTTGTTGTTTTTAATTAGATGTTATCTGGTTGCCATGGCAATGACTTAAGATGTTATATTTATAAATTTAGTCACAAGCATATCCCGATTAGTACCTAAAAAAATGATTGAAAATGGAATGATGATCATACATGTATTCTACATTTTTATCAATATTTTTACCTTTCTAGAGGAAAATAAGCTGTTGCCATGGCAACGGGTTCTTTGCAACATTGTTTCTTTTTATTTAATTCACGTATTACCAAGGCAACATCAATCTGTATCATTCCAATTGGTTCATGCAGAACACTCACTGTATTTTTGGTTCAAATGAAGGGGTCAAAACTAAAGCATACATATAAAGTCAATTCCAGTTGATTTTTCCACCTGCCCATTGTCTTGTCAACCATGTTATTTTTGTAAATCAGTTTTTATTTGGTTGCCATGGCAATGGCTTGAGATATGATTTATACATCTAGCAACCAAAATATCTTTGTTTAACACTGTAAAATTAGGGAAAATTAAAGATAAATCATATTCTACAACGTTTTTTTAATCAAAATTTTTATTTTTCGGGGGAAAAACAAGCCGTTGCCATGGCAACGGACCAATTGGAACTCACTTGTTGATTTTGAATGTTTCTAAATTTTATATATATTCAATTGGAAGCTTAAAAGTTATCATTTTATTCATCTATATCATGTTTATTTACCATTTACATGGGAATGTATGTCATTTTTGAGAAATTATTCCGTTGCCATGGCAACGGCCGAAAATGGCATTTTAAAATTTACCTCCCATCTTTAAAATAAATCTTACGGCATATACTAATACTTGTGAAAGTTTCATGCTTTAGTCAAATTTTGCACAATTCTTGTGATTTTTGGAGCTTATCCGCTCTACTATTAAAGTAAATAATGGAAATTATGTATGTTATATCATCCCCGATGATTATCCAAGTTCATATTCATTTATTGGAACATGATCAGACGAGTTATACATATTTCAGTACAGACGCTCGTCATGGTATTCTATATGATTTCATCGGTAAAACTGACCCTTCAAACACCTACAAAGAGCCAGAAATGTTCTTTGTAGACTTTATAGAATTTTTCTAGTCGAAAGAAATTATACTACGACTATCAGACTATAGAACAGCAAAATATTAACCGATTATGACAAAACTAAGATAATTATGACATTATGACGAAAACTAAGATAATTATGACAATAGAGGATATCATTAAAGAGATGGAGATATACTTATTTAGTGAGATGATACATTGTAAAAACGCTGTTAAAATGTTAAGCAACGCTGTTCAAGCCCGTAACTCTAACAACTATAGCTTAAAGTACTTATTGTTTGAAATTTTTTTAAACAACTTGTAAAATTTTTTAAACAATGAAGTCTTATAGTTGTTACAGTGACGGGTTTAAAAACAGCGTTGCTTATAACTTTAAACAGCGTTTTCATTGTGTAAAACCGCAGAGTAATTTGTTAACGACGATGAGCGACGACTAATTAGATTATAAAGAAATTGAGTTAACAGTAGTCAAGCAAAGAATTAAGGATTTGATGAGGCTGTAAAGTAATAAACGTAGCTATCATGGCTATATATAGTAACAAAGTGATTATAAGAATAATTAAACAGTAATTTTGAATAGATCAGAGAAACAAGTTTATGATCCCGTATTTATTGTCGAAGAAGGCGGAAAAATGTAGAGCGTTGTGGCCCAGTGGATTAGTCTTCGGACTTTGAAACAGAGGGTCGTGGGTTCGAATCCCAGCCATGGCCTAATTTCCTTCAGGAAGAAACAGTGTGCTGCACTCAACCCAGGTGAGGTAAATGGGTACCGGTAGGAAGTAATTCATTAAAAAGCTGTGTGCGCTATATATGAACGCCTAGCTTAGCCGGGTAATACAGGAGCGCCTTGAGCACCTAAGAAGGTGGATATGTGCGCAATATAAATACCCTATATTATTATGTTATTATCAAAATGAAAGGTAAAACGAAGAAACAAATTTAGCAACATCACGTTCGTCTGCAGAATGAACAAGGGCTTTGACATATTATGCCAATCGAAAACATTTCTTACAGATGATCGTAAAAACATTCTCAATCACATTGTGTAGTTGCAAAAAGCATGATCCGAGAACATGAAAAAAATGAAAAGATAAAAGTGTTATATATTCTCCGCTTCAAAATACAACATATTCGAGGCCGTCGACCAATAGTAAACAACATAATTTTGATGATGGCGAGGTTCAACGATCGAAAATGAACCTTTTGAATAAAATAACTGAAGCGTTATCGTTATAGCAATGACGAATATACACCAGTCGACTGACGAACATATTTCTCTGCAAAGTAACGATGGTATCATATAGTTTGACAACGAGGAAATATATTCAGTGATAGACTTTCGATATACGATTATCACACAATCACAGAGGTTTTATCTTTCCGAACTGACCCAAGACCAAATCTCCTCCTACGGATGCTACAAGATGGATATCTGATCTATTTTCTTCTGTTAATCTTCTCCTCCCATCTCCTCCTGATGTGACACCGATTCATCATCATCATCCCCCGCAGAGTGGTAGAGAGGTACAGGAATGCCCCCCTCATTCTAACTCAATTACTCTACTGTAGACGTCATAGACAGTCATGATAGACGAACTTGTTGTTTAAACTTGTAAACGATGATCGAAACGATTTTATCGTCTGCTGTCATCCAACGGAAAGTTTCCACTTTGTTTGTGGCGAGTGATTAAACCATTCTTGATTTGACGTCAAATGATTTTCATGCATGGTTTTAGGAAGCAAATCAAGATCAAATCAAATACTCAAACAAAGCAAAAGATACTCGACGGACGATCCAGATAATTTAATCAAGATTACAAGATTCGAAGTTAAAATAAAAATAAAAAGTTAAAATAAAAAAAATTAATCTATTTGAAAAGCATTGGCCAAAAAAAAACAACCAATATTGGTTACTTTTGTCCGACCGATAAAACAAGTCAATATCAATTAAAAAATTGTAGATCTATATTCTAAACAAAATTATCGATTGATTTTGACAATTTTTGTCGGCCGGACATATCAAAAAATATTTTTATTACCATGAATTTGATCGCTTCTTTTAAGAGTATTTTAATAGTAGAAAAGCTATATCAAATTTTGATTCAGTACATATTATCTATTGAATTATTTAATATACCGTATAACACTGAAAGCAATGATGATTGTATAGGAAGAAAAAGAGTACTTATCAAACTCACCTTCTCTATGGTCAACGTAAAAAAAGAAGCGTTCACATATTAAGCCTCAGAAAAATCGTGGCCAAACCCGCAAGGAGAAAATGTATTAAACTGTGATATTTGTGAACATTGAATCTTTTAGTAGATGGGAGAATTTACTCTTTTATGGGAGGGGCCAATGCAGGAGACATTTCAAAACGAATTATAACTATCATATCCATGGTAACATTTTCATTATGCCAGCTTTTTTTGGTAACATGACTCAGCAGCCAATCACAATCAAGGTTTTCATTAGACTGCAGGCACAACAATTTGATCAACTAGTGTGTCTCCACGCAAAGACTAGCACACAGAGGGCCTTCAGCACACAAGGCATGGGTAGGCTGCAATTCAGACCCTTATCTCGAGTAAGGGTTTGCACATCCGGAGTAGGTTTTCATGGTAGTTTTAAGGATGACAAAAACACCATAGTTGAAACTCTTGGAACGGGCTCTTATTTGTTTTTTAACCTCCGATTATCAAAATAAAGTACAGAAAATGAGACAGACCAACCACAAAAATCTGAAGAATCCAACGATTTGGTTTCATTTTAAAAATTCTATACAGTGCGTATCAAAAAAAGTTTACACGTAGAAAATTACTGTAAAATTACACATTTGTAATATCCTGAAGATTTTTCCACATTTTAATATTGGTACAGATCCATTTAAGCAAATGACGATATAACTGTTGAAAAATATTTCCGCTTGAGTGAGCACCACCTTCTTTTGAAAAGTTAGTGAAAAATGATTTGTGCAGTACTTTGAAATAGTTATGCGAATAAAAGTAGACCTTAATCATGAAGAACGTGTGGAATTTAGCTAGTAAAATTGATTTGAAGATACATTTTACCCTTTTTAACTTGTTTCCTTGCCCAAAATACTTCGAAGAGTGCATTGCGCCCCACCCCACTCCCCCACACACCGAAGCCATCGTGACGATATTGCTTTACACCGAGCTGTGATTTACATGAAATTGGTTAGGCTTGATTTTCATTTTGTTAATCATTGCCAAGCTTGGGAAAAACGTGGAGAAACAAGTGTTAAATGAAAAATGAAATGTAAACCCACTTTAAATTATAAAAACTTAGTGAAAAAATGCTGGAGATGTCTGACATAAACTTTTGTTCAGATTCAGTTTTGTCCTCAGATCCAGCTGGCACAAAAAGGGTAAAGGTTGTGCTTACTAACTGTTAAAATTTCAATTTGGGTGGCAAAATTGTTACAAACTGCTTAAATGTATCCGTTTTATTTCAATTGACTAAAAGTGCAAGGGAAATGTATGAGAAATGTTTCGCAGGGTAATGTTGATTTTGCCCTTTCCCCCTTGACACAGCGTGAAAACGAGCATTTCTGCGCAGATTTCTGCGAGCTTTACAAAAATGGACAGTGCTCACTCAAGTGTAACATTCTGTCAAAACTTTTACTTTCATTGGATAGATGAGACCCAGATTATATGTAAAAAAAAATTACCCACATGTTGTATATTTTCAAATTTTCAGGGCTTTTTCAAAGTGTAAACTTTTTTTGATACGCACTGTATAAAAGATGACGAATAATATTATCCACTTTTAATAAATCATATGTGATGAAGAGGTACACGTGATTCACAATCAATCAGATGAGGAGGGCGGGGGGGGGGGGGTATTACGATAAGCTTATTAAATATTTGATGATGTGCAACTACCAATCAAATATCAAAGTGACTGAGCCATAAAATAATAAAGTATATACAATTTATGAGAGAATAGAACGATAGAAATGTCAATCCAATCAGGTGAAGAGTTATTAATCAATCGACAAATACATACATCACTAAGACGGTTTATTGAAATTTCGTTACTTTTTTTTTGCGGTCGAATGTTGTGTTGTTATGGACAAAGAAGGTCGTAAAATAAATGTAAAAGGAAAAAAAGACACCCCCGAATTCCATCTCAATTTTTAATTCATTATCATTTCAATATGATTTCAAAATCTTACATACATGACATAGGCATCGATCGTTTCCGGAGAATAAACATGCTAAACGCGTGAAATGAAATATTGATGTCGTTATTCCCTCTATAGACGACAGTTTTGACGACGATCAGTAATAATATCGTTTTATAAATGGCGTTCGCCATGTTTGCAATAATAAAGGGTTAACATTAAAACTTCAAATTTTCAGAAATCACAATCCGTCGGTCAAATTATTGGGATACCTTGAAGCAAAAATATTCTCCAGATCAATTTTGATTAACTTGGATTAAGGAAAATGATTTGTACAAAAAAACCCTGTGAGGACAAAGCTTTTAAAGAATATAACCATAGAGTTATACTCTTTGATAGAACTGTGATAATTTTGATTTGATTCGATTTGTTTTCTTTTACATTCATATCATTCGTATAATTTTTGACAAGGATCATAAGAAAGTATAAAAAAATATCATTCCAAACAAATATGATCTACTGTCAAATTATCGGTTACACTTCGTAATTCCGAAGGCTCGTAATTCCGAAACACGAAAATTGCCTATTTCGATTTCGGACTAACGAACCCTCGGAACAACGAATCTTATTTCGTTTGCAGGTTAACGAACCTTCGGAACATCGAACCTTATTTTGTTTTCGGATTATCGAACCTTCGGAATAACGCCACAAATGTTCGGATTAACGAACCCTTTTACGTTTTCGGATTATACCTCGATGTTCGTTAATCATTTCGTTAATCATTTCGTTTTTGGACTAAGGAACCTTCGGAATTACGAACCTATTTCGTTTTCGAATTAACGAACCTTCGAAATTACGAACCTCACTTCGTTTTCGGACATTACGAACCTCATTTCGTTTTTCTGAATAACGAACCTTCAGAATTACGAACCTTCGGAAATACGAACCTTCGGAATAACGAACCTTCGGAATATCCGAACCTTCGGAATAACGAAGCTTCGGAATTACGAATGTATGCGAAATTATCATACCTTTACAGAGAAGGATTTTCATCATAAGCAGATTACTTTAAAAAAAAACGACAACCCCAGATTCAAACTCATTAAATTGATTAAATTGATTTTTAAAGCAGAATGGTAACATCTGTTCATAATTTGAATAAGGAAGTTGAAGATGATAAGGACGAGAATGATGGTGACAACCATGACAACGGTGAGTTAAAGGCTATGGAGCTAAAGATGGAGTAAATGGTGATGATTAAATCGAAGGAAAACTGATTTTGGTAGAAGTGTCTAAACTTTGACTAGTTGTCTTTAATATGAACAAAAAAAAAATAATTACAAAGTGCGAAAAACTTAAACGGCCACACTTACATGTCAGATCACCAGATGTGTTACTAGATAAAAACTTCAAGCTGTAAAAGTCTGTGGTCCAATACTTTAAAAGAAGACAAGAAGATAACGCTATTAATATTTTGACAGAACCGGTTTCCTGCACTATTCAGCTACTTGTAAAATTCTACTGGACGAATACAGGAAAGAGACCATCACACAATATTGACGATTCATGGCGAGCCAAGTGTCCGCCAGGAAATTCCGTCCAATTCACGCCACTCCGTACAAAAAATGTGTTTTTATTCAGACAAAAATTGTTTCGTCATGCCGCAGTTTTATTTCGTATACAAAAGATATTTTTTGTCACACGAAATGTAATTGCGTCTACAAAATTTATTTCGTATGGTACAAAATAAATAGTTTGTAGGTCTACGCCATAACATTTCGTATCGACGAGTTTCATTTTGTGTGACAAAAAATAAATTTCGTGAACGGAATGGCGTGAGTTGGAAGGAATTTACTGGCGGACACTTGGCGCGCCATAAAGAGTGTGATCCCATCTGAAGGAACGGGCGAGCTGAAGGATATAAAAAGTTGGTCACAATAATGGTGACACCACACTCACAACGATCACATTGTTTCAACGGTTCGGTAGTCGGATATCAGATATCCGATACGGTTCGGTGAAACAAAAACGTATTTATGACTGAGATGCGGGGAGGATACACTCAAAACGCTCAAGTTTGAATTGACTATTGAGACGTGCATATATCCTTAAAGGGGAATTAACCATTATGACAACTTAGTTTTTTAAATAGCAGAAAAAATAATAAGGTTTGAGAAAAAACCTTGACGATTAAAGATTGGAGAATTTAATATATATATTTATTTTTACGTCGTAATAATAAGAACAGCTTCCCCACATAATATGTAGTAAAAAGTAAAAATGAAATTTTATTTTCTCAAAAGTATCAATAGACAAATAAAGCTATATCCCAACCTGACTGAAAGAAAGAAAGAATAAAGAAAAATCATCATGAACCATTACAAATTAAATCTATGAATTTTATATTACCAAACATGAGGAAACTGCTCGTAAAATTATGTCACAAAACGGAAATTAAAATTCTATGGAAACTTTGTTAGTGTTTGATAGATTTTCTTTAAACCTTTACCGACATTTTTAATTTTCTGGTGATTTATAACAAACATTTCATCAGAGTGATCATCCTTTAATCTAGCCGTCAAGTGAAAATAAAGAACATAGATATCTTGCTATACTCATTATATTCCAAGAAATTATTTTGAGACATAAGTTTGATCTGGGCCCCGTTTTACAGAGAGTTGCGATTGATCTGATCAATCACAACTATGGACGGCCAGCAACATCTACATCTATTATGCATGTTTGTTACAAATATTTTCCAACTATGATGTATGTTCATGCATTCATCGTTTTCTTTAAAATTTACTGTGCTTCTCTTTGTTTATTAAGGACATCGTGCAAATTTCCTGTAGAAAAAAAATGACACTGATGGCTTTCCATAGAGTTACGCTCGATTGGATCAATCGTAACTCTATGGAAATCCATCAGTGTCATAATTTTTTATACGAAAAACTTGCACAATGTCCTTGTATGCAAGGAGAAGCACAGTGAATAAAATAAAACAATAAATGCATGCAATACATAATAGCTAGATAATATTTTGAACAAACATGCAGAATAGATGGTGATGTTGTTGGCCGTCCATAGATACGATTGATTGGATCAATCGCAACTCTTTGTAAGACGGGGCCCAGGTGTCCGCTTCATGGAGAGTTACAGTTGATAGGTTCGTCATCATGACAAATACTATGGTAACGTAGCTAAACAGCCAATCACAATCAAGGTTTCTAAGATAACAATTAATGACAAAGTCAAAATTACCAACTTACCATTTTATTGTAACCAGGTAACTATATGAAACATGCTCCTATTCGAGCCCATGCATTGGTCGTGATACATGAATGCATAATGATTATGAAGATCTTGGAGAGAAAATGCTTAGACCCTGATCTCGTAGTACCCTTATCATGTTTACTTGGGACGGATTCTACAACGTAGCAAATCTATTGTCAAAAGCCCTTCATGACAAAAGAGTCTTTGTCGAGAACGTTGAATCAAAACAGCAGTTCCTCCCTCTTGGACTCTGGACAAACGACATATTTTGATTTTTTTTTCGTCTGCTCCGAATTTTAGGACGATCGCTTTCTCGGTTCACCAATCCTCCAAAAAGCCCTAGAAGCTGTCCATTATCATTAAACGGACATTTTCAATAGATTAACTACGTTGTGTAATCCGTTCCCGTTGCAATTAAAAAACTCGCTATTCTCTTTCATTGGACAGGAAAAATTTCATGAAAGAAAGTCAGTGACTTGCACTGGATATTTTTATAACCTACTAAAATCCTTGCATCTGATTGGCTGAGAACCATTTTTTTCATTCAAAACCACTTAAGATAATATTTACATGTAATTCCAGTTTGAGCCACAGCCTCGACAAGTTTTTTTTTTATTTCAACTTTTGCAGTAGCCCAATTACACTCGATTATCTTTCTTTGTATGTAAAATCAATGCCTTTTTCGAGTTTGCATTACTTGTACAGTTTGTAAATGTCAATCTTGTAAATTGGTAAATTTTTATATTTTTATCGAATGGAATGAATCTTATGATGATTCATGAAACAATCTACACTCTTGTTCCGATTGGACAATACGAGTTCTGTTTCTCAGCAAATCGTTTTATTAATAAATTTCGCTATGTTTCATGACTATAGGCATTTAATTGTATTTTTCCCAATTGAAAAAAAATGATAGGAAAATGTGAAACGTATTTGTTTCTTTCATGGATCAGAAACGCCAATATGATAACTTGCTAAAATGGCAACTATAGTCATAATGAATAAGATGCATTCCAGTTAATTGAACGTGGCACTCATAAGCGTCATTATTATCGTCCATTATGATCACATCATGTTAAATTGGCAACGACAATGTCTGAATTATCTGTCTGCTAGTTGAAACCGTTTCCATCGGACGCTCGCCAATGTACTTCTGGTAGATGTAAAGGGTCATCAAACCCCCAGGCGTATTTCGTGATTTCATTTGAGTTTTTATTTTCCATTTTCCATAGCATAGATTGTTGGTCTTAAAGAATGTTTAGTAACCTTAGAGGTGAGATGATGTAGGTTTAAGGTGAATAAATATGACAAGTGCTTGTATACCCTTTCACCTTCTGTCAGTGGCTGTTTTAAACAAGAAAAACAGAGGCCTCTCATTTCTTTCACCGTACTCTGTTGGAGCGCAAACAAACGTGGGGATCTCGAATGCGGGGGACACAGATTTCCTTATCTTTATCACGCTTTCGTTTTTTTTTCTATTTTTTCATTTGTTATTAATTCTTGTATATTCATGCAAATTATATGACCATTTGGTAGTATGTTCTCATAATGTCTCTGTGTTTCCGATTATAACGAGATTTTAGAGCTCTTAATTGTATTTAAGTGGGTTTATTTTATTATAATCTACTTGATTTGCATTTGTTATAAATTTTACAATTATTTTAAAAGGATGAAATAAAAGCGGTAACGGCGCTCACGCCACCTACTTATTAGACGTAGTAGAAAATGTGTTCGTCCAAGCACGAGAAGCTGAAGCTGCTCTCGTAATAACACGACAACCTTGTGCACGTTCGAATGAAAGTATAGGAGATATTAAGATGTTGAAAGGTTTGATTAGGACAATTCAATTTGTCGTGAGTGGGATGATGATTCAAATTCATTCTCCCCTTGGATGCGAATAGGGTGGCCATGGAAAAGTCAATTATACCCTGTCAAAAATAAAGTAATGAACCTACTTACCTACTTACTGGACCTCCAAAGAGGATCGAGGGAAGACTGAGGGAGGGAGGGCCTTGGCGAGTGATGAAGAAAAGGGGAACATGTGGGGAAGAGGATGTTGCCATGAGTAAGTTTATCCGAGAAAGGGTACTTATTTATTTTATGTACTTTACCTTATGTTTATTTCTACATATCTGAACTGTGTGTGTCAGTCTCCTGCTTAAAAAATATTTTTATGTGAAATAAACCAAACTGCATTGAATATTGAAGAGTAATGAGAGGGGAAGTTGAAGAGGTTAAACATGAGTCAGAAAAGTGAAAGGGAAAGAGGTAAAATGCATGAAACACTGTTGATTTTTAAACAGTTGGGCAAGTGGTGGGCAATTAATGAAATGAGGAGCAGTGCCGGACAGGAGAAAAAAAATCGCGTGCACCGCAAAATTGAGCGCGAAGCGCGAGCAGCTAAATGCTATATGCGCGACAGCAAAAGGCGACCAAGTGCAGAACATTTACAAATTTTCAAGATCGAGAAATTGTATTTTAGAGCACCTTACTGTTTTAATTTTCGTCTAGATTTCACAAATTCTGCCTGGATGGGGTACTATTACTGGGCCAGGGGGCCACGTGTCCTCCTTGCGCCACCACTGGTGTAGGATAACAAGGTAGCAGTCACCGGTAAGACAGCGAAATAGATGCGGTTGACCAATATGGGATAACATTGATTGAAAATCTACGAGTAAAATTGATTAAATGTTTAGTTGTGATTGTCAAGCATCAATCAATCTTTCACAAGCCTATTCTCAGTTTCATGTGGTGAGCTTTGGTAAAGGTATTCGCTTGTGAAGACTGAGGTGGATCGATAATAAAGACAGTTATCTCATGTCATCTTATTTTAATTCAGATATTTTCAATTAAAAGATGAGAGATATACAAATTCATACAAATAAATTAAATCTGAAACAGTTAAAAAGTATTGCGATATGGAAACATTAAGGTTTGATGGAGGGGACTCGAACATGTTGGGCCTTTTCTCTTTCAACAGATTGCGAGAAAATTATATTTTGTTTTTAAAAAGGAGAATGGAATAGTTAGCCTGTATTACAAAACGAGTCGGTCTTTTATCATGGCATGCCACTGGGTTGACATGGTAGTGTACATGTTGGAGGTTAATTGGGGTCGGAAAATCAAAATCAAATTCACATATTCCAATGCCGTTTGTAACCATGTTTGAAAAATATACAAACTCAATTTGTAACGAAGAAAGTAGAAAATGGGACGTAAAATTGCTATTTTTCAAGTGATTATGTGATTTGAAAAAAGCCGCTCAAAATTTTTATGATATTACGTGTGTTGCCTGGCCTCCCCCTGAACGATAATGCAATAATCTAGGGTTAATGTAGCGATAAATCGATCACCTTGGTTTGGGGGTTAATAGGAGGGGGCGACATGGAAGATTGTAAGGTTAATAAAGTAATGAACCACACGTGCCATAGATCAAATAACGACCGCTTCATGAGTGGCAGGTGATAAGGGGTGATCATCACGCTAATACGGGAGGGACGGGGCATTAGATAACACTCTCTTCCCTATTCTGGTTCCCTGTCAAATGATGGAGCAATCCGTGGCGCCCGTCTTCCAATTATATTCAAATAATAATAATAATAATCATATTAAAAAGCACTTAATACTTACTTTATCAGAAGTCTCTAAGCGCTCTACAGTATTGCAGCGGCATAATTACCCTGGCTTTAGCAGTGCAGCCTTTACGCGCTTCAAGAGTTTCAAAAGATAAAATTCCTGCCAGGTACCCATTTACCTCACCTGGGTTGAGTGCAGCACATTGTGGATCAATTTCTTGTTGAAGGAAATTACGCCATGGTTGGGATTCGAACCCACGACCCTCTGTTTCAAAGTCCGGAGACTAATCCACTGGGCCACAACGCTCCAGCATGATCTCAATCCCTTTTGCTAAAACATGAGGATAATATAGTCCCCTTGACTTCCCATAGTCCCTTTCAAATTTATTTTCCAAAGAACTGCACGCCCCCCCCCCCCCCCACCCTCCTAGTCTGCAGGCACAGACCCTATTTGAAACTTTGATCAACAAGTGGGTCTCCGCGTATGAGACTAGCACATACAAAAATTGCTGTTAGGACCTTCAGTACACAAGGTATTAGTAGGCTGCACATTTAGACCCTTAACTCGAGTGAAGGGTTTGCATAGCAGACTACCCCCCCCCCCCCCTTCTTCGATCATCGTAAGACCGTCACCACTAGAGATGGAAAGCCCACACACCTCTTTCTTGTTAATCATGGACGGATGGTTACGACTACTTGATTGAATGTTGAAGTGTGGTCGGGAATAGTTCAATATCACTCGAATTTATCATTGATTAAATCCACTATCCATTACACTAATAATTTGATTTAAACAAATAAACAAACCCATTTCGTCAAGGTATCTCAAATATTAGGTGAATTAATTGTAATGATCATCAATTATGTTATGTTAAAGTCCAGGCACGACGAATGTCGGGCCAATAACACATGGATAAATAATTTGTAAAAATTCCTATTACTTGGCAGACAAATCTGTTAATTCAAAATGGGCTTAAGAAAGGCAGAAAATAGAGACAATAATATTGTTGAAGAATGAAGAAAAATCCATAAGAGAATAAGATGGCCATGGTGCAGTAAGCTGTTGTATTTTTTTAGTTTGTGACGTCATATGCGAGCATGCAGCTCCCCAATATTCCATGGATTCATATTTTGTTAATAGGACATGATGAATATCAATATTCTCGAATAGAAAGAGGTATGGAATAAAATTTACGATGATTTATCCACTGCAAACTTTCCTCTTTTTTTAGACAATGGCACTTTGTAGAACTTCTGTGACGTCAAAGAAAAACAAATTAAAAAATAAAAATGCACCACTCTCTTATTTCTTGACAGATTTTCGTCAAACCTTCACCATTTTTTTTTTCGATTATTGCTCTGTTTTTCTTAAAGTGTAATAATACATACACAGGCCTATTTAATAAAGTATAAGAGGGTGTTGCAATTTCACATATCAATGCAGTTTTTATATATAGCCCCATTCATGTCATCCCCCCCCCCGTTCATGTACAATGAAGGCCTATACCGTCAGTGACTTAATAACCAAGAAATTAAGGGCAACAGCGGCAAACATTGCAATATGGCGTATGAGGACAAATTTCTAAAATATCGCGAGCGAGCAAAATTTGAGGATTTTTTTAGAGGTAAAATCTAGTTCGGGGATAGATTTGGATTTTATAAATATTTCACACATTTCCTTTTCCTGTTCCATCATTCAGATGTTAAGATTTAATGTTCGACTGCCAAGGGCGTATAGGCTGAGGGTGCACGGGGTGCACCCTCCCGCTAAGGCAGAGGAGTACCGACACTGTCAAACAAAACCAAATTCTATCCTTTGTACTGCTTTTAACAGTTGATTTTCAAACTTTATTTCCACCTCCCTAGGATGTGCACCTCCCCATTCTAAAAGGAGCCTACGTCCTTGACTGCAGACATCAGTAAAAGAAAGAATGATACAAAAATACGTTTATTTTACCGTATACTAGCGAGTTTTCGAACTAGCAACGGGGACGGATTTTACAACATAATACATGTAGATCTTTTGAAAATGCCCGCCGTTAAATCACAAGAACAGCTGAGAGGTTTTTGTCGAAAATTGGTCAACCGGGCCAGCACTTTGTCCTATGATTCGCATCTGACCCAAAAATTGCAAATATGTCGCTTGTCCAGAGTCCAGAACAAAATTAAATTGCTGTTTTGATTCTCAAATTTTCGAAAAACACTTCTTTGTCGTGAATGGTTTCTGACAATATATTGTCTACGTTCCAGAAAGCGTCAGCGTAGTGTTGCGAAAACTACCTATCATCTCCATAGTATGCACTGTAAAAACTGCGGTGTTAAAACTGACACCAATTGGTGTTAATAGAGGACCACACCCTGAGGTGTTAAAATTACACCCTAGAGATTAAACATAACACTAAAGAGTGTATATGTAACAGCAAAAGATGTTGTAATAACACCTATAGGTGTAAACCTAACACCACCAATTTAACACCGGTGTAAAATAACGGGTGTGGTCCTGTATGTACACCGGTTAACACCACTGTTTTGGCTGTGTGACAGTATAATTCTGAATACCTATCTGTCAAACTCCTAAAATCATCATATATGCATCATATCAACTCAGACGGTATAATTCAATTGTGTCATTACCATGGAAGTGGAATAGAATGCAGCTTATGATAAATAAAAGCTTTTAGCCGGCCTTGAAACATCCCAAGGCGGTAAGATTGGATTCAGACTTCAATAAATACAGACTTCTCATCTCTTAATGTTGACAGGAATCGCTAAGTTTTTTTGTAGTATCTGGATATGTGTATCAATCAGCAAGAAACACTTTCAATCTGATTCTGTTCTGTTATTGTTGCCATTGCAGTGAAGTGATCCGAGGAAATCTGGTAACGATCAAATTTTGCAAGTATACACCCCGGGTGAAAATCGGCCATGTTTTAGGGCGATCATCTTTCACCCCACACCCTGGTGCAGAATGTACTTTATAAAAGGCATCCATCCAATAAAACAAAATACAAATATCACAGGCAAAATACAAGAAATTGAAATGAAGAATCGAACGAACAAAATCCCTAAATCCCTGCTGGTAAGAACACAGTGTGATCACAGTGTGTTCACATAGTGGACTATGTTATTCACACTTTTAAATGTTTACATTTAACGGTGTGAAGATATTTTCACACTGTGGACCCCTGAGTGTGACTGTCCACAGCATGTTCACATGGTCAGAGTTTGTGGATATGTGATTAACGCTGTTGAAAATCATTTTTCACATAAAGGTTCCACACTGTGAACACACCACAGCACACACTAGGGGTCACTGTGTTTAATCCAGTAGGGAAGGCCCACAATAGGCTTTATTTCGAATTCTCCAATTCATTTATTTGTGTGTTTTTTTTTTGGTATATTACTATGGGCTTATTAACAGAAACATGCATGATTATACTCAATGGTCATTTATGCTCATCTTTATTGGGGTTTATCGTATTTTAAAAAGAATATATTTATTTATGCATAATAGATGCATATCATACTTTTTAGAGATGAAATGATTAAATGAACTAAATAGAAGTAAAATGAAGTAGGCACTACTGAACGGTTTTAGTGCTATATTGTTGCCGCTGTTGTTTGACATATAGGCATTCATTCAAATAGAGTATTCACCCCGTACATTTTCAATCATTAAGAGCCTTGTTCTTTATAAAAATATATATGATATTTATTGGCATTTACTTTTTTTTATAATTTTCTTATTTAGTGTTTTTTTCTTCTTCTTCTTTTCAGGGTACATTTATTATTCAGATTAACTAGATGGAGTATCAAGGCATCTAATCATAATTGCTCCTTTATTCTACATTTAGACAATGGAAGTGCTATTTTTTGTAACAATTTCATATTTGTTTAGTTAAATTAATATATTCAGCACATTAATAATTTAAATTCTAGATTTTCAATTTAAATTGAGAATCTTTTCCTTTCATGATGTACATCCGGAATGTTTACCATATATCATCCACTTCTAGATGATCAATTTCAGCAGGGATGGATCTAGGATTTACAAAAGAGGGGGGGGTAAAAGTTTTTGATAAGCTAAAAAAAAAGGGGTCCATCGAGTCGGAGGCCTTTCCTGTGGAGAATATCTGACCAGCCAAAAAAAGGACATATTTTTATCATTCTTGTGGACACTTTCCCGTCAAATGATATTCGGACAAGCAAAAAGGAAAATAACAAATAAAATATTCCAAAATCATTTTTATCCCCCACCCATCCTCCCCTCCCCGTTGCATCTGCATCCGATCATGCTGATGTTGAGAAATACTTCCGCGTTTCAAGATGACATGATTTTGAGCAAACAGTGCGAGAGAGATCTGTAATTGATTAACAAACAGACTGCTAATCACAGAAGACGATAATACATTCCAGTTCTCACGACTCGTGCCACTTCTTGCAACATCCATCTTCATCTTATAGGAGCCTCTCAATCTGTGCTAAGTAATTTGTTCTGTACAGTGACAGATCGGACACGAAAAGGGTTAACTAGGAGTTAAGAATCCCGATCACTTCTGTCAATACATGGATGAGTTGAATGGATACTGATCTTAACTCAACCATTGTAACACTAGCATTCTTTACTCGTCCGAAAGAACAAGTCCATCCCAATAAAAAGTTGATCGGAATAAAAAGAGAAATCTAACGAGCATAACACTGACAGTTTAATCAAAATCGAATATAAAATAAGAAAGTTAGAGCCTTTTAAAAGTTCGGTTTAAAAAATTCATGAAGCCGTTATGCACATCCTGATCGGTATGCAAATGAGGGGACGGATGACATCACACACTTACTATTTATTTTGTATTTTGTCATGCCGTATCTGAAAAATTGAAATAGTGTATCATTTAAGCAACAACAAAGTCAAGGAAATAGCTTGTGGGTGGTACCATCGACTCACTCATTTGCATATCACTGATTTGTGCATTTTACTTTTTGGGAAAAATACGGAAAAATTTAAATGGTCATAACTTTTTTATGTTAACTCCGATTTTTATGAAAGTTTCAGCGTTATGCCTGTTTTTATTTTTCTCAACTGATTCACATCAATATTTTCCTGGGGTGGACTTGACCTTTAAATAGTGGGATTCTGTTTTTAACTTTTGCAGCGGGCTAATAATTATAAGATGGACTTCCCTACAAACGCACCCTCAAACACAAACACACTTTTTTCTTTTAAAAAAGCTCTTGTTTCATTTCATGAACAAAATTAAGTAATATGAAAATCAATGAAAATGTAAATAAAAAGATTAAAGTGTTATCACCTGCCACCCATACCCTTCTCCGAGAAAAGAGCGATACAAAGGTTAGAGGGAACATTTTCTTTGCAATTAATTACCATAACCCTAATTTTTTAACAGTAACGGGGAGACATTCCCAAAAATCTGTAGCACGTGTAGCTTTAACCATCATGACCATGCTAACGGATACCATTCGAAATAAAGTGGATCAAATGAACGTTGTTTTCACTCAAGGAGTCATGGGCGGAAATCCCAGGGGGGGGGGCAGGGGGGACGTGCCCCCCCCCCCCGACTCAGAATAGTAGGGGGACATAATATCAAATGTCCCCCCTCTACTATATTTGTTTTTATGATGGTAAGAAATACATCATTCAAAATCGAAATAAAACATGCGTTTAAGTTTAATTGAAAAAAAAACGCCTATTGTACCTGAATTTTCACTCTTCACTCGTTATGCCACGTATGAGTCATGAGTGAACTGCGGAAATACTTTGACAAATGAAATTCACAAAAAACAATACGCCTTGCTCAAAATGAGAACAAGAATTCTAGGCATGACCTTTTTGGAAATACAGGGATACATTATTTTCAACTTAATATTCCTAAATATGATACGGTTACCCGGTTGCTACCATATTACAGACTAATGATGTAATGAATTAAATATGAATCAATTTAAAAGTCTGATTTTTCCTTTTCAATTTAAATTTGTGTTGGCTTCCCCAAGTCAGAAAATACCATATGCTCCCGTCCAGTGTACACACATCGTTAGATGTATTCTTGTTTCAATATTTCCGTAAAAAAGGGAGTGATTTCCAAGTGTCCAAAACGAAATTATAGAAAGAATTTTATTAATTTTTTTATACGATTCTAGCTTCATTACATACATTCTGAACGATGTGGATCCGTTGTCATGTTTGTTTGTAACGATTTGAACAACATATCATCATAGTGATAATGTTCATAGTTTATAAATTAGCCTCCTTAAGGCTACATGCGTGTTATAAAGTGAACATATTCTGCATGAAAAAGTAATTCGAATAAATCTTAAGTGTCATTAGACATGTTAGAAGGGCACGATGATACCTCAAAATTCCACTTCTGTGCAATAAATCACCCCACTTTTTTACGATGACATGAGTTCAGTAACATTCAAAGTGTTTTGACCTATGTCTTTTAATCATCGCTATGATATAAACAAAAATAATGCTCAATGAAAAAAGTCATGGCTACTGCTGATTGTATAATTTTTCACACATGCTAACGGCATGAACGGTCGTAAGAATTGTTTCCTAGCTTTAACACAGGATTTTTTTATGATTAAAATGTTCCCGAAGCATAAAATTCATTTCATAACACAAATCTTATCAAGCTTTAGTTCTAATAATCTACTGGTACTTAATGATGGCTGAAATGATGCAGGCATGCATGCCAGGAATTTGCTTTATTTGAGCTATTTGCGGCGAACATATACATATTTTGAGAAATATGCACCAAAAAATGAAAATTTCTTATGAAAACCTTATAATTATCTTAATGAAAAAATTTATAACACCATGGAAAGAAACATGAAGCAGATTTATATTTAGTAACATTTTTTGAAAGAGTATATACATTCAATAATCCAATCGACAATCGTAAACAATTTACATTCCCCCATATCTTTTCCCTCATATGCTAATCGTAAATTTTGCTTTGTTTTAATGGAATCAATTTGTAGCAAGATTTTCCTTTTATGTTTAGTAATTTGTGTCAAACAGGTACATATCTACCTTGTTTTCATGATAAAGAAATAATGATGGGTGTTTATTTACAACATTTTTGTTCAAGAAGGGGGGGGGGCGCTTTTACGTCTCGTGTATTAAAAGCCTGAACTTGAAACATAACATGCAGATGAGCATGTGAGCTGGTGAGACGGAAGGGGGGGGGTAATGTGTGCATGAGCATGGTGAGTGGATTCAGTGTGTCTCCAATCGCTGGAAGATGCGATCCATCATCGTAAAGAAATCAGAGGAAAGATGCGATGGTGGAGAAGATTAGTTAGGATAAAGACAGTGTCACAGACTGTTTTATTAGAACGTGATAGCTGTAGTGAACCTTCAACCCCACCCCACCGGTATCCCTACCCCCCTCCCCGCAAAAAGAATGGTGGTCGTATAGCTACTTCTTATAGAATCGCAAGTGAAGGTTAAGAATTTATTTCCTGAAAAGCACCAAACCCTTTTAACGTTGACTGTTTCTCTGGCGACCATTTTGATTTTTTATATTGATTTTGAAACAAGATAGTTGTTGTCGTGTACCATGTGTACCGTGAATTTGTATAGTAGGATTATATTTTCTACACTCTAAAAAAAGATTGGCCAACTTTTAATGTGCACTGTAAAAACTGTGGTGTTAAAACTGACACCAATCGGTGTTAATAGAGGACCACACCCTTAGATGTTAAAATAACACCCTAGAGATTGAACATAACACCAAAGAGTGTAAATGTAACAACCAAAGGTGTTGTAATAACACCTATAGGTGTAAAACTAACACCACCAATTTAACACCGGTGTGAAATAACTGGTGTGGTCCTCTATGTACACCGGTTAGCACCACAGTTTTTTGCTGTGTGTTGGTATACATACATTTGGTTTGGCCCCCCCCCCCCTCCAAGCAAAGATTAATCTGAAATGTTCAAAGGAATGATTTGCTTATTTCGATGATGACAATAGTATTTATCAATCTTTACCAACGTTTTGGAGCGGAAATATATAGGCCTATTCCCCAATAATTTCTTTATTTCCAATTATCCTTCAACATGCTAGCAATAAAAATAGATAAAAATAAAATAAAAGTGCGGGCACGTGTTGGATTGGATTCTTATAGACTACGTAAAGATATTAATAAATTCTTTCCTGGTTGTCGAAGAGCTAATAAAAAAAATCATATTGTAATCTGTTTTAACATACAAATGCAGAGAATAATACAATGTCGATGGCGCATTATTTCCTCCCCTATAGAGTGGATCAACTTTCAGCATGAAGTTTATAAAATCTAACGTACCGTTACACCAGGGCATGAACCTTGCTCAACTCACGTCAAATACAGTTGACAAATTTCTGTGTTTTCATTTTCCTACAACGAATTGACAATATTCTTCTTGGGTTCTGTCTGTTTATATGAAGTATGTTCGAAGTTTGATAATGATCATGAATTCTTCAAACAGTATATTTTAGATGATCCCATATGGAATTAAGACAATGTTTGAAGACGAATGCTGAATAGAAAACATCACAATCTGCATATTGTGTGACATTTATGCAATCGTTTATTGAATAAAAACAAATCATAAAAAAGATAAACTAAAATGAGATTATAGTTAATCGATGGGAAAATTGTGGGAGTAAAATAGTAATGGCCGCATTGGCTTGGTAAGTTTGAAAATTTGAATGAAATATGACGGAGTGTCAGGAGCAATTAAATGATGATTAATAAGGATTCTATGGGACCGCTTCGTAAAGCTGCTCGAACGACTGGTGGTCCTGTTCTTGCCCAAAATGTTAATTGGAGATGATTTAACGCGTAAGAAAGGTTTACCAATCGTTCTTAAAGTCGTTTTTAACTTCCGAACAGCTTTACGAAACACCCCAGGGTTGTATTATTTATTTGTATTGCATTTTTGTATTTCAATTTTATATAAATCAACATATCCCCTCTTTTTCTCTTCATTTCATTTCCTTATATTTTTTCTTCTTTTTTTCCTTTGGGATATTTTACTAATTCTTCGTAGTGTGGTTTTTATTCTAGGAAATACTATGCCAAAATTAAGTAAACGATTATAGTATTAAACATTAAGAAATCACTGAAAAAAAAATCACGAAGACCAATCCTTTCATATTGGGTGATTGGATTTAAGCAACCCATATGTCTTATGTTTGTATCCCTCTATGTCATACAAAAATATTAATTATTCGTCAGAAGCACCATCAAGTAAATAAACTTGTTTTATGTTAAAAGACTTATCATCACGTTGAGATTGCTGGAGCGATAAAGCTTTAGAGTACAACGTATATACGAAAACAAGTCAGAAAATGCAGAAAATATTCAAAAGAACGATTTAGGAGATTAAAGCAGAAGAAATGGCTTGGAATTTGGCTTACGGCATATTGAATCAAAGCTATTAGCAGGAATAGTGGTCTATTGAGACAAGATAGGGGTCACTCCCCCGGTCATATGCTAGGATAGAGGGTAAGTTATATGATCTGATAACACTAACAGCTGGAGACATTTTAAGGGTTTTTGAGGTCTCCGGGGATGACTGGATACAGTAACAAGCAAACTTTATCTAACGCCCCCACAAGAGGAGCTGCTACCCCTAACCCACTTTCACCTATTCACCGTCCGAAGTGACATTCTGCTTCTCATGTCGCTTTCTGATGTTAAGCAACTTGGTAATTTAAAATAAAATGAAAATAGCAACGATGTTACCGCTTTTACAGCGCTTTATCAGAAATCTATCTATCAAGCATATTCATATTGGCTTCGGAACAGCTGAACAGTGCCTCATCTGGGGAGCGTTTCATGAAAGGATTGCATCCGACAAGTCTTGTTTTATCCGACAATCACCATAGTAACAGTACCTGTCAGCCAATCAGAATCAGGGAAAGTTGTCAGATCTGACAACTTGTCGGACAAAAATGTTGATGAAACGCTCCCCAGGTCTCGGCCAATCACAATCAGATGGTAAAATCAAACCTTTCTGTACACGGATCTGGAAAAAAAAAGTGGAGGGGGGGGGGCTCCAGGGGGCTGAAGGCGCAGCTCTTGTGCCCATGCGCATTGAGAGCTGGGTCCCGTTACAAAAAGGTTAACAATTAATCGTACCTATGATTTTCACGACTATTTACACATTGTAGTCAATGCAATCTATCGTACAAAAATGATATACGATCATTGTTAAGATTTGTATTCCGGGCCCCCAGATGCCCTTCCATACGTTTCCGCAAGTTACACGTGACTTTCTTTACACACGACCAATTTAATTCCCTCTCTTGTCTAAAAAAAAAAAAGGAAAGAGAGAGAGACCGCCAAGTCATCGATTGACATAAAGTAAAATTCTTAATTAAATCTTGACAGACTGCAAACCACTGATAAAATGGGATTTAAATGTAAGCTAATGAGAGTACACAAAAAATTGTAAAATAAGTGATCCCCATGATCCGGGCATGATCCCTAGTTATGCGTACTAAATTGCGCGTAACTTAATTTGAACAGCTTCATGAAACTGCACACCACACTGTATGTGGAACATGTCGTGTAAAAAAAAAACCTTCATGAAAAGCACCTTAAACATGTTACATCTGTGAGCAATATCTACAGATCATTCTCTCAAAAAAGAAATTGATTTGTATGATACCCATAACAGCGAGAATCGAACACCTTCTGTTCTGCATCTTGATTTCCAGTCTTGATGCATGGGTTTTATTCATTTTTATTTGTTGCCCTTTCATTCAGGTTAACTGCTGAAAAAATCTGTCATTTTACTCGTTTCTATTTTTCACCGAGAAATGCTCCATGCATAGTTCTTTTCCTTTTATGACTCATGATATTTTCCTTGGCTATGTTGACCTGGAACTCAGTGGAGCCATTCTGGAAGATAGCGATCTCAGTTTGAGCCTCACATGCATCTTTTGCTGAATAGATTCCACAATGACACATTCCTTATAACAATACTGAAACATATACAGTATAGCCTACTATACAGTGTTCGATATACGTCGGATATCGATGATTTAATAAATTTCTGTATCCAGTCTTCCATTTTATACTCATATGAAGGAATATCCTATCCCATCTGAATATTAATCAATTCTGTCTTTTAAAAATGAAGCCAACTCTCCAAAACTGCTGAAATATTATTTTTACGTAACAATTTTCAATAATTACCATGATTAAAGTCGAATAGAAAATACTGATGCTATTGAATAATCATATACCTTTAAAATGACATCTATATTGCTTATTATTTTTAGGGGTATGTAGTAAGCTATTGTTTCATTGCCATCGATTTCCGTCACTGATCACAATTACAGTATACATGTATGCGGATTTAAATACAAACTTGGAACGAATTATCTTTCTGGCAGCGATTTATTGACACTCCTCCTGCTCATTATATCAAGTGTTTTAATGTTTATAATTATGAACCAGCTATTTACCAAGTTTTTAGGTTGGTAGGAGTTTACCGATCAATCACTTGATTTAATAATAAACAATGCAAAAGAAAGAACTAGGCAATCATTTTTTGCCCGTAGTTTTCGTATGAAGTTCACCCTGACAAAAAAATATATTGTAAGAATAACAAAAAAGTTCTAGAAAAATATTGGTATAGGTTTGAGAAAAATCTATCAAAGATTTATTATTTTTTGTGATGTCATATGCGAGCAGCTTCCCCATATATCGTGCAACAAAAAGAATCAACGAAATGGCACTTTTTAACAAAAAAATGAGAGATTTTTGTACCTTCAGTATATCAACAGACAAATTAATTCACTCCTGTTCCTGAGTGAAGAACAACTTTAGGCATCATAAACCATTAAAAAATGAAAAAATTGCATTTTATCTAACATTCATATACGGGGTCTCAGCTGCCCGTATGACGTTTAATACAAAGAAAAAATAAATAAATTCTTATAACTTGATTCTTGAATGATTTTCCTTAAACCTACACCAAGGCTTTTGTCTGGTACTTTTACAACTATCTTCATTCAGGCTGAACTTACCATTAAACTGCTGAGAATTATCATTGTAAATTGCAAGGAATAGAACACTGTTGCAAGCACTGGCTAGAATGTTGACATTACTATATCGTTCTTAAAAAGGGATTTACAACAATAGCCTAAATCCAGATCATGCGATATCAATCGAGATAGCATTCTCGGTAACAAAACTGAACTTAACATGCCGTAAGTGTACACAGGCAACAAATATATTTCAAAGTATTCTGATTCCTATTGCAATAGTGCATTATGACTATACGCACTTTCCGAACAATTTAGTTTTTGCACAATATATGCAGCCGAATATAAGAATCTTTGTCTTTTTTTTGTCAGAGATTAAAAATAAAGGTTTCGTTTTGCAAAAAATATATTTTACGTCAAAAATGTGCATTTTATATTTAAAGAAAAAAAAGTGACTAGAATTTTGCAATGGTTGCTGTTGTCAAGGACCCTGCTGTTATAAAAGTAGAATTTTCGTATGGTTATCTAGCTCGCATTAGTTTGATAAAAAACCTTTTGTTCAAGCATGGACCTAATAAGTCCATTGTTCAAGCGCCATTGCATTGATATGACATAAGATGCTTTCCGATGGTCAATGAAAACATTTTTTAAAAAATGAGAATGCTCCTATTTGGTTATGGCTACCAATATCACTAAATTCCAGGTGAGATTAGAAAATAAGCCCATGTGTTCTCACGGTAAACCCCCATTCGTTTTCATAACTTATTTCTAAATACATGTAACAGAAATGTAACTTTCTGGAAAGAAGAGTGCTAAATCAAAAGGAAAGTTTCATTAAATTAATTGAAAATTTATCAATACTTGGGTCGTTTCACTAAGTACCTTGTCAATGAGTTTAAACGACAAAATGTTTTGTAAGCTACTGAAATCCGGGTTTGTTATTGGCTCAAGGCAATTTTCTCAGAAGGAATCACCAATAGGATCCTTTATGAAATACCCCATATTCACTTTTTGTTTGGTAACGGTTGCATACAAGTTTTTATTCTAATTCTGACCAAGAAGGGAGGTTGCAGCGGGTGGTCATGGTCAACTTTAAGTTCCTAAAGACCTTTATAGCGATATGTAATATTTTTGCCTGGCTTGCACGAGGAAACTAAAAAAAAAACAACTCCAATAAATTTCTGATGTAAGAGCTTGACGGTGAACAACCCTATTTTGATTGATATTGACCTTGCGTCATACATGTCATATGCTTCAAAATGATGAATTTTAGGGTCTAAATTATTGAAACAACAAACCATTGAATATTTTCATATTTTATGTGTCTCGAGAACACAATGAATTTCGTTCTATCATTTGCGTGATACGACTGGTTGTAAAACGACATGTTTATATTGTGATATAAGCAGTCGCATTCCATTTTAGGATCGGAAAATAATTCATATTTTATGGTTAGTTTTCTTAAGTTACCATTTTTAAAGTCTATATCATACTCTAGGTTCCATTTGACTGAAGTTCGAATGTTAAAAAAGTAGACAAATATATATCATGTATAACGACTACAATCATTTTAATAGGCGCTTAATATAAATGTTTTGTTGTACCATTGACCATCATGGTATTAGCAAAATAAACTTGGAACTGTTTCTCTTTTAGATAGCAGATCTTTGAAATGTGAAATATTAAGTCTCAAAGCAGTGACGTCAGTGACGACACTGGTTGGTATTTTCAACTGATTATGTAAATAACAATGCTATCCAAAATCACCTCTTGGCTGAGAATTTTTCTTTTTTGTCAAAAGGTGGGAAATTTATCTATTTTCTCTCGTCAGCTTGCCAAACCTATGAAGCAAACTTGTGATTGTCAGGGAACTAACTCGAAATTTTCAAACAAATTATGAAGCGACTGGATTGATCGTATCCCCACCTCATGAAAATCTCTTTATCCATATTACAAAGTCGATGTTCATGATTTATTATGTAATTATGAATATAGGCTTTAAAATAGGAAAATCCACGTTCTCTGTTACTGAAACATTGTTCAAATTGGGAAGAAAAAATATTTTTATCGAAGTCAAAATAATAATCGACAATTGGCCTTTAACGAAAGCATTCCGATTTCATGGGATTCTTTAAATTTATGGGGATCAAGGTAGTAAAATGTACCGCACTTTCCCTTTTCAATTGATGATTACCTTACTTTAATTTACATCATTTTATGTTTCGTCTGGTTATCATAATAAGCCTATAATAATTATTTTAAACAATAGGCCTATAGGTTATTCATATTAATACGTCAAAATGAGAAATTGAAATATTTGTTATATTCGCATTAAACCTACAGATAGTCACCCACAAGAGAAGCGTACTGGCTGGATAATCTGAAAGTTTTGGCTTGCCTGATATAGCATCAACGGATGGATGCACGCTGGATTGTAGTTTACTCTTCAACTGTTCAACCGAAATTGATCGGAAAGCCTAAAAATTGGTCGCTGCACGACTCCATGCACACACTGTTAGAAAAATGTATCCTTAAAATAAAATAAGTTCCTGCAGCAGAGTCTCGAGAACACCTGTGATCTTACCAGATTGTGTAATCTTACAGGAAATTGGTATTTGGTGCATGGAACCTTACAAATTTTCTTAAATAAAACACCCTTTTCCCCTTTTTAAACAGACCTGTTCTGTTAAATTGCAGAGAAATTCCTGTTTTTATGAATTTACAGAATGATTCGCTGTTGTTGCTTTATACAAAATCTTCTTTGTTTTATCTGTAAAATTAGAGGGTTTTTTAACAGTGCAGGAAAGAATCATTTAAATTAATTTTGTAAATTGTTACTTTGGTAACGGTTTTTCGCACTCTTTCACTAATGAAAACCACCACAACTTTAAAAAGTTTGAAAGCAATTATCGACTTACCTAGAGTTATTCCACTGCAGTATTCCCAACGGTCAGCATCAATCTTCTTCAAGCACATTAGTTATCCTCATGAGACGCCGAGTTCGTCATGTTATCCACACGAAATACGCTGAACAGGTGTGAAACATTCCACTGGTTTTATACCCAACTTGAGAAGCCCCTCCTCAAATCCAAATCAAATCAAGTCCTAATCACCTGATGATGAACTCACAGATGAACCGGTGAGATCAGACGCACCTGTAAAAATCTTTCTCCTGCTTGACTGCTAGCTGGTCTTCAAAATAATAAACCATCCGCGTCGGTTATCAGGCGTTACGTGATGAACATGAAGTCCATCACTTTCCTCTTGGTTCCGTCAGTTTGTTCTTGGAGTTAGAAAAGAGAACCAGATCATCTACTTTTTTTTCTTGACAAATTTTCGATGGCTTTCGAAGAAAGTGAGTTCATTATTTTGATCGTATCTGCGCAGCGATTGAAGCGATGACGTGTGCGACGTGCGTTCGTTGTTGATGTCCACTTTGGGTCACACTACGATCGGCATCGCCAAAAAACAATCGTCCTCTTCCAAAACTACATTATTCATGACAGCCATTACTAATCACAGAAAGCACCCACTGCCAGAATATCATTCTACACGAATCAGAATTTCAATGTATCCAACAAGAATGCATCCCGAATTATCTAGAGCTAAAACAAAGTTCAACGTGCTTTTGGACTATATACCCTCGAAAGAAGAATACAAGTGTGTAGTTGAGTATTAAGAAAAACTTTGTGGATGAAATGCTGTTTGGGAAGTATATATCTCTGGAGGTATAGGTCAATATGAATGACTCGCGTGGTTTCGTGCTATGTTCTCGCCTCCTTGGGCTTGAGTCCTTGGGCCTGTCTTGAAATGAACTTGTCGGAATGTTTTCTAAGGCCCATGCATCATACATGTAGCATCTCCGTTACTAGTCATTGCTAGTGTCGGGGCAGATGATACAAAGGATACAGTTACGAATACCAACTGAATACTGGTGTTTATTGAAGGAATGGATGGATGGATGGATTAATGGATGGATGGATAGAAAGATGGATGGATGGGTGGATGGATGGATAGATGGATGGATGGATGTGGGTGAGTGGATGGATGGATGTGGGTGGGTGGGTGAATGGCAGAGCAAATATGCGGAGTGCGAATATGAATGTAAAATATATGGATGCACATGAATGAATGAATGAATTAATTAATTAATCAATCAACTAATTAATTAATTAATTAATCAATCAATTAATCAACCAATCAATCAATGATTTGATGAATGAATGAATCAATCAATCAATCAATTGGCGGACAGGTTGCTAAAAAGCATTCTCTGGTTCTTTGAAGAAGGTTCCAAATTGATTTGGAAAAATGGAAACGACGTTAATAACACAAGTGTTTGCTTGTTCATTTGTTTTTGTTGGCTTTTCAAGGTTTTAAGATAAGTCAATCATGAGAAATAGGCCTACGTCAGTTTACAGTTATGTTTGAAGTTATCCTATCTTGACAGTGATATGTTTATGTAAAAATTTGTTAAATCAGATTTCATCATTCCAAAAGGTATGTATCTGACGGCTAGTATAGAAGGTTATATCTCTTAATCAAATAACCTTCTTTTTGTTTAAATAAAGGGGGCCCTCCAACGCGATACCAGCTTTCTAAACAATTTTGATTCGAAGGTAATGTAAACACTATATATAAACAAAATGTACTTACAACTGAGATACCACCATCATCTTACAGCAGATAGGAAGATGCCGTCGTATGTTTCGTAATGAGGAGCTCTGATAGCGTCAATTATTATGACGTCATACGTCTCAATGATGAGGTGTAACATACGAAGTGACGGATGAAAGACATTCTCTGATTGGGGAAGCCCACGCAACAAGGGGCGACCCGCATCCCCAACTTGAGTTTTGGTTCCAGTAATAATTGGTTTATCCTAAACGCGAGAGTTGATATATTTTAGCAGTAATATATGATCCATCATGGAAAATTGGTGCACTTTCAAGATATATCCAAGAACTGTCCGACACTTGAGGAGAGTTTTCAAAATAGGTTCCAGACAACTATATAACTGGAATACTTCGCTGTCTGCAAGCACGCTGGTTGCATCAAATGTCACTCATGCATCTCAAGTTTGCTGCGCGGGGAAAACGTCTAAACTAAATAAAAGCCAACTTTGAAATCACGGATTTCAATCTAATGAAAATGTCCCCAGGTACTTTACCCATAGAGCTTGGAGGATATGATAACACGGTCAGGATCAGATGTAATTTTCGATTATTGCGCGCTTAGTATCAATTTCAAAACAAACTGTGAGATATTTGGTTCGAAAACTATCAGAAAAGCATTTAACTACCAATCTACTTATCTGGTTCGGCACAAACTGACTGGGCATATTTTTTTTAAAGGGACGGGGAACCAGATTTCAAAGTTGGGGAAAGGGTGGAATAAAAAAAGGCTGACCATGCCAATAAATTGGCATTTTCCCGCTTTTTGTACAAATTTATTGAATAGTGGCTATAAGAAGTCCCCCCCAAAAAAAAAAAATAAAAGAAGCAAAAAAGAAAGAAAATGCAAGGATAAGAATATAATTAGAGGCAAAAAATAATAATAAATAGATTAAATATTTAATAAGAAGGAGGGAAAACAACAAAGAAGGAATTAATTCCGAATTGGGGAAAATTTTGAAATTTATATAGGCCTATAATTCTTTTTCCAACACTTCTTAAATGCTTATTTTTCATGATTCTGATTATGTAGGGGGTATTTTCCCCCAATTGCCTTTCTTTATACTGCTTGAGAATCCTTTAATCCCATGATGTGATTCAAGCGCATCCCTTCTCTCAACTCCTATGGATGTAGTCCTCGCCAGGTAGCTTTCAGTGAAACGAGTCATTGAGGACAGGTATCGACTTCAAAGATAAACATCCCCGATAAACATGAACTCGTTCTCTCGATCGGGTGTTACATCTAACCCCACCCTTGTCCCGGTCGGTCAGGCTCTCTTCACATTATGGGGGTGACACTGCACTTACTCCTGCGACAATTGCTCCGGGTTTCATTTCGTCTATGATGTAGGCTTAGGGTTGCAATAATGTTTTAAAGGTCAAGTCCACCCCAGAAAAATGTTGATTTGAATAAATAGAGAAAAATCAAACTAGCAAAACGCTCAAAATTTCATCCAAATCGGATGTAAAATAAGAAAATTATGACACTTTAAAGTTTTGCTTATTTTTCACAAAAAAGGGATATGCACAACTCAAATGAGAAAGTTGATGATGTCCATCACTCACTATTTCTTTTGTTTTTTATTGTTTGAATTACACAATATTTCATAGTTTATAGATTTGACAATAAGGGCCAACTTGACTAAATCATTCAGTATTCAACAATGCTCATTCCACATCATCAAACATTTACACAGGCTGTCTTTAACCTTTCTGAAGAAACTGGAATGATTAAACATCTTCGTAATTCTTATTGATACACCGACAGCCCCGAGATTTCGAGTGGGAGGTGTATATGCATGGGAATACAATTACACATTGGACGACATTGGGTAGGACATTGCATGGCGTATAAAATGGAAGGGATGGGGTGGGGGCCTTCCCCCACAAATAAAGTTTCACCTCCAAGGGAAAGAATAAAAAGAATAAATGAAATACACAGCGCATCACACAAAATAGGTTTACAGAGACAGATTTCACAATTATTAGATATGTTTTTACTATAATTTTGATATTTATGGTAAGAGTGAAATCTCATTTACTATGAGACCAACATCTTAGGAAGTCATTCGTGCATGGCAGATTAAAAACAACGAATAGGCCTATTGAGTCATGTCAGGAATGATTTGCGGCTGCGCAGAAACTCGTGTGAATCTGAACCCATTCTCATTTCATGGATCAGTGAGAGAAACTTAACAAAGAATACAAAAGAAATGCTAATGAGCCAATTGGAGAATAAGTACAGCAGTCGTTCAACTTTTTTGCGCAACCTGATTTTGACAATAAAATTTCAAACTCGTCTTGCTCATTAGAATAATCATAGATAAATGAATTTAATCATAAAATGGTGTAAATGAACATAATATTATAAATCATTTTCTTTTGAAGAAAAAAATATTGTAATCCCGGTTTCCTTTATTCTGTGACGCACTGTACAATTGTAATGGAATTTTTTTTTTCTAAATACATTGTCATTCAAAATATATCATAAAATTAGCTTTTGGAATTAAGATGGTATTTTTTTCTCTACACAAAAGGTGTGTGTGTGTATTTGATTTTTTCAGATGTTCAGATGATTATGACTGATCTTTAACGTCACCATCTCAAAGACATGAGGGCTCGGCGAACCTCTGCATCAATTTGTAACTTCCCCGTTTAGCTTGGATTACAGGCGCATGCACGTACGCCACAGCGCCCAGTTTGTGGAAAGATTTTGAAAGTAGGGGGTTGGCTGACCATGCCCCCCCCCCCCAAAAAAAAAAAAAAAAAAAACACACACACATAATCAGAAGATCATTTTACGTTTCTGTAAACAAGGTTTGGGGACAATAAAGGTGTGGGATCTCAAGCCCCCCCCCCTCCTATTCCACTGCCCCTGATACACCATGTTTGGTCTTCTCAAATTGGTTATCGCTATGTGCACTGCTGAAGGATATGCAAAGAATGACACAAGAATTATACAGAGACATCAAAATAATAGTCGGGATAGGTGATGCAGGGAGTCGTGGGAATATTTGGTGAATTATCCGTTGGTCTATTTCTACCAAATATTTCAAATCCTGAACATTATCGACGTTGATTAAGTTGCTGCAGGGACTTGTCCGCTTTATTATGCAACATTTATATAGCACTTTTAAATGTTTTTAAGAGCTGCATACTAATACCGCTTCCTATATACCGGGTACCCACTTTCTACTGGGTTGAGAGTGTAAAAACGCCTTGTCAAATGACGCGAGTGCTGCGGTATGGGCCGGACCTTGTTGTTCAAAGTCCGGGGACCTATCCACTGATGGAAAAAAAATCATCCACTAAAGTTTTTACCCTATACCAGAGACTATCAAACATGTCAAATGTGACGAGAGGCAAATAAGCTACAAGCTTTACGTCTCTACATCCAAGTAAATCCTAGTAAGTAAAGATATAATACAAATAAGGATAATCGAAGGAGGAAGGTCCAGGATTTGAAAATTCAGGAATCAAGAATTAGATTAGTTTAATTTGTTTCCGTGTGGGAAACTGCACTTTTTGTTTGCTGTCATTGCAAAATGAGCAGATTTCAATGACTGATCAAATTACCGACATTATAATTTTTACTAGTAGCTTTTTTCAAGGGTCTCCCGCATTTTAAGGTCTGTTCAAGGGGTTAAAATTTGATATATTGTTTTAGAATTTTGTCATTTGGGTTACAGCGAGTCGATTATAAAATTATAAATAGGAACATGTTTTTCCGTGATCTTTTACAACGCCATGCATACTCCTGGCTTTAGTCCAAAGATATGGATACAGATAATACATCTCAGTTACAATTTCAGTTGTGTATAAATGGGATTTGAATAAAGCAAAAGTTGAATGATTGATCGCAAAATAAACATTACGAGACGTGTACACAAAACAATATAATACAAACGCAGGAAATCAAATAATTGATCTATAATAATTTTGCTTCTTTTTTCGGATGACCAAAATACGAAAAAGTCGACCTCGAGATGCTGTAGCACAGATTTTGCACTTATCACAAAGTCCATCTGTCTGGCTTGAATATTCGCGCAGTCAAGCGATTAAGCCTTGTATTATGTGTTGTAATTGAGCTTATTGTATCCCCTTCTGACTTTTAGTATTATCGCAAGAGTTGGAACCTTTCAGGGCATAGATTTGATTCAAGGGTAGGGGGGGGGGGTCGATCTTTCAATATTCGACAGTTGTTGCATCAAATCACTTGTGACCTTTTGTTTCGGTCATTTTCTCACCGGTTATTCAGATGTTATAGCAGCATAAATGTAATTCATCATCATTATTGCAATTTTAAAGATATTTTCTTCCGTTTGCTGACCTCTCCCACATTTTTCTTTATAGTATTGGTTATCCACCTTCCCAATTAGTCTACAAATGTAGACCCACATCTGCAGTGTGTGTACCATATCGAAAACTTGCATACAGTGTAGCGGACATGTAAAAACATTAGCAGACGACGTTTGCAGACCTCGCGATCATCGTATGACTAGTGGTGCAGAATGTTCCATTGCGGCTTTATGGGGGGAAATAGCATTACAGAGGGATAAAATGTCTTCACAAATAATGTTTCAGCGTTGATTCGCAATATGTTATGTCGATTACATAAATTATCCATGTTTGAACTTTTAGAACATCATTTAAAGTGAAATGAATAAGCAAAACTTAAATTTCAGACTTACCAATGCAGTGATAAGCTAGGATGCACCCCTCGTATACATAATGGACCCGTCACAACATTCAGAGACATATCCAACTTTCAGGGAGTAAAATTGATTTTTGTTGGCAAAAATAATGCTATCTGATATATTTATATCCATAGTTCCGACTGGCAAGGTATATATATTTATATATTCCTAATAAAATGTTCAGCTCTGCATGGAAAGAGCTAGGAAACCGCTTTGACTCGAACAACACACCGACGTACACAAAAGCTCTGTCCAGCCCGATGTGTTGAATGCACGTCAAGTGCAGGTTTGCTCTTCGGAAATCAGTATCACAAAGAAAATCTCCTCTGATTTGATGATAAAAGTGCACTATTTCCTTATTAACCAATCTCCATGGTTCTTTCATGAGTATTTGCCTTACAATGTGCCCTTTATTATAATCTGGGCGGAAATTCTTGATACCATCACCCACCGATGTGACGACGGATGTAATTCACCCGGGTACTATAAAAATGTCCCCCTAACCCATTATCCCAATACATATTCCTGACTTATGGGTGGTTTTTAGTGATTTTAATGTAATAAAGTGCCACATTTCCCACCAATTAAATGTAAAAAAAATTATGGTCATCTGATAGAAGAAGTTATTAACATTAATTTTAGGGGGGCGAAAATTCTATCTGAATCAACGCTTGTCCTTGATACACATTAATTTGTGAAAAAGGGGTATGATGGAAGGGAATTCTGCGTGTTATAAGGGTGCGCGCGTGCAGCGAGGACCTTCTGTCCGCTAGTTTTCCATATGCTTAGCTGATTCCATTGGCGGCGGAAGCCACAAATTTTAGGAGGGGACAACCCAAAAAATTTTGACAAGTAAAAAAAAAAAAAAAAAAAAAGGTTTTCAACCCAAAAATTTTAAGGGGGGACGTAGGAAAATAAATTGACAAGCAAAAAAAAAAAAAAAAAAAAAAAAAAAAAAAAAAAAAAAGGTCATCAACTACAAATTTAGGGGGGGACCGTCCCCCCTCCTCAAATTTAGGGGGGGACACGTCCCCCCTGTCCCCCCCCCCCCCCCCCCGCTTCCGCCGCCTATGCCTGATTCAACGAGTCTGCATAGCAGACTAGGTCTACTGAGGCTGCAGAAGTGGCTCGCTTCGCTCGCCTTTCAGGCTGGTTTGCTTCGCAAACCAGTAGCAGATCCCACCTCATGAGCCATTCAGAGTCTGCATAGCAGACTACTTCCCAATTGGAAGAGGAGAAAATGTGGAACACCGTTTGGCTACTATAGCTGCTGCATGAGAAACTGATGACATCAACCGTGATAGCTAGGACCAAAAAATAAGTAAATGAATGAATGAATGGATGAATGAAATAAACAAATAAATAAATATAGGCCTATAATAATGATAATAATAAATGATAAATGAATAGATAGGACATACAAAGATAAAGAATTAATAAATCTTAACAAAGCAGGTTGTATTTTTTTTTCTTCTTTAATTGATATGACGCCATGATGAGACCGACCAATCAGATTCATAGGAGGATCGAAGTTGCAGCTAGGGAAGCTGTGAGGTATGGAGACTGAAAAGGAGGGATTGAATCAAGAGAGAAATAAAAGTAGCCATGGTTTATTCCCTTTTGGGGACAAAATGAGCAAACTGTAGGCTAAGAAAGCAGGCAAATTAAAGTGACAAGTAATAATTAAAAAAATTGCATCAAAACTACCGACAAAGACATCGAAGACATCACAAACCCTGAAGGCAGGACGCACGTACACGTACTGACGTCGGCTGATATTTCTAGCAGACTACACTTTGTTTACGTGTGCAAGCTTGGTAAATATGATCGGAACATTTGATTAATTGTTATTTAGATTAAGGTGAAAATATCAAATATTCCACTTAAATTTACTAAACTTATTATTTTATTGAATTCTTTTGTTTAAATTATTTTTATATACAAATAAAGAAATAAATTTTATCGTGGATGTCTGTATCTGCAAATTGGCTACTACATATCTCCAACATGGCAGAAATCACAGAAACACCCACCAATGTTATTGGTGAAGAGAATCACGAAAATGGAACGAAAGATGGCAAAGATATTCATCCGCTAGCAGCTGCAATGGATGATGAAGAAGAGGATATTATATCGGTATCGTATATCATTATTAAACTATTTTTTATGTTTTTTATTCGTCATTTTTTTTCTTTGTATAACTTATCTTTAATACGGTACTGTCTGTATTGACGATGAATATGACGAGTGACTGTGTCTGATTGACTGTACAGTGCAGTGGATCCCGGGGGGGGGGGGACTCAGTATATAATGCATAGTGGGTATGTGCCGCGGAGGGGACCCCCATTTTCACACTCAAATTTCCGTTCCAAGGCATAGCATTATTGCCTTGTTGAGAAAAAGAACAAAGAAAGCCGCTCCAAGGCATAGCATTTTCTTCTTATCGAGAAAAAAGAAGAGAGAAATCCGCTCCAAAGCTTCGCATATTTTTCGTTACGCCGCTCCGATCGCATTGAATGAGCTGTAATTTTGGTGAAAAGCGGCCGCAGAGCTCCCCCGGCGGAGGCCGCGCTAGCTGCATCATGCAGTTCCATAGGGATGCATACGCACTCACACGCTGGCGATCCGCTCCAAGGACCCCCGTTTTACAAACATTTGTCGTTCCGAAGCCCGTTCCGAGGACCCTCCTTTTTACAGTACGCCCGCTCCAAGGCCCCCGTTTTTTGTCTCGCCCGCGGCACACCCCCACCACTTTTTTGGTCGAGTGCCCCCCACCCCCCCCCCGGAGTGGATCGTATTGACGTATTCATGAATTCAATCATATCAAACACATTATTCTCATAACATTCACCAAACTTTCATCACTATGAATATACAATTACCTAGTATAAATATGTAAAAATTGGCAGAAATCGTTTTTCCTTTTTATGATATTAGCTTCCAATCGCAATCGGACCCCTCTTCGACTTCGCATGTGAAAGACTATGGTCACTTGATTCTTGAAAGAGGGATCGTATTATAATAGTGATTACTGAACGTGTGTTTTTTATAGGAAAAGTTGGGAAAACAACAAAATCACTAATGAGCTATTTTGACCATATCTTATGTTTAGCATATTAAGCTACTTTGAAAATGTGTTTTTGACCATTTTTCATCATCTTTCTATACAAGTTCCTTAGTTTTGGAAGGATGTTGCAAAGTTTTATGAAATTAATTTGTGACCCGTACGATGCGCGCGTTTAGTAATACAAGGCCGCACTCATTCAATGAACAAGGTTCTGATATGTTTGGCTTATTTTCTCTTTTTCTATTGGACAAATGCTTGATTTTCTTACACTTTCAGTTTTCATTACAGCTATTCATTATATTACTTGGCTCTTATGTAAATTTGATTTTTTAAACTATTTTTTCTTAATTGAAAATAGAGATTGAAAAATGAAAATTTTCTTTCCATAATTACTTTCCACCAATAGAGGGCGTACACAAAAATATGCCCCAAGTTCAAGTTTTTGAGCGCTCTGGTGAATACAAAAATTATTCGGAAGTTACTAATTAAAAATAAATTGCAACTGTATGGAAATCAGTAATTTTAGTCAAAAAAGTGATATTTTGATGATTTTTTAAATTGTGTGCTATGTAGAGCATTGGCATCCATAGTTCTACCTGTAGATTCACCATAGGCACGGTGGTAGCAGTGAACAAGTGCAAGGCCGGTCGGCAATACAATCACTCACTATACATGAGGCTATTTTATTTTAACTAGAGCTGGCAGAACAGACCAAAAGCTCCAGTCTTTAGACCAAGACTAGCCAGGCAGCCTCTAGAGAGTAAATATAATTTACTAACATAAGGTTACTCTCAACGAAGCCAGGTCTTCCTTCCAATTCATATGCACGAAGGGCAACAAAACCTGAAACTTGCACCCCGAGATTTCTACTTTCCTTCTAAAAGATCTAGCCCTAAATCATGTACATGAGATAAAACTTCATTTCCGACAATTCTACACTATCGATTATATTTTTGAACAAGAATTCATCAAAAAAATGAGAAAATATTATGACAAGACGGAAGAGACTCGCCCGATGTTTACGCCACCATCTTGTTTCCTATTCTTCGTCAATGTTACGCGACACACGCGTCTGACCGCTAGTCAATGTATTTAACAAGTCAGGTTTCATAACAAGAAGACGACAAATGGCGTTGTGAATAATAGACTTTGAACTTGGGGGAATCTATTTTTAGCATGCTATGTTCCCGTAATTGCCGTCTATGTCCCTCAGGGGTAAGTGAAAAAAAATGTCCCCATAAACAATTATTAAGACATGATTTGTCTTAGTTTATAAAGATATCCTTGTTTTCTTGGACAATCCCAATTTTTGGACCAGCACCTCTACTGCTAATGCAATTTCGTACCGGCCAACTTCAAGAGAATTCCCCACTAGTGCAGTTCTCGTATATAACACAGCAATCAAGTCTCTCAATCACATATCAAGGTTGATCATGATAAGACTGATAAATCCGCTGTTTCGGGGGAGTTTTTCAACATTTCTGATTTTTTTTGTCCTCCAGAAAGATGTCGGCCATTTAAAAAGTATGATCTATGGATCTCCTTGATTATTCCTTTTGATGGGGGAAAAAGGGACGAAATGATAAAGATAGATTTATATCAAATACAACCTGCCCACCACCTTTCCTAAAAATATGCTGGAAAATAGCAAATTTTGATGACAAACAGATCAGGATCAGCGAGCTAGGTTCTCCTTTGATTGCTCGATCACCGTCAGCTATAACTGAACGGACACCCCAGCGGATTGGTTGGCATGTTCATTGGCTCAGCTGTACCTAAGCTGATGGCGATCAAGAGATCAAAGAAGAACCTGGTTGATCCTGATTTGATTATCATCAAAATTAACTTTTCACGGCATATTTTTTTTGGAAAGGCAGTGAGCTGAATGTATTCAATATAAAGTTATCTTTATTATTTCTTCCCTTTTCCCTGTCAAAAAGCAAAATTTACGAGTATCGAGGAGGGTGCGCCAACGTGCCCTTTTCTCCATAGACGCTGTAGTTCAGGCGTCGGAGCTCCACCACTATGAGCCCATTTGCTGTCATCGGTTTCTTGACGGAGGGGATGCCCCGGAGCCAGACAAAGGCTTCAGCGGAGCATACCCTTGACAGAAATAGACCTATTTATTGGTCAAAATGATGATATGCCCACCGTTTTACTGGATATCGCGATCGGCTGTATCTCAGTTGGATCATGAGGTCATTGTAAAATTCTTATTATTCAGACATCGCTTCAATGCTTGGTTTCGCCCTAGTTTTGATATGGACTGAAGATAGTGACCGAAAGATCTGCCTGTGGCAGCTCACCCATTTGTTCACCACATGTTCGCATGATTTCAGTTGCTAACTTCAGTCCACATCAAACTTACCGCGAATCCAAGCAAAGAAATTTCTGACTGAGAATTCAAATGATGACGCTAAGATCAAAAGCTGAAATACAGCCATTCCAGATTGCGATATTCGGAATAGTAGTTGGGCATATTGACCTTTAAATGTGATTGAAAGACTTGATATGACATTTGTGAACAATTACTGGTGGGGAAATCCTCAGCGAACAACCAGTTAAAAAAAATTATCAAACCAAGATGAAACATGTGCATGAATACATACATGTATTAGAACTACAAAACTTTGAAAACAAAGTAATATTGAGATTGAAAAGTACGTACAACGCGCACCAAGATTACGGTACAATTAATTTCACATCTTTGAGTAATAAATAGAATTAAGATGGTGTTTATGGTCACTTTATATTAAATTACTTTTTTGACGCACTATTAACCCTTTGAACCCTGAATTATTGGGGCGTTCGTGACATACACCCTGAATTATTTGCACATATATGACTTCTCGACTACATTCATACAATCCCCCATGATTCGAGACCCAACGGCACCTTCCCCCCGCTAGTATCCGGCCCGAGCCGGCTGAAGTTGTTTGGCTTCTCGTAGACCTAGTCTACAATCAGTAATATCATATTTAGTGTCTGTTTTGGGCTCAAAATCACTGTTTTCACCAAAGTGAGATATACCAATTGCTTCCCCATAGTAAGCACGTGACTCGCCGCGTATTACCGCACCTACGACACGAGCAATCACAAAAAAGTGGCATATTTTGGCCATTTTTGAAGCTAAATCCTTCCGAAATCATTGCCGACAATGACTGAAATTATCGACTAAATATTCTTACACGTACTAGAAAGATGACGTCATTTTAGAAGATCACCTGACATTTAGAATCCATGCTTTTGAAGTCACATGGCTGGAGGCCGGTATTCCGGCCTATCGGGTATTTGCGTGTTTTCTGGCAGGCCTATCGGGTTCAAAGGGTTAATGATTTTTCTTGGCCTTGTTTATGTAACATGTCACAGACTCGTGTGAAAAGTGGGGCCTTGCATGCTCTCATTTTTTTAAAAGTCAAACCGATGTTAGATGCATTTAACCTTGGCCTGCTCCCCTACTATCAGTATAAATACAAACTACCACCATCAACTTTGTATTGAAAGAAATTTAACGAATGAATATGAAATAATCCAAAAGATGGAGGGATGAATGAATGCATGGATAAATGGAGGGATCCATGGATGAATGAATGAATGAATGAAAGAATGAATGTCAACTTGAAATCAATCATGTTGATTCAGAAACTAATATTTTCCTGTTGTGTTTTGAACAGACAATCCTAGCATCACCTGGTGGAGATACTATATCCTCTACCAAGGCTCTGATTGGTTCATACAAGTTTGATGATGACCAGGACACAAGAGATCTCTTTATAAAGGTTGATGACCCCATGAGACACACTGGCAAGATGGAATCATTTGTCAGCTATAGAGTTACAACAAAGGTGAGTACTTACTGGGGTTCAATTATGCACCTTTGTTTATCTGTACAATTGCCATTCTACACCCAGGTGAATGTAGTAAATGGGTATCCAGTAGAAAGAAATTTCTTGAAGCTTGAGCTTCTTGTTTTTTTTTTTAACTGTGCCCCTTCATTTTTTTTACACTGTCATCTGATTTGGTTATTTGATATATTAAACTAAGTTCTTTTTTTAAATGTCTTGTTCATCTCTATCTTTTTTTTTTACCCCACCCCTTGAAATTAGCTCCCTCAGAACTACCCCCCCCCCCCTCCGTGCCCCCATACTTGCCACCAATGTCCAAGATATTTCTAAGAACATCACCAATCACATTAGTAAAGTCATTTATGTACCAAAACATTCTTTCTTTTCTGACCAGACAACAAGGAGTTCATTTGACAATCCTGAATACAGCGTAAGAAGACGGTATCAAGATTTCCTTTGGCTGAGGCAGAAGCTTGCAGAGGTCCAACCTACGCATCTAGTTCCAGTAAGATCTTGAACATATTTCTTCACCCTCAAAGATATTCATAGATATTTGTTTATAAACCTATCATATTTCCTTTGTTCATGTATCCTGTGATAATGTGTTATAAGTGTGTCATTTTAATGACTGTACTGGTTTTGTAAATAGTTATTGTGGAGCGTTGAGGCCCAGTGGATTAGTCTTCGGACTTTGAAACAGAAGGTTGTGGGTTCGAATCCCAGCCATGGCGTAATTTCCTTCAGCAAGAAATTGATCCACAATGTGCTGCACTCAACCCAGGTGAGGTAAATGGGTACCGGTAGGAAGTAAATCCTTAAAAAGCTGTGTGCGCTATGAACGCCTAGCTTAGCCGGGTAATATAGGAGTGCCTTGAGCACCTATCAAGGTGGATGTGTGCGCAATATAAATACTCTATCTTATTATTATTATTATCAGGTTTATCATGTTTCTGTCAAGTGCATTGACCTTTGCATGTAACCAGGGGATAGTATTACTTTATTAGTCTTTTTAAATTTATTGCAATAGTAGCAAGAATAAAACTCTTCATTTTTGGGGTCCTTATATGGTTAATGTATGAAATGATCGTATATCTTTTGATTTTATATGCCACCATCCACTCCAGAATGTTGCTGTTGGCATAATGTTTTCCTGATGTCCGTCTTTCCATCCATCCTGTTTTCGTTCTCACAATAAAGTACTGTTTGAGGATTGAAAATCATACTTATTCCAAGTATAGGCATGACAAATACATGTATCTGATTAGGATTAATGTTCACAAGGGCAAAATTCGCAGAGGTTTTTATTTGAAAATTTTAGGACATTGTAACATGTTTCAGATCTAGCAATAGCAGAGTCATAAATTTGACAGAGGTTTTGGAGCAGCCACCGACATGGAGGTTAACATGTTTTATTTTTATGAGATCTTATTATTTCTCTCCCTCTTTTCCTCAATTTTTTTTTTCATTCCAGCCTCTTCCTGAGAAGCAGAGTATGAGATTAGACCGGTTTGCTCCTGAATTCCTGGCAGCCAGACGAAGAGCACTCAACAAGTTTTTAGAGCGTATCTCGCAGCATCCAGTCCTTTCCTTCAATGAGAACCTTCAAATCTTTCTTACAGCCAAGGCATGGGTAAACTCTTTATTTCTTCCAATTTTTTTGTCCTAAAAATGTCAATACTTTCCTTTCCTGTGGCGTTTGGTCTCTTCCTCCAATTTGCTTGCATGAAAAGTGATGTGGTAAAGTATTCTTATTTTTAATTATATTTTTTTTTGGTGTTGATTAAGCATTATTTTGGGCTATTATTTGCTCATTTATTTTCATATATTCGCATAAAAAACAGGTCATGACATTCAATATGAATAAAATACATGCAATCATAAACATATTGATACAAGTGAAATACATCTGAAGAAGTTACAGAATTTCACTTACTCACTACAATACCCTTAAATTAAAAAAGAAGGGGAAATTATCAGCAGAAAATGAAAAGAAAATGGAAGCTAAAATAAGGCAATGTGGCTGTGTAAAATGTCAATGCAATACAATGAAGTATTATGCTATAGATAACTAGTTTTGTACTGAAAGACTCTAAAAACATTATTTTTTGTTCTATTTATGACGTTAGAGTGACTTCATAGATTGTTTAGTTACCTGCAGCTCCTCGTGCACAATTTATGTAATATTTGTTACCTTTCAAACTATTCCTACAGCGTATGTTATTCATTTTTGAAGTCTGTATGAAATGATTTGTCTGAGAATGTCACTTCCATTGTGATATTCAGCAGATTCCTTTGTTCAACAAATCCACCTTTCTGTAGTACCAAGTCTACTTTTCTTATGGAAGAAGTGGATAATTTTGGTATGATGTCTGTGTTGCTATTTTCTTAATTTGTCTTATATTTGTAAAAGCACTCCATTGAAAGTGTACTTGTACTGTACATCCTGTAATAGGGATATCAATTCTGGAGAGAGTCAAAATATGCATGCGTCACTATATTTAAAGGAGACACACGAAGAAAATTTCACGAAAGTGATGATTATAGACAAATTATATATGGATGGAAAGGTATTGTCTTTTTATACACAAATATGTCACTAAAAAGTCTTATAGATGTCGTGGAAATGCAAGAAATGAAATTATTAGACACCCTTCTCAGCCCCCCAGACCGACAATCACGCAGCCGAAAACGGTCGAGAATTATGACGTCACACAATCGACGTGCTCATCATCTCTCTGTGCATCATGCACTGAATCACCTTACTGACCTGTTCAATATCTTCCGAATTTACCGTTTTCTTCATGTAATGTGATATTCAATTTCTGTTTTCGACAACTTCAGACCAAACGTGAATCAGCTTTGCCCGTTTTTATTGAATTGTGGACTGTAAAGACCAATTTTGTCCACTGCAGTCGTCATTGTGTTGCTCCACTCCAGTCAGTGAGTGAGTGAGTCGCTGCCCAAATAATATAAGTAGAGAATCTAATCAAGAACTTGAAAATCAAAAGCAGCAATTAAGAAGTAAGATTTAATAAATACAGGACTGAATAGAATCTCACATGAAAATAAAAAGAGAAAAAAGAGCTGATAGGAATGGGGAAGGAACATAATTAAAAAAAAAAATCCAGAACCAAAAAAAAATCAAAGAGTTTCGAACTCATAAAAAAACTGCGTGCGTACAGATTTGTCCACAGACCTTGTTGTACAGACCGTGTTCATAACGATATATGAACAAAGTGCGTTCGCTGCAGTTGCCTCGCAATGCTTCGGCAATCCAAGTGCAATTCCAATCATTTCGCGATCATATATTGCCGTGTTTTTTTGTGGTTCCTGAACTTGCTACGTAATTAAATTTCATAATTTTTATTCAGTTGTGAAGACGAATGTCTATGCTTTATATTGATAATAATATCAATGTGGTGCAAGCATGATTTCTAAGTGAAAATATGCTTTGTTTATTCACGTATATTTCTTGAAAACAAATAATTTTTTCTAAGCTAAATATCGGTTACCAAAAAATGTTAAATGTGCATTTCATTTTACTGTTCAGAAAATTCAAACTTTTATCTATGTAATAAGACCAATCTTGAGAGGAATAAACTATTCTAAGAGCAAAAAACGCTGATTGGAAAGATCGTCTTCAATGGGCTGCTGTCAGCTCAGCTGCTCGCTGCTCGTGGTGTGACGTCACTCAGCTGGAGCTCGCCAGAGGACGGACGAAGGCAGAAATATGCCATGAAAATAAGTTATTTTTGAGAGCTGATTTCTGCAAACTCTAATCACTATTTTAAAAGGTGAAGTTATATATCTGATTAGTAATACTTCCCCTTTACAATGATGACCAAAAAAAGTCATTATAAAATACTTTTGATTCTTCGGTTGTCTACTTTAAGTAGTATTTAAAACCATAGTTTTGGTTTAATCATTAGTCTGTAAAATTTTTTTTTGCGGGGGGGGGGGGTGAATACAGTATCATTTTCCTTTATTGATATTATCGATATAATTTGTGATTTTAAGCCTTTCAATATACATATAAATTGATTTTTTATTCTGATTACTACCTGACTTGCAGGAGCTAGCAGCCCATCGTAGACAGTCGACCTCCCTGATGAGCAGAATGGGTTCCTCCCTGAGAACGTCTACCACGGCTGCATTGCTCAGGAATAGGAGTCCAGAGTTCACCGTGATGGGAGAGTATGTCCAGATGTTGGGAGAGAAACTAGGATCCGTTGAAAGGATATCGCTAAGGATACTACAAGAATCCAAAGGTAAATATGCATAAACTGCCATTAGGTCTACACCCACTCCCACTGAGAGCAAAGTTGGCTTAGTCGGTAAAGCGTCTACCCGTCGAACCAAAGATCGTGGGTTCGAGTCCACCTCGGGCGGATGACTGAAGCCAGTGTGTCGTTGTGTGTAAAGGTCTCTCCCCTGTTTCATAGATGCAGGCTATGTTACAGTGGGAAACACTCCGTCCCTCAGATATGACGTTAAATGGATGCCCGTGTAGAGGAGAATCACCACCTTTGCAAGTTAAGAACCCACTGCACTATTCAAATAAGTGTAGGGGGAAACCCCGGTGTAGTGGTCCACCTGCATTCCCCAACCAGTTATCGCAGGAGAGACCTGTGGGTCACAGTTCAGTGTGTGCGCCCTCCTTGGTGACCCTGATTGGCTGGCTCCTCCAATGCCCCTTTGAATGTCTTTGACAGATATATGGCGCTATGCAAATGCTGTGCATCATCATCATCACTCCCGCCTATTCTTATGTTTGATCACATCCCACATGGTTTACTCCTATGTCATCTTCACCCAATTCATCTTATTTTTAGCCCATTATCTATTCTGTCTTTACTTCCAGTAAGACTATACCCATTGGCCCGTATTCTGAAGTCGGGTTTAAGTTAAACTCAGGTTTAAAGATGTGGTTTAAGTATGGGAAGCCAAAAGTATCAAATTTGTTATTAAGTTATTTGTTTCTTATATGTTTACTGTGCTCTTTCCTGATTCATCGATGGTGAAGCCAATAATCTTTTTATACTTCCTAGACAATTATGAATCATTTGAGAGCCAAATGAGCTGAAGTATGATATCTTTACTGTCAATGATTTATGTAACAATTGGCTCGCCATACTTAAACCACAACTTTAAACCTGAGTTTAAGTTAAACCCGACTTCAGAATACGGGCCACTCTGTCTAATTTGGTCTAACGCTACTTAAGTTACATGTGATTAGATGAACTGTTCATGCATGATAGTTTCTTTTGGTATAGTGCGAAATTGTTAGTACCTGTCTTCCGAACTCTGGTTTAAATTAAACCCTGGTTTGAAGTTGTGGTTTAACTATGGAGAGCCAATTGGAGCACAAATCCCTAACAGTACACATTCAATTTATTATCTGATATGATGCCCAAATTGTTTGTAATTGTCTGGGAATGATAACCGAAGTATTATTCTTTATGAAAGCAAAAGGTAACAAAATATTTAACATAAAAAATATTCTCTACACATGTAAGCATAATATTTAGCATATAGCTAGACCATGGTCTAAGTTAAACCTGACTTCAGAATACGAGGATTGTAAATTTAGACTATGTGACCAAGTTTAGTGTAGACTGACCGGCAACTGATACTTGTCCCTCATATTTTCAGAATATGAGCAAAATGAGATTTGTACCAAAATCGGATCGCGGGAGAGTCGTAAGGTGCACAGAGGCCTTTAGACACGAGCATTGTTACCTTCATTATATTAACCTTCAATCTTTTGTATCTCACTACTAGAATATGTTGGTGAGTTGAAGATGTACAGCCCTGCATTCCGACTGTGGAGTAATTCAGAGAGCGATCTTACAATACCCCTTACCAAGATGGCTGACTGTGTAGACATCTGTATCAACTCAGTAGAAGATCAAGTAAGTTCCAGACCCTGTTACATAAAACCTTTTATCAATGCCATAAAACATATCCACTCTGCAGAGTTATCAAGGTGCCATTTGATATAACCCCCTCTTGTAGGTGGTTACCTTTCAGGTGGGTGTTTCATAAAGTTGCTCGTAAAGTTGTGCAGGCTGCAACTTTACGAACGACTGAAACATATTCTTATGTCCTAAATGAATGACGTAAGGAATCTCAATAGACTCTTTTTGTTGCAGAAACGGGTAATACGCGTCATTACAAACTCAGCTCCCTTTTCACATACCAATCCTTTATTTTTCAAATTCAGACAACTGAAAATTCAGGATATTCATAAATTACAAGTTGCAATCTTTATGTTTTCTTATTTACACAATATACTACCTAAATTTTTAAATGATTGTTTTCAAGAGAATAATTTAACTGTTCCTTACACAACCAGACAGTCAAATCACATCCGTGTTCCTAAATTAAAATATGAGTTTTCTCGGTCCACAATCATTTTCACTGGTCCAAAGCTATGGAACTGTTTAGATTCTGATATGAAGAGTTGCCCTACATTGTCTAGGTTTAAGAAGATGTACATAAATAATCTAATTAATTCTTATACTCCCTGATTTTACTTCTATTTTTAATTTTTGAATAACTTTATTGCTTTTTATGTTTGTTTATTTGCTTGTTTGTTTATGATCAGTCATATGTTATCTTTATATGTTGGGGACAAGCCTTTGATAGGCCCCAGGCCTTTGTTTGTCCCTCCACTTTTTAATATTCTGTTAATGTTCCGTACTTGTTTATCCTTTTGTTTTTGTACCAAGTAAGTCTATGTATTGTATTATTCATTGTTTTTTGAATCACTTTGTGCAATTTTGATGTAATTTTTTATTGAATTGTGGAAATAAAATGAATTGAATTGAATTGAAGTATATCTATCACAAGAAGGGGTCACCAGTTGTGCGTAAAGTCTTCGTAAGTTAAGAATGACTGGTGATCCTATCTTGTGGTAAATGGTACATTGAATTGGCAATGGTTTAGCACGTAAGAAGGGATCACCAGTCGTTCTTAAAGTCGCTCTTACGAACAACTATATGAAACAGCCCCCAGGTTTGTATATTATTAAGCTGTTTGTAAGTTATGAGTGACTTTACGAACGACTGGTGGCCAATTCATAGGAATAAATCAACGCCAATGAAAATGTGGCGTGTATCATTTACCACAAGAAAGGATCACCAATGAATTGTAAAGTTGCTCAGTTTCATGAAACACTCACCAGGTATCTTCCAGGTGTACAAGCAGAAATGAATGTCCCAGTCAAGTACACATTCACTACACCTACAGTGTGTCAGTTGCAACAAGATTTGAAATCAAATGCAATTCTAAAAATGATACATTGATTGATTTGAAAAAGAATCAAGAGTGCACATTCATGACTTGCACTTAATAATGTTCAGTCGTGTTTTTTTCAGTGCAACTCTTTCTGCAACTGTCCCCAGGTTTGAGTGTATCACTTCCCAGATAATTTTCTTACTGAAGAAAGTAGCGCCATTACTGGGATTCAAACCTAAAACTCTCTGATCGAATGACAAGAGTCAAGAACAATAAAAAATGATGTTCTCACTGATGCTAAAATTCCAAGATAAACTTTTATGTAAACCAATCAAACAGCACTTTATCTGTTGTTTGTAACCTTGCTATTGGCTAAAAGATTTTTTAAGATATACTAGTAGCCTAATATTGTTGAATGGTACTCCAGAGCAGCCAAGTCTTAGTGGTTGTTTGTGATATTCCTTGAAAACTTGATTATTTCAGCATTTCAATCACGCAATATTTTCGCCGCGCAAATTTTTTTGACCGAGCCGCTCGCTGACTTCTTACTCTCAAGTCTTGCGCAACTTTTGAGACTCGTTTTGCATCACCCGGGTATGCGGTTCTGAAATTACACATTAATGTGTAAATGCATGTCAGACCAAAAATTGCTCAAAAACATGATTTTGTGTACAAAGTCAATGCAAATTGTGTTTTCAACCAAAAATCATAAATATATGAATATTTTTAGTTTTGCTGGTCTAAATGTATTTATTTTGTGCTGTTTATGATCTCAGAAGAGTCCCCAACAAATTTCTTTGAAAAAACAAAAATAAAAGGTCCAAGAAACAATGAAATTCATAAGAAATTGAAAAAAAAGGAATATAATACATAAGAGAATGATTTGATCTTGCAATTTTGTTCATGTACACTTGCTGAGAACACCACAAAGAGTTCCTACATGTATACCAAATATGAGTAGATTTGGAGCTTTATTTACGGAGTTGGAGGGAAAAGTATGATTTTGCATACTAATTGCGCATAAATCAGCATAATCACAATAATGGCCATTTGCATGAAATAAATTAGTATACAATTTTGTATATTTGGTTATCCCAGAAAACCTGCATTCCAATTTTCGGCGCGATCGCACAGCCAACAGCCGATATGAACCCGGCCATATGAACTCCCAAAATACCCTTGCTTAGATAGGGTTTAAAGTAGAATGTTCCTATATAATAGCAACATGAATATTCTGTGATATATTATGCAAAAAAATGGTTTTATAATTTACAGCCTTTACTTCAAACACAAGTGTTTATAACTGATGTACATGTAATTTTGTATACATAAACTATGCATCATTTTTTTTGTCATTTCCTTTTTTCACAGAATACTTATCAAGAAACAGATTTCTTGCCTTTAGTCAAAGAATACAGCCTTTATACAGAATCCATAAAGGTGAGAACTCCTGTACCACTTTCTTCTCCTTCTCCTCTTCAGAATTTTATTATCACAGAGCTGCCAACTGTTGCACAAAATCCACATTTGTTACCAATTTCAGACTGTTTTTAGAATTTGGTACAACCTCATGTTGTAGTTTAGACAAAGTTTATGAAAATGATAAAAAATATTTGGGATGACAGTGGATCTTAGTTGAAAATATACTTTAGATATATTCACAATGTAATAAATAGAGAACATATTTTGTGATTGTCCACTTCACAGAGTGTCTTGAAGAAACGTGATCAGTTTCAAATGGAACATGAATTAGCCGTAGAAGAACTTAATAAGAAGAAGAATGAAAGAGAACAGGTAATGTAATCATTTGATCATTGAGCTTTCATGGGATCAATGTTAATATAGTTATGATCCCCAAGTTGGCAACAAATATTCACAAAATATTTGCCAATTTGCATTTTAAGATTCATTGTCGTTTACGCATCACAATGGTAATTAAAAATGTGTTATGACTAAGCATAAGTAAATGAATAACTTTTATTCAAGAATGGCACCACATAGGGCACTATTAAGAGAAATTGATAAGAAAAAGAATGATAGAGAGCTGTTAAGACAATCTGTAAGTTATCAGCTAGTTGTTTACGGGAACCATTGGGCCAAGTATAGATTTACTGAATCCTATAATGGGATAATTATAGCGAACAGGTCAAACTTGTCGGCCAATGGTCTGACCTCAAGTGTAGCTTGTCAGATCTGTGGAAATGTGGCTCAAGTCTCTGAAAAAAGAGGTTCAACTTCTATTCAGCATTCTGACTCAAACCATCAGTAACTATTTTAAAATGATAACTGATTATACTGATTATGAAAGTGTGGTAAGTAGGAAAATCAAAACCTTTTTTAAACTATTCTTCCTTCAATTTTTTTTATAAGTTTCTTGATTGAATCAATTTTTCATCGAAATTTTTGTGTAGTTTACAAAGTAATAGACTTACCTTGAATATTGTATAATTTTTCATCAGTTTACAAAGTAATAGACTTTCCTTGAATATGGTATAATTTTTCATAAGTTTACAAAGTAATAGACTTACCTTAAATATTGTATAATTTTTCATTAGTTACTAATGTAAAGTCCTTAAATTCCAACTGTTTAAGCAAATATTATGGCATACACATAATTCTAAAATTTTTGAATAATTCTGCATTTTCACCCCCCCAAAAAAAAAAATAATAATAATAATCTGCCACAGTATTTGAATATGTATAATTTGAAAAGGGCATCATTTCACATTTCTAGCCCCCTCCCACAATTACATTTATGCATATTCCCTATTTCATTACATTGCATTGTTTTAAAGGGGAATATTGTAAAATGGGAAATTGGCAAGACAATAAATTGATACCTATCATCATGTTTAATATAATTCTATAGTGTATACCAAGATTTTAATACTCAAACCTGCATTGCTTTACATAATTTGGAAAGGGTTTTCTGTTGGAGGAAAGTTTTTTTTCTATCATCATAGATTTGACATCAATTGGCTTTTACTAACAACACATTGCTTTTTTTTTAAATCTTTACGGTCATGTTAATTATGCTGGATTGCAGTTTTTCGTTGGTTATCCTTTCATATTTGTGTATCATTTTTATCATCTTGCTATGTGAAACACCTTTATTTGCTTCATAAACTTGATATCATTTTCTATAAGTTGGATTAGAGAAGCCTTCACAATAATAATAATGATAATGGCATATTTGCCCAGGGTAGCTACTTCAGTTCCGAAAACTCTTCTCCCAGCAGGCCCTACTATTATTATTACCCCGGCTAAAATACAATTTATGGGAAATTTATGAGAAATTTGATTTCAGTTATATTGAGAAATTTGTTGAAATTTTGTTTTAAGAATGAAGAAAATGTTTAAGAATAAGTAGCAGAGTAAACATGGTATGGCACCTTTCCATTGATTATATAATCCCTGCAACACATCCAGTCTGTGCATATCTATGTACTCTGCTGCAAACACAGTTCAATATTAATATCCACCCATTCAGCCACCTTGGAACATCTTAGCTGATCCTTCGTATTACAGGCTGTCCACATGCATTGTGGGGGGCACTTATCGGTTGCAGCAGACAGGCTGAAAATTAATCTCATACACGAAAACATTGTCCAGACCATGGAGAAAGCTCATTCATCCTATAATATCTAATTTTCCATTTACATGTATTTTCAGTTCAGTTCAGTTCATTTTATTTCAAATTCCATATAAAAATAACATTAAAAATACATATATCTATACACAATAGAAACAAGGATTAAACAATAATTTGGTATACATGGTATATACGAATAATGTTAACATATTGCAATTTACAGGAATTAGGGGAAAGCCAAAAAAAAAGCCAGATGGCTTGTCGAGCAGGCTACCCTAGTAGGGGGAAATAAATTATTGTCAATATTGAAATAAAACCAGATATAAAACTATATTGAAATTAAATTAACAGAAGAATAGGACAGATACCACACAACCCTATACAAAGCAGCATATCTAAAATATTCAGGATGTCAGCAAATATTTCTTAAGCTTCCTTTTAAATACGTTAAGTGTTTTACAAGATCGAATTTCAATTGAAAGACTATTCCAAACTTTTGGGGTATTTACATGTATTTGAATTCCTCTTTCTTGACTTTTTCCTGATTTTTTTTTTGTTTGATTACATATTGTTACAGTTAATCATCATTTCATTAACTCATGTTCATACCATTGCATATTAAATAACAGATTCATTCTAAACGCAGGCAACTTATACCAAAGGTAACATCACGGTATATGTGTATCAATGGTATATTATTGGATAATTGTATTTGCAGCTCATTAGAAACCTTCTTTATGCTGGGTAAACATTGCGAAAATGTAATCCGGTTGCTTTGTGTTTACTCATTGATGTCATTTCCCTGCTGTAACATTCATTTCTTTGCAAGCTTTTTTTTATTTGGTTCTATGTTGCTTAATGCAGGTATCTGCATTCAAAGGCATTTAGTTCTTTCTGGTTATTTGAGTTCTGGCTTCTTTGCTTCATGTGTTTTCATTATTCTCTGCAACTCTTACCTCCCATTGGACAGCACTTTAACTTGCATATTATCATTGCCTGCTGTATGCAATCTTATTCCTGCTTTCATGCCCTTGGTTTTCTTTTCATTCTTTTTTTATGCCCATTACGTTCATGTGAATGAAAACTACTGAGTGATGGATACATTTTATCTGCAATTTTTTTCCACTTTAGTCATAATATCAATTATGAGCACTGACAATAAACACAACGTAATGATGAGTAGTCCCTCGTTCGGTTCTGTTCTTCCCCTCCTGCTAAAATTGATTTCATTGCCATCTTTTTCTCCTTCCTTTCTGTAATGATGGCTAGGGAGTGGTTCCCCAACCCCCAAATATCACAAATTCTAAGTTTTTTTACTTTCAAATTCAAATAAACACAAACTGTGCCCCAAATCCTTTCACCTTAGTATGCAAAAAGATTGATATGTATGTACTGTCACATATTCGTGCCCCCCCCCCCCCCTGAAGAAATGCCTGCATACGCCCTTGGTTCGGTTGTGATTCCTGTTGATGTACATTACTCTTCTGCTGCTTAGTTTTTCAAGGACTTTGCTATTAAAACCCAAACTATGAATGGAACCTTTTCAGGCAAAAATCACATTTTAATTTTGAGGGCCACTTTTAACGATCTACTGCCTAAATCTGCAACATTGGATAAAATGCTGTAGTAAATAGGGATTTTTATATAGCTCTTTTTCAATTTCCAGGGCTCTTTAAGCATTTGGGGGGCAAAATTGCCCTGATCTCCCTTGTCATTTTTCCCCTGCAACTCTTTTTTTTTTTTTGCTTGCTTTCTGTGCATGGTCTTAATTTCAATATTTTCTTATCCATACGGGTCCATCATGCATTTTCCTTAAAGCCAAGTTTCTGCTTCCTATACATTTACTACACATCTGTGTTCATATTCTCTCATTGTATGACATCAGGGAAGCGTTTCATGAAGTAACTTGTCATAAGCTACTAAAATCCTTGCATCTGATTGGCTGATGTCCCATTTGTCAGTTAATATCTTGACAAGACGTTTGATGAAACCTTCCTTTTATTTTTCTGTCATATCTTTTTAGTTTTTTTTTAATTCCAGCACCCCATACTCCAATATATCTACTCCCATGTATAATATTCTACTTTTATTTTTATCATCGAGTCCCCTGTGCTATTCTGAGCAGTTGCATGATGTAATCCAATCCTGTCTCACTTTTTCCATGTCTGTGTGTATGTATGTCTGTCTGTCTGTTTGCATGTCGACTGGTGCAGGTGAAAATATCGGATCAGAACTACTCGTTTGGTGCGTTCATGGGTAAAGACCCATCCGAAGTCAAAGAGGCAAAGAGTGGAAGGATAGTAGCTCAAATAGAACAGGTAGATATATCACTCTAGACAAACATGCATGGACAGGAGTATGTTCCATTCATTTGGTTTTTGAGGTGTGGTTTACTAACATCCTCAACTTTTTTCTTTCTATTCCTTTCTTTTTGTGACATATTACAGGTACTGAGCAAAAAATAAAATAAGATTCATAATTTCTTATCATGATGATAAGATAATCTCAAAAGCTATCAAGATTGTTATCAAAGATATAACAGAAAGACAATCAATAGAAGACATCAGATATCAAATTTACAATAACACCTGATGTTTGTTTACCAGAACAGAGGTAAAAAAAAAAGAAAAGTGGATCAGTCAGTTGGGTGTTTTTTTTATTCCCATGTTATAAACAAAAGAGTAGGCAAATGAATGAATATTAGGGTCAGCACCTTTGGGGTCATATTTGAATAAGAAATAAAAGTCAGCAGGTTTGGCAAGGGTTGGTCAGGTTATGACAAAGAAAAATTCTTTTTTTTTTTGCCTAATTATGAGGAGTAATTCAGACTTTGATTTTTAACCAATCCTTCTAAAATGGTTTTTCCTTGCCTACATGCCAATTTTTTCAGCATGTTTTAGATAAGATTATTCTCATGCCATATTATCTTGACCTTTTTCTCTCCTTTTTAATACTTCACAGCAATCTTAAATCATTCAATCCAATTTTCTCAATGTGTCCATAACTTTATCTCATCTTTCGTCTGGTATGAAATCCCAGTTGCCGGTTGTCTTGCTCAGTATTCTCTAAGGTGTGGGAGAGCTGCTTTTGTCTCGCAATTTGATTCTGTAGATTCCTGTTCCAAATATGTCACAAGTAATCATTTGTATGATTATTGATAGAAGCCATATCCAAGAATGATTTTGTATGATATAGCCAGTTTTAAAATGCATCTATTTTTTTCTTTCTTCAATGCCATGAAATTATTTTTTCTTGAGTGGGGTGTGTGTGCAGTAGTTCAACCTTTCCTAAAACACTTCACTGTTTTCTAATCCTTCTTTAACTCTCTTGCAATACCTTTCTAAAAAAAAATCCTTCCAAATCCTCTCATTGTCCTTCTGCATCTACTTATCATAAATATTCATATGCGCACATTATGATTGAATGGATTTGAGCAGCTTGTTTGATACAATAGTTTAGATACTATTGAAAAACAAAATATTACTCCCTGCCTCTCTTATGGGCCATGTCCAATTTTGTGGTATTCTAAGTCTATGGTAAATACTTTTCAATAATGCATAAAAGTTGCAATCAATTGTAAAAATTGCTTACATCTGTGTACGTAAAGAAACCTTGCTATTTCGCAGTGACAGGGATTCAGTATTATTTATCCAGGGAGCAGTTTCATAAAGCTGTTTGTAAGTTAAGAGCGACTTTAAGAACAACTGGTGATCCTTTCTTACTCAATAAACCATCTCCAACGAATATACAATTTACCACAAGAAAGGATCACCAGTCGTTCTTGAAGTCGCTCTTACGAACAGCTTTACGAAACACCCACCTGACCTGAAGTGTTGTATAGTTATATGTTGTGACCATGTTGCTACAACCTTTATACCATTCTCTTCCTGCTCCTCCAGAAACGATTAATTCCACAAAATGACATGTAATACCCCTTCATCTCTCTAAAAAAGGGGGGGGAGAAAAAGAGTCATTCAAAATGATTAATATGCACATGAAATAAGCTTAAAAATCAATCATCCAACCCAGCTACTGCCCAGTTCTATCAGCCCATGAATTCAAAATCACCTTCAGGAGTCAAGCCGTTGTGTTTTGCGGTGTGTTGCCTTTAAGAAGTCAAATAATGATCTAGTAGAATTTGTATTATAGGGTAACATGTATATTAGCTACTTTAACAGTTTAACCCATTGAAGATTAATTGATTTCACTTTAACACATGTTTTCGATTCACTCCAGCCCACATATATGTAGGCTCAATCTCCAATGGGTTAAATAGGATTGAATGTCTGCTTTACAAAGAGTGCCACCAACAATTATTTAGTCTTATTGGCATAGATGTAGATTTAGCTAAGTAGCTTAGATTTGAATTTGGCTCCATCATCTTTGCCTTTCAAAGAGCTATTAAATAGCAAACATGCTGCTAGCTATGAACATGGACCTATAATAGGACCATTCTATGAAGCAGCTTGGAAGCTTGGAGTTAAGTTTATGCCTAACAAAAAGTTTTAATGGACTTTCAGCCCATTTACAGCCACTTGTTTGTATGAGATTGTGACTAATCTTATCCAAAACCTCTAAAAACAAGTGGTTCCTAAAGAAGTTTGTAAGCTATGTGTGACTTTATGAACAACTGGTGATCCTTTCTTGAGGTTAATTATGTGCACCAAGTTTTCATTGGTGTGGATTTGGCTCCTAAGATAGGATCACCTATCACTCATAAAGTAGCTCGTAACTTCTGAACAGCTTTATAAACACCCACCTGGTAGAATTGCAGTGTATTTAAGCCAGTTTGGATTATTCAGCTAGACATTCTCTGTTTTTCCCCTTATTCTGTACAAAGACTATGTTGGTTTCTAATTGTATGACATATCATGTTGGTCACTTTCTACTGGTTTTTCCTTTCTTTGCCTTGCAAATATTCTATCTTCGTATTTACTTTTATCTGTAACTTGTACTTGCAATAGTAATTTGAGAGGTATGATAACATATGCTCAATTTGTATTTTTTTTTAACTGAAAATAGATATGTAATAATTCTCTTGGTGAATTAAAAAAAATATATATATAATGATTGTGAAAATAATGAAAATTTTGAAGTGCATTCTAGCAATGTATTCTTTCATTGCATTTTCCTTCAAATCATGAATTTTGTCTTTATAAAAAGTCAATTTTTATTCAAATAGGTTTCCAATAGTCTATCTGAGTTACGGACATTTTTTTTTCTTGAAAGTTATATTTTGTTTACTAGGAAATGGTTCCTTATACAATTATGAAATATATATATATAAAAGATAATGTTTACATTGATGATTCGTTGATTTAATGTCTTACATATTTCTAAAGCTCTTTATTATTTGAATATTATTCTTAGTACTAACATAAGGAATAAGAATCATTTTCCACTATTTTCCATCTGCCTTTACCCACTCATTGAATTCTTGATTTTGTCTTTGCCCCTGAAAACAGCTCCAGAAGGAAGTAGAAGTGTTCTCTGACCGAGCCGAATGTGCCAATGCAGATCTCAAAGCAGACATGGAAAGATGGCATCATAATAGAAGGAAAGATATGAAGGACATGATGAGTGGTATGGCCTATCAACAGATCATGGCTTACACTGGGGTGAGTTTGAATTTAGCACCTTAAAAATCACTAAGTACCTAAAGAGGACTTTTGAGTGGTGTGGCCTATCAACAGATCATGGCTTACACTGGGGTGAGTTTGAATTAAGCACCTTAAAAATCACTAAGCACCTAAAGAGGGACTTTGTAGTGGTGTGGCCTTTCAACAGATTATGGCTTACACTGGGGTGAGTTTGAACTTAGCACCTTAAAAATCACTAAGCACCTAAAGAGGGACTTTGTAGTGGTGTGGCCTATCAACAGATCATGGCTTACACTGGGGTGAGTTTGAATTTAGCACCTTAAAAATCACTTAGCACTTAAAGAGTGGTATGGCCTATCAACAGATCATGGCTTACACTGGGGTGAGTTTAAGCTTAGCAACCTAAATGGGACTTATAAAAAACATGGTGAGTTGTATAGCCTATCAACATATCATTGCTTACACTGGGGTGAGTTTGAACTTAGCATGTTAAATTTACTTGGATATGAAAGACATTCTGAGTTGAATGGCCTACCAACAGATCATGCCTTTTAAGTGCAGTGTAGAAGAAGACGCGAGCGACATGTGATTGTGGTCCTATTCCATCCCTATTTGCCCCTAAATATCCTCAAAACCTTATTCTTTGGGTGTAACCATGTCCTTGAAAATGAGCCTAAACCTACGGCAAGAATATTTGTGAATTTTTATTCAACAATTGTTTATATATAAATTGTCTCAGACCCGATGAGAATCCAATAAACATGTTTCTACAGCTGTATATAATATTAGTTTTGCAATTTTATCTTGTGATGTGTACCATCAGATCAGCCTTCCCCCCCCCCCCCCTGACAAGAAATAATAGATTAATACAATAGTAATGATAATAATAAAGTAAATAAATGAATAAATAAAGGAATAGATAAGTAAATAGATAAATAAACAAATAAATACAATAAAAGAGAGAAGATATAACCACAATAGGTTCAATAGTAGCCTAAGACCAAAAGGCGAAGAGCCATTTAAGATAGACAATTAATGTGTTTCCTTTGTGAATAGAACTAAGCAGTTTGAAGGTCAAGTCCACCTCAGAAAAATGTTGATTTGAATCAATAGAGAAAAATCAGACAAGCACAATGCTGAAAATTTCATCAAAATCGGATGTAAAATAAGAAAGTTATGACATTTCAAATTTTCGCTTATTTTCAACAAAATAGTTATATGAACGAGCCAGTTACATCCAAATGAGAGAGTCGATGATGTCACTCACTATTTCTTTTGTTTTTTTATTGTTTGAATTCTACAATATTTCAATTTTTACGAATTTGACGATAAGGACCTCCTTGCCTGAAGCATAAAATGTTAATAATAATAGAATTCCACGTGTTCAGGGAGGAATGAAACTTCATTTCACATGACAATGATGAGAAAATAAAAATATTTCATATAATAAAATACAAAAGAAATAGTGAGTGATGTCATCAACTCTCATGTGGATGTAACTGGCTCGTTCATATATGGGCAGGTCCAAGCTATTCCACTTGTGACGTACGGAACATTTAGAGACTTTAAAGTTGTGTAACATAAAAAATAAATGCACAACAGAGAATCTTTTATGGATTTTAGAAGGCCAGTTGTGCCCTCTTTATTCAGTAAAAAAATTAGTGATCTACAATTCCATTAACGATATTAATATTTTAATTAATATGCACTGTGACGTACGGGACCAGACAAAAGCCGATTTTTTTTTTAAAAAAAGTTTGTCATTAAAACTCTGTGAATTGGAATAAGCTGGAAATCTCTCATTATCATGTTTTCATCTTGTATCTTATCAAGTTTCATTAGCCATGAATGAAATGATAGAACTCATTGTTGTTATTATGTAATAGCTCAAAATATAAACATCCGCGCTGTGACGTACGGGACATTTGTCCATGTGTAAAACGAATAGGGAAAGTGAAATTTCATCAAAATTTATAGTTAACTTGATGTAAAACAAAGTAAGTTAAGTCTTGCATGGATTATCATGATTGATATATATTTCTGTAATATCATACACTGAAACAAAACATACCAAACACTTTACGACCTTATGAATATTATGAAAGATGTCTTGCAAATAATTCCATGTGTTAAACGAATGGGAAAAGTGACATTTCATCAAAATTTATAATTAACTGGATGTAAACCAAAGTGAGTAAATTTTACATGGATAAGTATGATTGATATACATTTCTACCGGTATATGAACAAACAAAACATAAAAAACTTTATGACCTTGGATTTTACGAAAGATTTAATTAATAACATATGATAACGAGTATGTTAATATATGCATCCTTGTTATTTATTACAAGTCATAACTTTATTATCAGCCTTTTACCAATATTCAACCACTGATATAATATTATTTATGTCAATTTACTTTATCTTTGCTCCTAATTGAAAAACAACCCTAATTAGAATTACATACAAATCCTATGGTGTGTCCCATACATCACACATTTGTCCCGTACGTCACAAAGCTTAATAAGCTGATATAATAAGACATGAAATTAATTCAGTAAATTCACTCTAATTTTTTTATGTATAGTAATGTAAATTAGAACTCTCCAAAGTGTGAAGAAAACTGTTCAACTTTTTCTTAATTAGAATCTAAAAAAAACATATGCTAAATTGTGACGTACGGGACACTGCCTGTTGGACACCAGATAATTAACTTAATTAATTAAATTTCAAAATAATTTTTTCTTTCAAATGATTGCATTAACTTAGCACTACATGTACATGTCCCCACAGAAAAATTTTCAAATATATAATTTGCATTATCTGCAGATCAAAAAATGTGATGTCCCGTACGTCACGCTAATTAATGATTTCTCGGAATTGTGACCTTGACATTCATTAACTTTAAGTTTTCAGAAGATAAAAAATATAGGGCAAAAAACTACAGAGTATAAGCTTTAAAATGACATTCAATATGTTATATTTAGGCAAAGTTTTAATTTTGGCTTCAGAGGGGGAAATAGCTTGGACCTGCCCATAACTATTTTGTTGAAAATAAGCGAAACTTTAAAATGCCATAACTTTCTTATTTTACATCAGATTTTGATGAAATTTTCAGTGTTATGCTTGTTGAATTTTTCTCTTTTTATTCAAATCAAGTATTTGTTGAGGTGGACTTGTCCTTTAAATATGGACATTGATGGGGGTCCAATATCAGAACATGATGTAGGATACAATATATTTGGTTGTCCTTTGTTGATCGTAGATACTTCAAGCCTGGGAGGATGTGATTAGCAGCTTACGAGATGAAGCAGGATTCCTTCACGGAGAGGACCCCTCCCCCATGCACAGTACGACAGACCCCTCCCTGACGGGTGCCACATCCCCCACCCTCATACCATCATCATCAGGGGCTGATAAGGTTGAAGCAAATAGCTCCAAAACTGTAGACTTTCCAGACATGAATAATGCACTTACAGATGAGGATGAAGAAGAGGAACTGAACGCTTCATAATTCATACCCCCTCGCTTGGTCCATCATAGAACAGTGCATACGATTTTTTAAAATAATTATTGAATCACTTTCCAAAGGAGAGAGGAAAAAGGATGTCTGTGTACACCATAGATAAGTTGATCTGTTTATTATCTGACTAACCGGTACTTCTGCAGTCTATTTGGAGTTGATCTTCAACAATTACCTAGTGTCTTACATAATAAGTCCATCTTACTTCAACACTATACATACACCTGTTAATGAACTTAAAAGAAAGGACTTCTTGTGTAGTGTTTTCAGAGTTGATCATCGTCACCAACCTTGCAATCTTCAAGACAATCAAATCGAGATGATTCTCCTAGTAATTAGATATCTTCCAATGAAAGGACGTGAAAAGATCGGGGAAGCATGTCATGTAAGGAATTAGTGGACGTTTTATCTGACAAGTTCCACTTTATCTGACTGTTTTCATAGCAACAGTGCTTCCCAGCCAATCAAAATCAAGGAAAGTTGTCAGATCGGGCAAAAATGTTGATAAAACACTCACCCAGTTCTTTCTTAGTTGAATCCTTTTGGCCCACAGAAATCTGGTTGATTTAGGAGGAATTCGACTGAGGAGAGGTATATAATACATGTTTTTAATAATCTGGTTAAAAAAAATGCTTTGACTCAGACGATTATTTGACTTAAATATGGAAGGTCGACTTAGACAGAGTTACCTATAGATATCTAAGGTTGCCTCAGATATTGTGCAAAGAAAAGCCAAAGGACATTTCCAGTGTTAAGGGTCCCACTGCACAAGGCATAGCAAATGATCTTATGATCGATTTCATGATTGGTTGTATTCAATCAATTGCAAAACTTTGTTCTGTGATCATTTGCAAAGCTTTTCGTCATGGATCATTGAAACAACGTAACAGCCCGCCCAACGTATATGTTGAATGCACATTGATGGTCAACTCAAGTTGAGTATAAGAGATGTTCATCCATGGTTGCATAGAGGATCACATAAGATCATATTTGGTACCAACTTAATGAATTTGTTTGGCTGTGAATCCAGGCTGCATAGGTACCATCTTCCAATCAAATTGAGTTTTATACAAAACATCTCTAAGGCTTGTAAATTGCCTTTGATATGGCATGAAAGATTCATGGGGACAGTTTTACCCTAGATTTGTTCAGGGTAAGCTCTTTGTCCATACAACATCTATATGCAGTGAGGGTAACTCGCTTAGAATTGAATGAAGGGGGGGGGGTAAGGAGTATCTATTTTAAGAGTATACAAGTATGCAATCAAAATTTGATATTGAGACATATGTGTCTAAACCTATGTTGATTGTGACTTTTCATTTATCAATAGTGGAAAAAAAAATTACTCTCTCTCTCGTTCTTTCTATTTGCGAAGGGGAAAAAATGAGATTTACAAGTCGGCAACTAGGGATAGTTTTTGTATACATTCAAGTTTTATCACAAATCTCAAGGACCAATTTTGTAATACCTACCTTTGATCAGGTTACTGTCTGGGGATTCTGAAAATGTTGAATCCCTTGGAACAATTTACAGTGATGTAATGGAGGCCAGAGTCACATGTACAAAGTCTATGAGAGAAAGTTTTCTCCATCTGTCTTGTGACTACCAGCCCTGACTTCATCCCTCCAAATTAGCTTGTGTGGAAACTGGAAAATTGTCGAATAAGATCAAGGAAAGTTTGCGAAAAATGATATATTATTTCTAACGAAACTTATGTTATGAGCAGTTGAATGTCCATTTTTTTTCTCAAACTTTCTTGGATCTGTTTTCTGTGATTTTTCCTTCTTTCTACCATTTAACTTATTGAAATGTTTCAGAGGCATTTCCTGTGTTATTCCTATCGCGTAGTAGAGAGTTTTTGCATTTACTACGGAGCCGCATTCTACAACGTACCAATTCCTTTGAAAATGCAACAATTGAGCGTTGAGAGGCTTTTGTCGAAAGTTGATTGATCTGGCAGATCAACAATTCCACTCCAGCTTCTGTTCCTAATCCACTAACTTTCGACAAAAGCCTAGATCAGCTCTCCATTGTGATTTGAATTGCATTTTCAAATGAATTGGTGCGTTGTAGAGAGCGGCTCCGTAGTAAATGCGAAAACTCTCTATTAATGGTGTAAACCTCCTCATCATCTGACCCTATTGTGATCCAAGTATCAACAAATACTAGTTGTATGAGCTTTGTAATTTTGAACATACGTTGTATACCTGATCCAGGCTTTTGATATTCTTCATTGTAAAATAAGCTACATTCCTTTATTTTTATATTATTCACTGGGTGTGAATGGGTATTCTATCAATTTTTCTTTTTCTTTTGATACAATTTATTTTCAACCTCATGGCATTGTATTTTTTGTTCCTGGTGGTCTCTTTCATTAAAAAATGCATACTTTTATTTAAACACACTATAATGAATGTAAATCTAGACCTGTGCATATGATATTCTTTGTGCTAGAGTTTTACATTCATTTTTTTTCTCAATATTTTTTTACTGTTAAACTACACCTTTTTCTTCCTGAACAAATGTGAATTTGACAGAATACTTTTCAAAAACTTGAATTGGGATAGTTAATTTTGTGTGATAATGTGTGTGTTTACTCTGTACAAATGTGTTAAATAGCAATGATGAATAGGTCCAGTACTAGTAAAATATATCGTTAGTTTGAGTCCTATCCCAATTTTAGTTTGCTGGTGCTCAAGTGGAATGAATTTATAAAAATTGGTTTCAAATCATTAAGTGAGTGTGAGTTATCTGTCAGTAAGTGCACAAATAATGTTACTTAATTTTAATAGCAAACAAATTGTTTAACAATTAGTGCATAGATTTATAAAAAGGATTACAATGATGCTGGATGTGTGGTAAAGGTGTCAGCTATTTGTTTTGCAAAATAAGAGTAGTGTTATTTTCGGTTTCAGTAATTTTGCACAAATGTGCCGTGCATTGAGATAGCTGTGTACAATTTATGTAAACAATGTGATGTTATCAAAATTAAACATTCTAAGAAAGAAAAAAAAATTATGTGCTTCAGTGCTTGTAAAAATTGTAGAAATATATTTATTTAAATTATTGTCCGTAAATAGGACAATTTTCATAATTTTTTATTTGCATATTGATGCTGAGTGTGGGGGAACGATACCATTATGAGTTTCAGAGCAAACTGATGGTATCTATTTTGCAGAGATAAAATCATAAAACCTTGTAATGGTTAAGAAACACTATAAGTGCCTGTGTCTTATTTTGAGGAAAAAACACAGATAATAGATTGAAATACCTAATTCTGCACCTTGTATTTTGATATAGAATATGTTCATATATACATCTCTTTGTGTCTATTGTTCAATGATATTTTGTTTTAGTTATTTCAATATATTGAAATCATTTGCATTCACTAACATTCACTAACATTTTCATGTTATGCAATGTATTTGCTGGTTTGATGCAGATTTTTTTGTGGGGGTGCAAGATGAAGGTGAAATATTTAGTTATACAGCTAAGGTAATTTCAATTTATTTTCATATAGCTTTTATTTCTGGATGACTTAATGAAAGTAGTATAATTTTTATCCTATTATAAAAGAAATGTGCAGCTTAATATCAAACACTGGCCTGATGATTTGCTACTGCCTATATGATAGATTATTTATTGCTTCTATTGTAAAATCGCAACGTTATGCCTATTCACTCTTGAAGTACTGAATTTAGAAGTAATGTTGAAAAAATACAGTCTCCTTTAAATCTCACCACCTTCATTTCCCCTAAACTTTGTTTCTCTTCATTTAAGGTTTTAAGGTAAGTGGTTATACAAGAATTTAGTTATGAATATTGAGTCATGCACTTGTATATTCCCTTGTTTGCTGAATGTGTGAGCCTCCCTCAGGGATGTGACATGGGACCAGTTTCTATCATATAGATTTCCATGGGGTTACACATATTTTCATCAATTACTTAGAATATGAAGTACAGAAAACAAAGCTCGAGTATTATACAATACTCTGACAGCCTGTTTCTCGTGAAGCAAATATATACCTGCATATTTTGTTCACACAATCGATTTGTCATATCCTAGTCATTTGTAAGATCCTGCATATTATGACAAATAGCTTTGTGACACCATCTGGGTGTTGCCAGCTATCCTTGTCAGGTATCAGTTTTTGACATCCACTTGTATAGGATTTACAAGAACCTCTCTTAATACTGCCAGGATCGCTTATGTGTTTTTCATATTGTGCATCACTCAAAAAACTAAAATGTTGAATTAACAACAGAAAGGTTGGAGGAGTGATGTTTTCCAAATGTTACATCCAACCTTGCATAAAGCCGAATCCAACAATTGAAGTGTTGGTTGAACCATTTAAAGTGGTAATTGCAACATTTAGTAGATTGTCACTCCAACCTTTCAAATGTGGATTTGACATGTCGGTTTTTAGAGTTTCCTTGTGTATTGTATCCATACTTTAGTGTTTGTTCGTACAACAGTTTTATTATGAAAAGCTGATATATTTTTTTTGTGTGTTGTAATTTGTCTAATTTTCGAATTTTGTCTGCTGAGTAGATGTTTTCTAATAATCTCATAACCTTCACCTTCACTTTCTTTTGTATTATCAGTTATCAGTTTGAAATCAATCTATTGCAATGCATGATCAATTGATACTTCCGAATTCATTAAATGGCCCTCAGATCTTGGTTTATGAATGAATTTTATTCATAGATTATCCATGTGCCACAAAGTATTACACAAATTACATTTATTGAATGTTATTTTTGTGTACAGTGTCAAAATGATTTTAATGGTATTTTGTAATAGTGTATGATAGATTTATTCTTTTCAATCGTTTATAATGTGCAATGATATGTAAATCTGGGTAAATAAATACATACAGGATTATTGTAATACGTGTTTTTGCTTTATTCTAATCTTATCTGTCCAAGTTGGAGTGTGGTAGCAGGTGAAGAAAATGAATATATCAGAAATGGCAGTGATGTCAATATTGATGGTGTTGGTGATGGTAATTCAATAACGGTAATAACGATATTGTGAATGATGAGTAGAAGTTTTTGAGATTCATTGTGTTTATGACTTAATTACTGAACAGTAACTTAAAAATAGTAAGTCCTATATGGTTAATGTGACAGCAATGATTTTCTTAATTTAAACACGAGAGAAGTATTCAGTATCTCATCTCACAAAATTATAATTTAAAGAGAAAGCGACAAAGTTGGAGTTCAAGAATTTTGTTTTACTGGCAGAGACGTGGTGTAGTGGTTCTGACTCTCCCCTTTATAAGAGAGGGTCGTGTGTTCGAATCCCACCGCGGTCAAGCATCCTTTGGCAAAGCATTAATCCACACTCTGCCACTCTCGACCCAGGTGCTGAAAGGGTACGTACCCGGTAGGATGCGAAAGATATTGTATGTTTGAATTTGCCAGCGCCATAATGAGGGTGCGATGAATGCAAGGAATGCTCCCCAGGGAGTGGAAATTGTGCGCTTTTCGTGCGGGATTGAAATGAATCCAATGACCGGGGTAATGATATGCTGTAAAGCGCTTTGAGCCATTCTGGGAAAAGCTCTTTATAAAAATTGGCTTTATTATTCCTATTATTATTACTTGTTTCGAATATAAGTGCGTGTAACTTAGTAATCAAGATGCAAGAAATGTGTAGGCCTACATGTATTTGATCTGTAAATGGATTATGGTATACTTGAGTAGATTTTTTTTCTGAGCTTGTTTATACTATGAAAACGAACCTGCCCTGGGAAGAAGAATAAAATGAAATATATTACTCTCCCCTCTTTCCATCTTTCTCTCTCTATCTTGCTTTGTGTGTGTGTGTACACCTCTCACTCTCCCCCATCATTCTCTCTCTCTCGATCTCATCTCTCACTACCCCCCCCCCTTCACATGACTCCAATGATAAGACTTGATATATATATATACTGCCCTTTTACAAAATCATTTTGACCTAGACAGCTCTCTACTCGATTCATCTTAAAAAGGAAAAATTTGCTGGATTGCCTTATAATTCCCCTTTATTGGGCCTGTTGTGTTCCTGTCATTCTCCAGAACCTTGTTTTTTGTAGCAATTGTTACAAAGTGTTACAAAGTTTTTTTGTAGCAATTGTTACAAAGTGTTACAACATTTTTTTTGTAGCAATTGTTACAAAGGGTTACAAAGTTTTTTTTGTAGCAATTGTTACAAAGTTGTTTTTTGTAGCAATTGTTACAAAGTGTTACAAAGTTGGTTTTTTGTAGCAATTGTTACAAAGTATTACAAAGTTGTTTTTTGTAGCAATTGTTACAAAGTGTTACAAAGTTGTTTTTTTTAGCAATTGTTACAAAATGTTACAAAGTTGGTTTTTTGTAGCAATTGTTACAAAGTATTACAAAGTTGTTTTTTGTAGCAATTGTTACAAAGTGTTACAAAGTTGTTTTTTGTAGCAATTGTTACAAAGTGTTACAAAGTTTTTTTTGTAGCAATTGTTACAAAGTGTGACAAAGTTTTTTTTTGTAGCAATTGTTACAAAGTGTTACAAAGTTTTTTGTAGCAATTGTTACAAAGTGTTACAAAGTTTTTTTTGTAGCAATTGTTACAAAGTGTTACAAAGTTTTTTTGTAGCAATTGTTACAAAGTGTTACAAAGTTTTTTTGTAGCAATTGTTACAAAGTGTTACAAAGTTTTTTTTGTAGCAATTGTTACAAAGTGTTACAAAGTTTTTTGTAGCAATTGTTACAAAGTTTTTTTGTAGCAATTGTTACAAAGTGTTGCAATTAATCCGATCAACCACAATTACAATGGAAAGCCAGCAACACCATCGTAAGCAATACATGTCTGTATTCTAGATATGATGTGCATAGGTACATGTATAGGCCTACATTCACCATTGGCAACTCGGCGTGTTTCCATTTGTATTAAAAAAAAAACATCGTGCAGATTTCCTGTATAAAAAAAAATATGGCATTGATGGATTTTCATTCTAGTTGAGATTAATCAAATCAGTCACAACTCTTAGTGAGACAGGGCCCAGATGGTTTATTTCCAACTCGTCTAATGCCAATTCGTCCAATTGCCAACTCGTCTACTATAATTTGGTCTACCATCAGTTCGTCCACTCACCACATGGTCTACTTTCATTTAGTCTAATTAATGCCATTCTATCTAATAACCAGTTCGTCCAATAGCCATTAAGTCAATATACCATTTGGTCTAATTGGACTTATAGTGTTAAATTGTGCAAAATGAATGAAAAAAGAAATGGATATTAGACCGACTGCCGGACCAACTGGTTATGAGACGAAATGGTGATAGATGAAAGGGGGATTAGACGAAGTAATGATTGGACCAAATGGTTGATAGACGAAATTTTGATGGACGGAATGGCATTAGACTAAATGAAAGTAGACCAAATGACGAGTTGGCAGTAGACGAACTGGCAATTTATAGGGCATCGACCTAGATCACGTTTCATGACCCCGACAAATTATTTAAGGGAGTTCAGGGGTCAAAATGATCACCACAAAACTGTCTTTTATTCATAAATGCATATATTGATTTTAACAAAATATCGTATATTTTTTTATTTTAAACATAGATAACTACAAAGATGCATACTTGCATCTATCATAGACGGCCTATCTAAAACGTCTCTTGATTTAAGCCATACACGTCATATTTAATGTTAATGCTGGTAGTCTACGGTATACTACCCTTTTTTGCTTATTATTATTCTGACCACATGATACCTTTTAATAGTGTGGTAAAACTTTATTATAATATTCCAAGGATTATGATACCTAATTCCATGTTAGCTCAGTTTGAATTGTAACACTCGATTAATATTCAAAATCTATATTTAAGGGAGTTCAGGGGTCAAAATGATCACCACAAAATTGTCTTTTATTCATAAATGCATATATTGATTTTAAAAAAATATCGTATATTTTTTTATTTTAAACATAGATAACTACAAAGATGCATACTTGCATCTATCATAGACGGCCTATCTAAAACGTCTCTTGATTTAAGCCATACACGTCATATTTAATGTTAATGCTGGTAGTCTACGGTATACTACCCTTTTTTGCTTATTATTCTGACCACATGATACCTTTTAATGGTGTGGTAAAACTTTATTATAATATTCCAAGGATTATTATACCTAATTCCCTGTTAGCTCAGTTTGAATTGTAACACTCGATTCATATTCAAAATCTATATTTAAGGGAGTTCAGGGGTCAAAATGATCACCACAAAATTGTCTTTTATTCATAAATGCATATATTGATTTTTAAAAAATATCGTATATTTTTTTATTTTAAACATAGATAACTACAAAGATGCATACTTGCATCTATCATAGACGGCCTATCTAAAACGTCTCTTGATTTAAGTTAATGCTGGTAGTCTACGGTATACTACCCTTTTTTGCTTATTATTATTCTGACCACATGATACCTTTTAATAGTGTGGTAAAACTTTATTATAATATTCCAAGGATTATTATACCTAATTCCCTGTTAGCTCAGTTTGAATTGTAACACTCGATTAATATTCAAAATCTAAATATTAGTATGCATACGAATGTACTACTACTACTACTACTAATGATAATAATAATGATAATAATAACAAAATAAACATGCCCAAAATGTGTAAAGTGCTTTAAACAATATGTTTCAAAGCGCTTAGAAAAATAAATGATATAAGTACAACCGAGAATATGAAAATCAAAATATTAATATGGCAGTTAATTACAAATACAATAAAGAATGGAATAAATATATACAACAAATACAAAGTGTCGATATGTTAATCGATTAAATTCAATTAATACTGATAATTAAAATGATGATAAATGCGATACGATTCAACGGGAATTAACTGGTATTAAGTTATCGGTATACTTGTACTTGTCTATACTATCATTATTCTACTTCAGCCCTCTCTTTTGATGATTAAGCATGAAGGCGAATGCACTTATTTTGGTCATCATTGGAACCTTCGCAAGCCCCGCCCCGTCGATTCTAAGTCGGTCAATCTCCAGTCCATTTATTGTTTGTCAGAAAATCGATAATCATTAAACCTTTCCGGAGTCCGAGCCCGGTGTTTGTATACAGAAAAACTATATAGGCCTTTTCGTTATGTACTGTTCGTATATAGAGAGCTGAATATTATTCGGGCTCCGGCGATGCATGCTCAGTGAGTAGGGTAAGTAGTACTTTATTGTAGTGTGTTTTACGTTTTTGAAAATAGTTCATCTTCAACTTCAATAAGATAATTGCATTTGATATTTTGCCCGATTTTGCAGTGAACGAGACAGACAACGATATGGTACAGTAAAGTTTAGGCATATAAAGTATGGCATATCGGTCATCACCGGCCCGTTCACCGGTCTAATATATTGTCCAATTTACTTTATTATTCTGATTCCGATTGCTCTGGTTCAGATACGCCCCCTTACCTCTCTCTCTCTCGATGTTCATTTCGGTGAGATTCCACAAGACAGGCAGATACACTTGAACATGCATGCCTAGTGGCGTACCGTTGGTCACGGCATGGGGGGGGGCAAGGGCGCTGTTTTAGTCACTGGGCACGAGAAGCGCGCTCGATTTTAAGTATACCAACCTAATAGGGATATTTTAAGGAATGTGCCGTTAAAGGGGTATCTCACTGATCAAATAAAGCGAGCTAAGGAATTCTTATATTCAAACATAAAAAAGACGCATGAAATTTTTGTAATCATGATACGAAGCTGTCTCACTATTAAACAAACAATGCGAGTGCAAAACGCGAGCTGAAATTTTTGTATATAGGCCTATTGACTCCAAACAGGGACATTTTAGGGCCATTTTCATGAATTCATAAAGAGAATACATATAAAAGCCATTCAATGCGAGCGCCAAGCGCTTGTTGATTTTGTGAGGATGACACCTAAACACATGAAGCACTTTTTGTATAGTCATTGTAATCATGGAACTAATCAAATATTGCGAGCGCGCGAAGCGTGAGCTGTAACTTTTTGAAATTCAGACCTGAAGAGGATCATTCTTAGGCTTGTTCGTAGGAATTCACAAAATGACAAACACCCCTCCCTATCTTCATGATAATATGTCTCTATTTTCGCTTCTTGGCACTATATATAACCCCCAATTCCCCCCCCCCCCCCCCACATATTGCAATATATAATCTCATATTATTTGATGCGCTTCATCACTAGCATCAATGCCACCTTCTATACATCAGTATTTGAATAGTATAGCAGCTCATCAATCTTAACTGTGACAGTCCCACTTAAAGTTTACCTAAAAGATAATTTGGGCGTGGAAACGACCCACTACGAACTACAACAACATCAACAACAGCAACAACATGATAGCGCGAAGCGCGAGCTCAAATTCTTTGATATTTTATGTCCTTAGACCTGAAGATTCTGAGGAGATTGTATAATCATGAAAAAAAAGATAAGTATCCAACTAAACAATGCGAGCGCGAAGCGCGAGCCGAAATTCTATTATAGTAACGTGAAAAGGGACTCAATTATTACTGGTTTTTAGTGATTAATGAAAATGTTACAAGTATCACAAATTAAATGAGAGTGCAAAAGCGCGAGCTCAATATTCTGATATTCCGACCTGAAAACTGGACAGTCTAAGCGCGTTTTTATTTAGATAAAGAACAAGCTGTGTGTCTCAAACAATAATGCGAGCGCGAAGCACGAGCTTAATTTTTTGATATACTGACATGATAAAGGAGCATTTTGACAAATTTTGGTAAGAATTTCCAAAAAGGATATGCGAGCTCGCAGCGCGAGCTGAGCTCGCAGCGCGAGCTGAAAATTTATATATATATAAACACTTTGTGTAAATCAAACAAAATAATGAAAGCTTGATGTGCGAGCTAAAATATTGTGTGCAAATTGATTTCAGAACTGCATATGTAAGTGCCATTTAATCCTCTTGAATGGGATTGATTACACAGGCAATGCGAGCGCGAAGCGCGAGCGAAAATTTGTATATAAAGTCAATTTTCCGATTCTTCCCCTCACCTTTTTTTGTTTCCTTTCGGGTCGGGCCGGCCGTTACGAGGCTGTAAATTACATTTATGGGTATGATACCTCTTTTTTACTTTTCTTTCTGTTTTCATAGTTTCTACCAAGTTAAAGAGTATACTTTTTCTGCAGGTTGTCAAAAAATAGGGAGGCGGGGCCGGCTCGGCCCCCTCCTAGATCCGCGCCTGGTCCATGTCATTTTACATGGTCGCCGCGTTAGTTTATTATTGTGTCTAAAAGAAAAAAAATATGGTGTAAATGTATAACTTCCATTTGTTTTTGCTAGGTTGCAGTTCCGGTCTTCTTGTACCAGAAGTTATTGGCATGATGCAAGTAATTTGACCGTAAACTAATTAGGGAAAAGGGCCCGGAAAAGGGGAGCCCGAACCGAGACCGATCGAGGCGCCGAAGCGGTAAGAAGGAGCGAAAGCTACCGGGGTATACCTAGAGAGGAACAGAAGAATCGTAAAACAGATATGAAAATGGATCTGTCATTATACAGTTCCGATGATTGGCTAGAACATTCAGTCCATGGAAGTTTTTACTATGATGGAATTAAATTCAATGCCTTGGTCATCCCGTCAAGCATCGAAGCTATGAAGACGTTTGATGTCAGAGATGATGATATCTGGATCAATACTTATGCCAAGTCAGGTAATTTTGAAATCACACTATAATGGGGGGTTGGGGTATCGATTAATTCAACTCATCCGACATCATCACACGGATTTGTTTTTATAAGTAATATATGTAAACCAAAGTAGTAAATGATAGGATAGAAATGTCACTGATTCGTATTTAAGAAAAACATTAATGCATCTATCATTATAAATCGTATTCAGCATGTTCAGATAGAATTTTAATGTGTATTCCTCATCATCTGTCATTGTCTCTCCAATAGGCCTAATCTTTCATACATTCTCCAATGTTATATCACTTTTTTCTTCGTGCCCCATCATTGTCGGATGTAGGGGACTATAAGTCGCCCTATGTGGATCATAAAGATCAACCAATGTATTCATTGTACAAGGATTTGTACTTGATACCACCCCCCCCCCCCTCCCGCCCCGAACCATGATGAACCCCTTTTTAAAGAATATATATACATATTATTCGGATTCACAAACAGTGAGGATAATGACTAATATGTTGTTATTTCATTTTTGGCCCCCTTGATCGAGCCCCCGTCTTTATAGTATCCTTGCTCCGCCGCTGACTTTTATAAAAGAAATGCACTAAATTATACTGTACAGAACACTAATATATTCATGTATATGTTATAAGATCTAGTATAGGTTTTAATTTATTTTTTAAACACCACCACATATACAGGAACTCATTGGACGTCGGAGATCGTTCATTTAATATTAAACCACGGTAATCCAGAGACGATCGACCGAACGACCACGCAAGGGAACATCGAGATGATCTACTTCCAGAAAGATTCTTATGATGAGGGAAAGACGCGACATCTCCCATTCTATAAGATCATAGAGAAGGCACCGTCACCTCGTATCATACAGTCTCACCTACCTGTTAAATACCTTCCACCTGGAATTGATGAGAAAAAAGCTAAGGTATCGTTGAAAACTTAATCAGTTTAAAATACGTAAAAACTTCGAACTCAATAACCCGATCCTTCACATCAAGTTGTTGATAAGACATTCAGAATGACCAGGGGGCGTTTCATGAAAGTACTTGTCGGACGTTTTATCCGACAAGTCCCATTTTATCCGACAGTTACCATAGGAACAGTGCCTCTCAGCCAATCAAAATCATGGAAAGATGTCAGATATGACAACTTGTCGGATGAAAATATTGATGAAACGCTCCCCAGAACATCGTCATTGGAGAAATAAACAGAACTATAAACGGTTTTGCAAACTCTTGAAATTATTCTTAGGAGTGGGTGACTCAATTCTATTTATAATTTCAATTGTGATGAACCTCATATTGATTTATCAAAAAATTAGTCAACTAAATCAACTTTTTTTCTAGCCCTTCTATATGGAATACTTTGCAAAGTGATGTAAGAAACACCACATGGAGAAAAATATTTGGCAAGTCGTTAACAGGAATGCAGGTAGAAGAATATGAATTAGATATCTGTATATACTGCCTAAAGCAATTCTTCATTAACAATTTCAATAAATATTGAAGATTTATTCGTGTGTATGTAGTACGTCCGTTAACGATTACCGAACTTGTTTCTGTTTGTGGTAACTCCCGTAGGAACTCGGCAGGACAGCATTTTGCTGGTAAACGCCAAGCTGGTATATAACCAATTACCTATGAAACATTTTACGTCTAGGCATAGAGCTATATGGTCTAGGTTAATCAGTCATAATGGCTGACATTATAGACGACAGATTTCACTCTCGGGCCTTTTTATTAAAGTGGAGACAATGGCAGAGTTGGGATCGAACTCACAACCTTGCGATTATGAGTCCAATGCTCTAACCACTGGACCACACGACTTGTGACCTGAATAAGTAATGAATATAGATAATACTGAATTTGAGTTAATATTGTGTTTTACTTTAAACTAATGTTTAAGCTAGGAATCAAATAATTTGGGATTAATATTGTTTGTCATTTTGTTATGTTAGCTCTAACTGCTAATTTATTGTTTTAAGGTAATATATTGATAAGACAAGTGGATTAAGGTCGTTAATAAATCCAATCAGTTAAATTCAATTCTAAAAACATAAACAAGATTGATTTTTGGAGTGGTGCAAAAAGCTATGTTCTTTTTTTCATTTTTTTATTGTCTTGAGCTATGAAAATGAGATTCTTGACGATATTATAAGGTAGGTCAATTACCTTTCTTCCATAATAATATTCTAGCCAAAAGTATTGATGTTTATAGCGAACAGTTTTAACAGTTCTCAAAATGTTCGTCATGCTACTTTTTTATTTGCCCGTGAGAACCTTTTCATTTTCTGTAATTATCCAGGTGATCTATGTTGCTCGAAACCCAAAAGATGTGATTACTTCCCTCGATCGATTCGTAGGAAATAATGAGATGGGTGATTACATCAGATGGCAAGGTGCCCTCAAGGAATTCATGGCTGGAAGTAAGAACAACCCTCCCCTCAGATCTGTCACCCACATATCCTTACATGCATTGTCCCCCATGTACATACCATCACAGACACCTTCACCAGCATAGCCTCTAAAACATTGTCACTCACTTACACTCTCAGACACCTACACCAACATGCCATAAAATACACCCATACCAACATACCCTCTAAAACACTGTCCCCACCAACCCACTCACACAATCTTACCCTTATACCCTCATATAGACTGTCACCCACATACATACCATCACACACACACACACCCTCTCACACATCAACACACACCCACATACTCTCACATTCACTGTCACCCACACATCCTAACAGACACACCCATGTGATACTCACCCACATACTCTCACTTTCACTCTCACCCTTATATACACCCACAACAACATACCCACACAAACGCTGTCACCCACATACCAGCAACATACCCTCACAAACACTGTCATAGCATTTCCTTACAAACACTGCCTCCCACATATCTACCGTCACACACACCCACCAACACATACCCTCCCACACACTTTCACCCACACACCCTCACAAACACACCCACGTGAACCACCCCATACTCTCATTTTCACCCTCACCTTTATATACACCAACAACAACATACCCTCTCAAACACTGTCACCCACATACCAGCAACATACCCACACAAACACTGTCACGGCATTTCCTTACAGACACTGTCAGCAACCTACCCTCACAAACACCGACACAGCATTCCCTTATACTGTCACTCACTTACCACCATAGGCACCCACATCAGCACACCCTCATAGACACCCCCACCAACATGCCCCGTCACCCTCCCAAACACGGTCACCCACATCCCCTTCCACACACTGTCACCCACATACTCTCACATTCACTGTCACCCACTTACCATCACATACACTGTCACCCATATACCCTCAAAGACACCCACACCAACATAACCCTCGCATATACACTGTCACCCTCTCAAAAACTGTCACCCACATCCCACATACCCTCCAAAAACACTGTCACCAATACATACAGAAACTACATGTCAACATACTGTCATAGACGCCGCCACCAACATACCCTCGCATACACTGTCACCTAAGTATGTATATACCATCGCAGTAACCCAAATCAAATACCGGGCCAAAGTCACCCACATACACTCTCAAACACATGTCACCCACAAACACTCACAGACACTTGCATCAACATACCATCTGAAACACTCTCACCCACATATATACCATTGGATACACTATATCACCTGCGCATACCATCACAGACACTGTCACACTTCTCAGTGTAGGATAAAATGACCACCTGTATACCTTTACAGACACTCACATCCACACACCATTACAGACACCGTCACCCACATACCCTCACATACACTCATACATCAACTTAGTCGCAATTAAGATGAAGAGCAAACCCCCGAAGAAAAAAAAACCTCTTGCATAAATCGTTCATCTTTAGGCATACTTTGTTTAGAAAATGACATTAATTTATAAAGAATGAGGGGAATATTTGTACGCAATATATACAGCCGTGCGATTTATTATTCTATGTGTTAAACTGGAAACAATTTTAATATAGTGTAGAAAGCAAAATTTGATCACATTTGCTTTGAAAAATAAGCTGTAAGTTATAAGTGTACGTTCAAGTGGTATAATATGGACTTTTTATGTAACTCCAATTTCACTGGATTCGTCTATGATAAAAGACGTAAGGAAAATAAAAAATCTAAATAAATAGTATTACGGAGAATTGAATTTGATGAAAAAAATACCCGTTTCAATTTCATCGCACCATTAACTGAAATGATTTTGCTTTAGTTATTGCAAAGAACATGAATAAGCCTGAACCGATACTTTAAGGTATCAGAACATAATTTATTTTATTTTATTGTGTTGTCGTAGGGCCTCGCCCTCAACATAATTTCTAAAGGTCCTGGCTCATCAATTTGTACATATTTGTGATTGTTAATGATGTGCATGCTGATTTTTAACATTGGCACATAAATTAAAATTCAAATCCAATTCAACAACAAAAATCATTGTTTTATTTCTTTCTCTTTTTCTCTCTTTTTTTACAGCGAGGAATTATGGCTCATGGTTTGATCACGTGAAAACATCCTGGGATCTACGTCATCAAGAAAACAGACTCTTCATCAAATATGAAGATATGAAAAAGGTAGAAATTCAGAGCGTGTCGAAATTGATGTCCTTCTGCATAATCTTCTATTATTAAGGTGGCATTTCATTGAGTTCTTTTATACAAGACGAACAAGACATACATGAAAACTGTTTTCCCGGTCACTTTTGTTGAACAATTTTGAATCTTGTCGACCTCCTGCCAACCTCACCCCTCACCAAAGACTAGTTTTGTTGTTTATCTTCAAAAGTCATTTGTGTCTTCCGACCACACCTCTCTTGTTCTCGTAGGAGGTGTGGCCAGATTGCCCTAACCTTCGTTCACCGCCTTTACTCTACTGCCCAGTGATACGCAATCTCAGTATAATTCTTCCCTCGCCAGCCAGCCAGTCAGACTTCGCTTTGCCAAAGATTATTATTTGCTCCACCAGGAGCCATCTTTAGCATCTTTATGGCGAGTCCTAGGTAATTCTGGTATAGTTAGATTGAAGAACTTTTTAAAGACCGCTGAAAAAGCAGCGAAAATTAAGTAGGCCACATTCATATCAAAGGTACTCTTTTGTACATTTATTTGTCCAGTATATATCTAGTTCATGCCAACTTTCCAGCTCACTTTTCTTTCTCCCGCTTCATCGACACCTTCCCTTTTCATTTTCCCCTCATCCCTTCTTCTAGCCCTTCTGTCTTTGTATTGTATATTAGGAACAGGCGTATCAACTGGCATACCCCATACAGGGACTTATTTTCTTCTGACAAAAAAAAACGTTGGAATTTTTTTAATACTTCATGAAGATTGGATCTTGTATAAATGAACCGGATTACCTTTCACCATAATCTATCATTCCTAATTAGTCCGTAAGATATGTGAAAAAATGCTCGAATCTGGCAGAAAGTGTGAAATTTGGCACAAAGGGGTATTTTGGGCGCTGATTTCAAAAATTTCCGACCCCAAGCGATTTGACCGTCAGGTCGGCCGCCATTTTGAAATCCAAGATGGCCGCCATGAAAAATCATTAAATATCATTTTCTTGAGTTTTACATGGCATGTGACACTGAAATTTGGCATATAGGGGTATTTTGAGGCACTGATTTTAAATTTTGCCGACTCCAACAATTTGACCATTTGGTCGGCGGCAAAATGGCCGCCATATTGAAATCCAAGATGGCCGCCTTGATATAATATTGCAATCATTTTCTCAAGTTTTATATTAACTGCATTATTAAAAATTGCCATTTAGGCTTAATTTGGGGCGCTGATTTCAAATATTGCCAGCGTCAAGCGTTTTGACGATCAGGTCGGACGCCATTTTGAAATCCACCTGGTCGGCGGCAATATGGCCGCCATCTTGAAATTCAAGTTGGCCGCCATGAAATATCATTGCAATAATTTTCTCTAGTTTTGTATTAACTATGGTATTGCATTTTAGCATATACAGTGTAGAATAGTTTAGGGCACTTTTTTCAAATATAGTCTTACCACCACATCATCTGCTATTTTGAGATCCAAAATGGCCGCCATGAAAAATCATTAAAAATCATTTTCTAGAATTTGATACGTGTTCTGAACTTTGGCAAATAGAACTATTTTGGGGGTGCTGATTAAAAAAAATTACTGGTCACAAGTGATCTGACCATCAGTTTAGCGGCAAGATGGCTGCTATGAAAAACCATATACTAGTATATCAAAATAATTTTCTTGGATTTTGAATTATTTATGACACCAAAATTTGGCATTCAGAAGTACGTGGCACTGATTTTTGCCAGCCACAAGCAATGTGACTACCAGGTTTTGGTAAAATGACCGCCAAGAATTAACAGAAATGATAATTTTCCTGAATTCTAATGAATCTCTGGCCCTGAAAGTTTTCATCTAGGCATATATTTAGGCACTGATTATTGTCAGACCGATGGCAGCCATGAAAGATAATCTGCTCAAGTGTATGGCCTGTAACACTGTAAATTTGGAGGAAATGGATCTTTACATCCTTAATCAATGAAAAAACCCATAATAAATTAGCTGCTATTTGAATTCCAATATGGTTACCAAGTTTGAATGATGTACAATATTACAATGGTGAGTAAAACCCATTGTATTGGCACTGAACATGCTGAAGAAAAAAATCCAACACAACCACATCTTTGTCCGTTGCAAGTATTATGATACTTTGGCACCATTAACTGCTGTGGAAGCACCGTGGTGTAGCGGATCTGACTCTCGCCTTGTTATCAGAGGGTCGTGTGTTCGAATCCAACCATGGCCTAGCGTCCTTTGGCAAGGCGTCAATCCACAATTTGCAACTCTCCACCCAGGTGTTAAATGGGTACCCGGGAGGATGCGAAAGCCTATGTAGTATATGCCTAGCAATTGAGTCTTGGAACTCTTGTAGAAATGCTCCCCAGGGAGTGGAGAAGGTGCATACATTGTATGCACGTTTACACTTCGTAATTCCGAAGGTTCTTTATTCCGAAGATTCGTAATTCCGAAACACGTAAATTGCCTGTACCTCGATGTTCGTTAATCCGAAAAAGTGAAAGGGTTCGTTAATCCGAACATTTGTGGCGTTATTCCGAAGGTTCGTTAATCCGAAAACGAAATAAGATTCGTTGTTCCGAAGGTTCGTTAATCATTTCGTTTTCGGACTAACGAACCTTCGGAATTACGAACCTCACTTCATTTTCGGACTAACGAACCTTCGGAATTACGAACCTCACTTCATTTTCGGACTAACGAACCTTCGGAATTACGAACCTCATTTTTTTCGGACGAACGAGCCTTCGGAATTACGAACCTTCGGAATAAACGAAGCTTCGGAATTACGAATGTATGCGGTATGGGGGCATTCAAGGATCCGATGACCGGGGTAATAATATATCTGTAAAGCGCTTAGAGACGTCGTTCCGATGTATCAAGCGCTATATAAATGCGCAATATTATTAATATTATGATTATATAGATGCTACATAAGTATGAAGCACCATAATACACAAACCAGCTAGATTCTACACATTTGAATATTCTGCATGCATTTACACATTTGAAGTGGGCTTCGGTTGAATAATAACCATCCGGAACAATCATTTTCTGTTGAGAGGCTGTAATAGAATTGCAATTATCTCTTTGAGTTTTATATGATCTGCAGTACTGCACTTTGCCATATTGGCGGAGTGTGGGGTGCTTAAATTTCAAATATTGCTGGCCCTCAGCGATCTAATCCCCTGAGTCAGTTGCAAAATGGCAGTCATCTTGGGGTTCAATATGGCTGCCATTTTGCAGCTGAGCAATCACGGGCCTAAAGCATTTCCCTTAGACTCGTGTGCTCAATTTATGAGGCGCTTTAAAAAAATCGTGAAAAATAAGGATGACATTCAAGGCTTGAATGCTTACTAACAGTGGATAGGGTATATGTCTGGCATTCCATATCTGTCTAGAAAAGGGTACCTCGACCGGCTCATTTTAAAAATAAATCGGCATTTATGAAGTCTATACCTGACAGGATTAAATTCATCACTTGAGACAGTAAAATGGCCCTACTTCTTCCGCCAGCTTAGTTCCAAAGTGGTGATATATCTTCCCAATTTAAAAAAAGGAAGTTCAGTATAGTTACCCTCCCTAGAATCAGTGTTAGATTGTCAATCATATTCATTCATTTTTTTCAATCAGCAATATCAAAATTTAGAAATCTAGAATGGGTTGGTTTGAATGAATATCTTTGGCCTGCCAGTTGTAATTAGGCCCGTGTAACCCTGACTAGGGATCAGATCATTGAGGGCCAGCAATATTTTAAATAAGCACACCACACTACGTCTATGTGTCAAAGTGCAATACCGCAGATCATATAAAACTCAAAGAAAAATTTGCAATATTTCATGGCAGCCAGCTTGGAATTCAAGATGACGACCATTTTTCCGCCGACCAATTGTCAAATTGCTTGGATCCGGCAATCTTTTAAATGAACACACCCTAATACCCATATACTACAAATTTCAATGACAAATATTGTGTAAAAGTCAAGAAAATGAGTTTCGATGATTTTTTTTCATGGCGGCCATTTTGGATTTCAAAATGGTGGCCGACCCGATCGTCAAATCGCTTGAGGCCGACAAAATTTGAAATCATCGCCCCAAATTAAGCCTATATGCCAAATTTCAATACCGCAGTTCATATAAAATTCAAGAAAATGATTGCAATAATATATCATTGCGGTCATCTTGGATTTCAATATGGCGACCATTTTGCCGCCGACCAAATGGTCAAATTGGTAGGGGCTGGCAATATTTATCATTCCATTAAAATACCCCTATATGCCAAATTTCAATGTCACATGCCATGTAAAACTCAAGAAAATGATATTTAATGATTTTTCATGGTGGCCATCTTGGATTTCAAAATGGCGGCCGACCCGATGGTCAAATCGCTAGGGGCCAGCAATTTTCGAAATCGGCACCCCCAAAAACCCCTGTTACCAAATTTCACACTTTCTGCCAGATCCGAGCATCTTGGCCATTTTTTTTGTCACACAACCGCTCCACTGACTAAATAAACAACACATGATTAAATCAATCAATTAATATGACATCATGTCAAACAGTAAACTTCATCCCTGAAAATGGAGGAAATTGATTTTTTATTTGAATGAACTAGAAATTTAAGAGAGTAAACTTACGTAGTACATGGTATCCAAGTATCCTTTTCAAGATATCACGTCGCTGTTCTTTGGGTTGATGCTTCAGGAAAAAATGATCCCATTTAATATTCTCAAACACATTTAATTAATTTAACCATGTAGGCTACATGTATTTTCCTCACCTCCACTTTCGTATGCCAGGACCCAAAGGGAGCCGTCGAATCAATCGCTGGATTTCTGGAGCGCCCTCTGTCGGAAGACACTGTACAGAAAATTGTGAAAAACAGTTCATTCAAAGGAATGAAGAAAAGTTTTGATAAGATTGAAGAAGCTGGAAAAGAGGAACTCGTCAAAGCTATGGGGAAATATCCCTACATGAGTAAAGGTAAGAGTTTTTGTTCGTAATTGACATTTCAAAAATTAAGGCTTTATAATGACAAGACAGGATACAGATATCCAGGCTAGGGCAAAAAGCTACACATCAGTTATTACAGGTTTCATTCATTTCATTTCATTTATTGATTCCACTTTTAAAACAAATACCTTAATATACATAACAAATGAATTCATAAACATAGTTTATCAATGATAAAAATAAGTATCTAATATAGGTATTTAAGCATAAGGTACACTACAAAATGTAAAAAAAAAGTGCGGAGCCTAAATAAAAAGCAGAGCTTGTAGAAAATTAGGCTCCCATTGGGGGAAAAAAATAAGTTGTTACTTTGAGCGAACAAAAGTGGAAACGGAATACATATTTATTACATAGACTGTTCGATGATGATATAAAGTTATGGGACAGTCGAATAAGAATGCTTTCAGTGATCTATTATTGACATCAGTATTTGTTGATATTTGGAAAAATATTTGATAAATATGTTTACAGGTTCATCCCTTCCTTCGTTTTTCCAGGTGTAGTCGCAAGCTGGAAGAAACGATTCACGGTGAGCGAGAATGAAGAGTTCGACCGAGTCTATCAAGAGAAAATGGCTGACACTGATTTGCGATTCGATTTTGAGTAGGCATTCTACAGTATTAAAACTTAATAATACCGCCACTCAAGAAGGTGCTTTATAATGAGAATAATAGCTGGATTTATATAAAGCTCTTTGCCTGAGTATACAAAGCGCTGCAATTATTACCACGGCTTTAGCTGCGCTGCCTATAGGCGCCCAAGCATTCGCGGAATATCTGCCTACCGGTTACCCATTTTCCTCACCTGGGTTGAGTGCAGCACAATGTGGGTAAATAATTCTTGTTGAAGGAAAACACGCCATATGGCTGGGAATGAACCCACTTCCCTCAAGATCAAAAAGACGAGACTCACAGCAACTAGACCACGACGCGACGCCCCCACACATAATTATGAACGCGTTACTCGGACATTAGGTCACACAGTTTATTTCAAATTTTTGAAAAGAAGTGAATGGATGTGATAGACATGCACTTCTCGAATCTCTCTTTTTGTACAATTTTTTTCATTTTTCTTCTCTCCATTTTTTTTTTTCGAAAAAAAAAACACGGACCGTCACCCCTGCAGTGGCGGCCGTTGTCCAAAATTATTAACCTTAAGAATAAAAACAAAAAACGTGTTAAATTAGATGACAAATGACACAAAATAAAATTACGATAACAAATAAAACAACTTTTATTGAAAGATAAGTTAAAGCAGAAATAAAGACATCATGTTTATTTCTGGATGTTTATGTATCTTTTATGGGTTGCTTATTTCTAAGGTTGATAATTTTGGCCCTTGTGGCTGCCCATAACCCTGGATCTTAGCACCGCCCCTGTTTGATTAGAGTTTTCGCATTTACTACGGAGTCGCTCTCTTCAATGCATCAATTCCTTTGAAAATGCACGTCAAATCAAAATGGAAAGCTGAGAGGCTTTTGTCGGAAGTGAACCGGGACAGCAGCGTAGTCTCTTGACTCTGGTCAACGACTTTGCAATTGTTCGTCCAGTCCAAATCTTTGGATGGTTTACTCTCTTGGTCCACAAAAGCCTCTCGAGATCAGCTCTCCATTGTGGTTTGGCTAGCATTATTAAAGGAATTAGTGCGTTGTACAGAGCGACTCCGTGGTAAATGCGAAAACTTTCTAATACTACCTCATTTATGTCTGAATATAAAAAGAGGGAGAAAAGCAGAAAATAAATCTTACGTGCAATAAAGAGTGTCTATTCTAATCATTTTAATCTCCCTGACTTCCTGAAGGATGTTTAAGAGATCGAATGACCGGGGTGGGGGGGGGGGTAACAGTGAGTGGTTCTGCGGGAGCTTGGGTGTCGATTGACTTACCACCTCCAACACATACATCCAGACATTGTGGACACACATGGTGTAGGCTTGTGTGCGTGAGGGTGTATGTATGTGGGTGAGGAAAAGCAGGTGTGGAATTGTGAGTGGGTGGGTGTGTAGTGGGGTGTGGGCGTATGTGTGCGAGAGAAATAGAGAATATAGTAGACGATAGGTGGGAATATAATTATGTGTGGGTGCGAGGTGTGCGCCTGGGTATTTTTGCACTTCATGTATTTAGATTTTGATTAAATGTGATTAGCGATCACAATTTCGGTTAGAAGGTTAAGGTTGCTTTGAATGTCTCTTCTATTCTCCTACACTTTCTTTCCTTTTTTTTTTCTTTTGGGGAGAAAATGTGGAAAATCAGGGGGGGGGGTTTAAGAGAAAAATTATTAAGTAATGTTTTTTACACAACGCAACATAGAACTATCTTTGGTTTTGTTAGCTTTACCTATAAATAGAAATAAATTTGTGGCCAAAATATTTGTACGTGTCTTTTCACCTGTCTATGTTTGTTGGGTATTTTAGGCCTCTTGTGTTTTATTCACCTGCCATTAATACAAGTCACGTCATAGCCCTTTATCTGTAAGAATGTGAAATGTATCGCTATGGCAGTTCACAATAGCATATATTGCTTTTGGGTCGGACAACTTTTAATGCATTCTAGTATAAAAAAAACAAAATATCAATATCGATGAAAATGTATGTTAAGAGGATTTTAAATAGTTTAAAGTTCAATCGTCGATTTTTATAATACTCATTCAGTATACAGTGAACCAGTGTCCGACATTCCTTGTTCAAATTGTTTTATGATAAAAACAAACTTAATAGACCCTACAAGTTACATATCAAGGAACATTTCTTCCATCTCTACATTTTTTTTTCACATAGTGGAAAGACCAATCTCTCTTTACCCCCCCCCCCCTTCTCTCTCTTCTTTAGTTACATGAATGTGTGTGTAAAACTTTTAAACATTAATGACTCGCTTGTTTTCTGGGCATTGTTGTGCTATTCAGATAAAAGGCTGATTTTCCTTTCCTCCACCTTATCCTTTCTGTCGTTTTTTCTCCCTCTCTTCCCCCCCCCCCTCTCTCTCTCTCTCTCTCTTCCTTGTCAATTTTTATGTAAAAGTAGAAAGGTGCCCAGCCCCTTTCTCCTGTTGTTGATTCTTGACCCACCCTTGGGGAAACTCCTACATGTTTTCTGTACCTATATATGTAGGCATCAGTCTAACCGTTATATAAACTCGGTCTGACCCCCCCCCCCCCTCCCCTCCAAAAATCGAGGAAATAGACACTTATGAAAAAACACAAGATGAGGGAGAACATCCCCGCCCTAAAAGAACTGAAGTATTATGTTATATCGCTAAAAAACACCCACCCTGCTATTTTGCGTCTACTTTCAGACCAATTACATATCCTCATCACCATAACCATCTTAAATCATCATTTAAAGAGATGGTCCTGACTGAAGATATTCTATCTTGATAAATAGAGTAAAATTCACTGAGCAAAATGCTGAAAATTTGATCTAAATCGGATACCAAGTTACAAAGTTGTTGAATTTCAAAGGATTGCATTATTCTGGTGAAACGGTTTTAGGCATGTCTTTATGAATATTCATTAGATGGGCTGATGATGTCATATCCCCACTTGTTCTTTTGTATTTTATTACGGTATATGAAATTAGGTTTATTCAAATTTGTTCTACCAAGAACTAAGACAATTGGACTGACAACTGATTAAGTGATTTAGTTGTTTATTGCCGCAACTTATTTCATCATAACGGAGACCCATCATTTACACATGTATGAAAAGTTGAAACATTAATGAATTCATGTAATCATGTAATAACATAGGAAAAAAGAAAGTGGTTGTGACATTATCAGCCCACCTAATGAATATTCATGACGATGTCTTATATAATTGTTTTCACACAATATCCGTAAAATTTAAAATCCAATAACTGGGTTATTTGTTATCCGATTTTGATGAAATTTTCACTATTTTGCTCCATGAAATTTACTCTATTTATTTAGAGATGAATATTTTCAGCTCGGACCATCCCTTTAAAACAAAAGATAGTGAAAGTACTCAATATTTAGTTTGCACAAACATGTTCCAGCCGGAGAAATTGAAATATCTCATCTGCACTAGTCTGTTTGGTTGTCTTATTACTTAAAAACGCCATACACCGTTTCTCATTATACCATATCGCTTCCTCCTCGCTTTTTAATCAAATCAAATGACTATGATATTGCTAGGGTCAACATGGCGCCTACGGCAGGTCTCAAGCCTGCATGCTTATTCGAGGAAACACTTTCAAACCATATTTCAATATCAACATCTACAATGATAATGTACTTCGGATTTGTCTCGGGTCAACACATTTCCTTTACCATCTTCAACTGGTCGCCAAGCAAGAGGGTGGGGGTTATAAAAAGCGAAGTTGGTAAAATTCCTGGTCATAGATGATGGTTGTTTTGAAAAACGCCAAACCTAAGCGATAATGGACCGGTTTTTGTTGCTGATAGTCTTTGTCGCTGCTTCTTCTGCCCTGATCGAGGAAGGACATGAAACTTCATCTAATCAAGGTGAGTATCAACATTATATATATGATCGTAATTTGTATCACTCTTTAACTAAAAGACATCGTAATATCACACACACATATCGCCTTCTGAATCAAATGTAGTTAAACTTAATTCTTCTGCGATTATTAATACAGTGCGTCTCACACACACACAACAAAAAAAAACGAAACCGAGATTTAGCGATGATTTATCATAACTTCATCATAAATACAATTGACAAATGGCCTACCGATGTTAAGCTCAGAATCTCCTCTGAAATTACTTAGATTATTCCTTTTTCACGCATGAGTGAGCAAACCCAATTTGAATAAAGGATACCGAAAACTCATTTGGGGTATCTTAATTTCAAAGGGAAAATCACATGCCTAAAAGGTTCAATATCTGCTCTTTTATTTCATACCTTAATCACAGAAAATGGCCAAGAAGTTAAAAAGTTCTGTTCCCTCGAAACGGTGCTCGTATTTCAAAGATTTCGTTAATGAAACGTGCTTTCACCGATTTACCACAGAAGCTATCGCACGGTTAACAAACGTTTTTCATATGCCAATACTTGTTAAGGGGTGCATTTTCAGAATATGGAAAATACTTGTCTAGGGTGTCTTTCGCAACCCCATGTTCGCGCATGGTATCCACTCGTCAATGGAAGTGGCCATCCGGATGTAAATTGCATTTGTCGGTAAATCACCGAAATGTGCCTATTTGAAAGTGCAGTAGGGAGCTTTCGCTCCTAACGTAGAAGATTGAGAATACAGTTAATGTATTGAACTGCTAGTAAAATGACAATGAACAACCGGAAGGTCTTTGTCGAAAACTGGTGAATCAAAGTCAGCAGTTTTCGTCCTGGGCTCTTGACAAACGACATATTTTAACATTTTTCGTCTGCTCCGAAACTGCTGTTCAGGTTCACCAATTTTCGAAAATGACCCAGACGTTTTTTTTTTGCCATTTGTCGAGAATTTTCAATATATTTATTGTGTTTTTTAACCCGTTGAGTAAGTTAGGGGCAGGACACATTTTCGAACGTAAACTGCATTTTCCAGGTAACGACATCTTACCGGGGAAAAGTCTTTCAAAGCGAACCACTTCTTTTGTCCAATTGTGACATATACATTGGTCTTGGAATAAAGACGTGCAATGTGGACTTGTTGAAATGTGATGAGTTTTGATCACTGTGTAACTTTTCTTTCAGACGGGTCAGTATACGACCAAAAATGCCCTTACCCGGAATGATTTTTCAACGATTTTGGTACTATTTGACCTCAGGAATAACATACTAAAAATCTATGATAATCGGCATCCGGAAATAAAGTGGCAATTTTCAAGATGGCATCCAAGATGCCCACTATATTCCCTATTAAAAGGATATAACTCACTCATTATCCACACAAGAATCCTAAACACACCTTGTAATTTCTTCCTAAAAACCATTGGATATAGCCCAAATTAAAGACACTTCAGTAAGTTATGAATTATTGAGGATTTTTAGCCTACGACAGCCATTTTGGGCGGCATCTTGGATTTTCCCAGGTACCCCGGAGTGCTTATATTCACTTTGACTTGTATCAACAAACTCTTTTACCCCCTGGACCATGAAATATGAACCGAAATAGGATTCTAGGGTGGATAACGAGTGGGTTATATTCATTTTTAGTGAATAGCGGCCATCTTAGTCGCCATCTTTAAAAAATAAAACTAACTACATTTACTTTCCCGGATGCGGATTTTGGTAGATTTTTAGTATATTATGTTTTAAGGTCACATATGCAAGAAACAGTTGAAAATCCTTTTGCTGCATTTTTTTCCTGTTCAGACCATATATTGACCTGTCTTTTTTCCATTTGATAATATTTTTATTTCATTACGTGTTGATTGTGATCAATAAAAATTTGATTGAATTATATACATTTCGGGTGCAATTTGCGTTTACCTATGATTCGACCTGTTCTCAAACTTCTCCAAAAGGCTAAACTGCCTAATTAGATTAATGATAAAAGTGGAAATTGAAAAATTGATAGAAGTTTCAAACATTTACCGAGTAAATGACTCGACCATAAGTCTTAAACGTTAACAACAAACTGGTATATATTGCGTATAACAGATTTTATAGATAATTTTTGCGTTAAAAATAAAATATAGACTATTAAAGACACTTATTTTGAATGGAAACTTTAATTTTTCAGTTTCAAATAAACATATTTTTTTCACTTTCAACATTTCAACATAAATCTGTTTTTTTTTTCTCCTCCCACGTTACCAACGAACGTTCCAATTTCTCCATTAGCCAATTAATATTCCCTGAAACAAAAATAATTAATGGACTGCAGTACACCCTGGCATGTCCAATTCAACTTATTTGATTTGTAAAATATTCCCCTTCTGTAAATAAAAATGGAGCCATATTTGGTATGAATTTCCAAGGTTCTAAGATGAAGAACGTGACATTGTCTATGTTTGGCCAGTGCTAACACATTGACATAAGCCACAGCTAACAGTCGCGTGAACCATGTATTAATTTTCAAAAGGCGTTGCTGTTTCGCTCTTTCTAAACTATAAAATAAATATTGGCCCATAAAGGATAAACATTTTAACATCCTTTGTTACAAAGAACGATAGATAAATGAGTCGTGGGATGTTGGATTGCATTCAAAATGTTAAAATTTTTAGTCAAATAGTTGAGGCTTTCAAACATTTCTTCACAGTAAATCGGAAGAAATAGTATTCAAATTCCGTTTCATATTGCAATTCTACGTCCAAATTTAATATTAAAAAGAACAAATTCGCAGTCGTCACGTTTGTTTTATGAAGTAGGTGCCAGGTCAGAACTCGGCGAAAATGTATTTGTTGTGTGCTCTGTACAATCTATATTAATTAATAACCAGCCAAACTCTGAATTTAGTCAAATCCCTAAGATTCATGTTTCAATCTGCAATTATTAAGATTAAAATACTTACGCTTCAAACATGTCAAAGACATACTTGTGATATTCTATTAATAAACTGGTTTTACATTTCGTTCTTTCCTTTAAAGTTAGAATTGTATTAACTTCGTATTTGAATGTGAATTTGTATGTGTATTTGTACCTGTAGCTGTATCTGCCCCTATATTTTCACTTTGTATACTTGCATTCTATACTTGTACAAAAAATAATGATACTTCGCATGGCTTAAATGCAAATGTTTTTTTTTTCATATTTGGTCTCTTTGAATTCACAGGTTTACTTCCTTGTCAAGGAAGCAACCTGACTTTTACTTTTGAGGACTTCTGCGATGGTATTACTACGTGCCCAAGAGGAGATGATGAACTTCTTTGTAGTAAGCTATGTAAAAGTGTCCCCCCCCCCGCCCCGACTACACATTCATACCCCAGACATGCACACTCACACATTATGCAGAGTAATTGTATTCCTCAAGTTATAAATGTTTTACAGTTCATAATGATTCATGATTGAATATTATTTTTTAATAACTAATACTCATGTATGATGATAATATCGACACTTGCTATGCGTCGTTAAGATGCTCATGGCGCAGTAAAGAAAAAGAAAATGAAAACATAAGAAAGAGGGAAAAGAGTTACATTTATTCAAAAGCGTGCGTGAATAAGCATAATTTTAGTGATCTTTAAGGCGGTAAACCAGGAAACAATTTTCAATCAACATATGCTATGGCACTTTGCTGTTTACGAATTTCGCGGACGTATGAGTGCGAGCTCCTTTCACATGAACAAAATTTTCGCTTTCGATAACTTCTTTGATTTCGCCAGGTAAGGCGAAAGTAAACCGTTGCTATCATATTATTTACCCTCTTATCTGAACAAAGTCCAACTTGATACTAAAATGGATTCCTTATTTAGCATGACTTGTTTCAATGATTCAAGATTTTATTATACCAGTTATATTATATCATTATTATATTATATCAGTTGTACTGTCCAATAAGAAGAAATGATTATCTAGCTTCATTTCAGTAATGGTCTCATGAACTTCTACAGGTACAGGATGTCACCCAGGATATGTTCGATGTCTCAATAAGTCTGAGAATTGCATCAGTTTCAGCTCAGTCTGCAATGGCCGCTTCGATTGCTTGGATGGGAGTGATGAATTACTTTGTGGTAAGATGATATGATACTATATGCTGATGCTGCTACTGCTGCTACTACTTCTTCTTCTATACTACACACCTAAAATGATGGGCAACATAAGTTTTGTTTTCATGCAGTGGTAGCCAAAGAAACTCAAGAGTCAATGCCTTTCTTACCAGTCATACTTTTATTTGTCGAACGACGAAAATAGAGTATAAACTTTTAACAGACATTTCATTGAGATCGATCATATATTTTGTTATCTGTTACAATGTATTCTGACTGATGGTTGAAATAAAAAAATAAACTAAATTGGATGTCTCTGTAATTAAGTGTTAATTCCCAAAGCAAATTTTGTGATTTTATTTGGATTTCCCTTACTTTTCATGCCAGCTAACTTTTCTTCATGTTCTCATAAATGTTCACCGTGTACCGCTTTCGAAGCCGCATGTACAATCTACGGGGATGACGTCATTGATGAAAGCAGTTTCAGTCACGGAGTAAGAAAATTGTAAGTAAATGCAACTAACAGAAACCTCTGATATGTTTTCCCTGGTTATCCAAACCATTATTGCGTACGGTGTTTTGTAAGGATAATACGAAAAATATTTTTTTTACACTGCTATTAAGAATGAGACTGGTCTGTCTAAACACAAGGATATATATATATCTACCCGGAGACAAAGAGAGATAGGGAGAAAGATAGGGAGAGAGATAGGGAGATACAAAGATAATCTCAGAGAGATAGAGAGTAGAAAAGGTCCTAGTTCAGTGTAGGCCTATTGGTTTATGAACTCACCGATTCATTTATTCATCCCTTTTAACGGTTATCAAAATGTTTCAATTAAGAATTTTAAAGGATATTTTAAGGAAGTAATGCCACGTGAGATCTTTTTTTAAATTTATATTGCTTATAATCCATAATTATCATTTTATGTAGGTCCATCAGAGGAAATTCTACGAGCTATGGAGACTTCCCGCGACTCATCTCATCCAGGCCTTTGTTATTGTATCTGTAAGATCAACCTATTTTCACAATTTCAATAACAAAATACAGCAATATAGTAAAATTACAGATAGCGATATAGATAGATAGGGTCAATTTAGTATCATTTCGCCTTTGAAATTATGTCGGGTTGCTCTGAAACATTTTTTTTCAACAATTGAGCAAAGCGAGTGATGCCGACGAAATATATTTCTTAGAAAGTCCATTTGTCACTGAACTTTCTCATTTTTGTACTGAATGCATTTAAATGAAATACAATTTAATACTAACATTATGCATTACATAATTATAAATGTAAAACAAAGTGGGGAAAGACATTCATCTATGCGAGCCCTCGCTATGCAGGGCCCTGGAAACGATATTTCGGCTGGGGCTGCTGAAGTAAAGGCAAGCCCAAAACAAACTTTTTACTACAAAATCAAAGTCGTATTGACCCAAGAAATTTGACAAGCAAAAATACCGGTTTTCAATAAAAAAATAAGGTCGTTTTGGTCCCAAGAAATTTCACAAGTTATTTTTCGTTATAAACTTGTGCATGTTTCAGCTCTGTTTATTATCTATAAAGAGGTAAATTCTGAGTTACACTCACAGGATAATTTGCTCATTTTATTTGCTCCGGATTGGCTTGTCTCTATATCACATTGCAGCGAGATAACAGTAACCAGGATGGCTGAGTTCCGTGGAAACGAATGGAATAGTCCAGTAAACCTTCAGCAGTTGTAAGTATTTGAAATCATATTCAATCACATGATTAATTGCATTAAGACTATAGCAGCTGCAAAATAAGCAGTAGAACTACTACTACTACTACTATTACTACTACTACTACTACTACTACTACTACTACTACTACTACTACTACTACTACTACTACCACCACCACCACTTCTACTAGAAGTACAAGTAGTAGTAGTAGTAGTATAGTAATAGTAATAGTAGTATAGTAGAAATATTACAAGTAATAGCAGCAGCAGTATCAGTCGTATGTTGTAGTTGTGTGATTCGTAGTCCTAGTTGTGGAAGCAGTAGAAATATAGTAGAAGTTGTAGTAGTAGAAGTAGTAGTAGTAATAGTAGTAGTATAGTAGTTGTAGTAGTAGTACATGTAGTTGTAGTAGCTGTAGTAGTAGTAGTTGTTGCTGTCGTTGTAGTAGTAGTAGTAGTAGCAGCAGCAGCAGTAGTAGTAGTAGTAGTAATAGTAGTATAGTAGTAGTAGTAGTAGCAGTAGTAGTAGTAGTAGTAGTAATAGTAGTAGTAGTAGTATAGTAGTAGTAGTAGTAGTATAGTAGTAGTAATAGTAGTAATACTAGTATAGTAGAAATATTACAAGTAGTAGCAGCAGCAGTATCAGTCGTATGTTGTAATTGTGTGATTCGTAGTCCTAGTAGTGGAAGCAGTAGAAATATAGTAGAAGTTGTAGTAGTAGTAGTGGTAGTAGTAGTAGTAATAGTAGTAGTAGTAGTAATAGTAGTAGTAGTAGTAGTAGTAGTACATGTAGTTGTAGTAGCTGTAGTAGTAGTAGTTGTTGTTGTCGTTGTAGTAGTAGTAGCAGCAGCAGCAGCAGTAGTAGTAGTAGTAATAGTAGCATAGTATTAGTAGTAGTATTATTACCTTCTGAACCTTCTGAAGTTTACACCGGCAGGGCAGTAGTCTGCAAATCGCCAGCGTGCTGCTCACGTGTGGGTTAGAGTGTTGCTCTAAAACTTTCTACTGATGTTTTGTTTTTTATATCGGGATTCAAGTCATTCCAAGCTCTGATTGTTCTTGGAAAGAATGAGTTTTTGTAAGTATCTGTCCGGGCAAATGGCACTTCTATGCGAGTACCACTATTATTCCTTGTCTCTCTTGTCGAGATCAAGTTAATGTATTCCTCTTTGTTTATATCAACATTATTATTCTGGATTTTGTACATCATTGCCAGTCTGTTCTTTTCCCTTCTACTTTCCAGCGTATCGAGTTGGAGGTCTTTTAACATTCCACTGACGCTACTTTCACGGCTATAATCACCACAGCAAAAACGGGCTGCCTTTCGTTGAACCCCTTCAAGAGTTCTGATTTGATCAGCTTTATAAGGATCCCATGCACAAGTGGCGTACTCTAATACTGGTCTGACTAACGATTTATAGGCTATGACTTTGACATCCCTTGGACAGAACCATAGATTTCTTCTTAGAAAGCCAAGGGTTTTGTGGGCTTTGTTAGTTGTTTTATCCACTTGATCCCTCCATGTTAGTTTATTGTCCAGCTGAACCCCCAGATAAGGATGGGACGTTGTCTTTTCTAGCACCTGTCCACAAAAAATATAGTCCCTGAGAGGAGGCGATTTCTTCTTAGATACTGCCAAGACGGTGCACTTTGAAGGATTGAAGCTCATTTTCCATGTACTTTGCCATTTTTCCAGCAACCGAAGATCATCTTGCAAGTTGCACATGTCTTCCTCTTTTGCGACTGGGGTATACAACAAACAGTCGTCCGCGAACAATCTAGCCTGACATTTTAACTTGTCAGGCATGTCGTTGATATATGTCAGGAACATCAATGGTCCGAGAACTGTTCCTTGCGGAACGCCTGATACAACGTCTTTGGAGGATGACGTGCTCCCTTCACATATTACCCTCTGTGACCTTCCAGTCAAGAAACCCCGAATCCAGTTTAGATTTCCTTTTATTCCATAATAATTAAGTTTACCAAGGAGGCGTTCGTGCGGAACCTTATCAAAGGCCTTTGTGAAGTCCAATATTGCCATGTGAATGGAATCTCCTCTATCAAGAGCTTTTGCCACATCATTAACTGTTAAAATCAACTGTGTTTCTGTAGAACGCCTCGCTCTGAACCCATGTTGAGAGTCCACCAGAATCCCGTAGTCTTCAAAGTGGTCCATAATGTGGGAGTGGACAATGTGTTCCAGGACTTTACTCAGAACACATGTCAGAGAAACCGGTCTATAGTTATCTGGTGATTGCTTATTTCCTTTCTTGAACACAGCACAGATATTTGCCTCCTTCCATTGGCGGGGAAGGGTGCCAGTATCCACTGATGTTTGGAACAGATCGGTGAGAATAGGTGTCAACTTATCCGCGAACATCTGCAGGAACCAAGGAGGAATCTGATCTGGTCCTGGAGCTTTGTTGGGACCGAGGTTCCGAAGTTGTTTGAGCACACCCTCTTCATAGATTTTCAAATCTGGAATGGCTGGGATGTTGCTTGTGCCCAACTCCGGGATATTAGAACAGTCCTCCTGTGTAAATACTCCAGCAAACTGAGCGTTAAGGACTTCTGCCTTTTCTCTTCCATCACTAATTATTTTGTTGTTAACTATCAGATCTGCTACACCTGTCTCACTATTGCCAAGTCGTTTCATGTAAGACCAAAACTGCTTGACATTATCCCTCAGTGCATCCGAAAGTCTATTAGACACAAACTCACGCTCTGCTGAGTTTAGCGACTTTCGCAAGGCCTTCTGAGTCAAGACAAAGTTATCCCAATCTGAAGCTCTCCCTGAACGTTTAGCTCTGTTGTACTGTCTTTGTTTTCTTCGTCTCAATCGGTGATGCTGTATGTTAAACCATGGGAGGCTGTTTACCTTGGCGGCCTTCTTTTGTGGTATGTGAGCCTTCATGATTCTTTTCAGTCCCCCTTCTATCAAATCCCATTTCTCTTGCACTGAAGCTTCTTGCAATAAAGAGTAAGTTCTCCCTAAATCATCTATGCTGGAGTTGATTTGTTCCACGTTTGCTTTCTTCCGTACGAAATAACTCTTCCTAGGTTGCCTCTTCCATCTCGCTTGCAAATTCAAGTCAGCTATAACAATGTCATGGTCACTTACCCCAGCAATAACCTTGACATCACTGACAAGACCAGTGTTGTTTGTGAAGATTAAATCAAGTATATTTTTTTTCCTTGTCGGTTCCTTAACAACTTGTGTCAGATCAAATCCAGTTGTAGTTTCAAGGAGAGCCTGGGCTGTCTCCTTGGAGGCAGCATGATTTGCCAAAATCGTTGACTCTTCCCAATTCACATTTGGTTGGTTAAAGTCCCCTGAAAGCAATATGTTATAAGGCTTACCCTTCCTACTTATTTTCCCAAAGGATTGTTCCGGTTCATTGACTGTATCTTTATCATCATGTTTGTGCTTATAGACAGTTCCTATCAACAATGTTCGTCGACCCTGAAGCTCAGTCTGGGTCCAAAGAATCTCACCATCTCCCTCGAATTCCTCCTTACGTGACATCACCAAGTCATTTCTGCATGCCGTCAGGATACCCCCATGCTGACCCACTTGTCTATCCCGTCGAAATACTACATAGTCATCTGGGAAAATTTCATTGCTATGAATTGAAGAAGATAACCATGTCTCGGTTCCTTGCACAATGTCAGGTTTAAACTCCTCTAACAAGACCTTTAGTTCAGATTTTTTATTACAGATACTCTGGAAATTTATTAACATTGTCTTAATCACATTTTTTCCTTTTTGCTGTTTTCTCCTTCTTAAATGACCACGTGTCTTTCGTTTAGGTTGAGATCTACAAGGAGCTTCTTGGGCTGGAAAATCTGCCAAATTCCCATCATCACCATCTTTCAGAACAGAAAATATATTTGAGGTGGTACTTTCGGCAGATGAATTAAATAGTGAATCTGAAATGTTCATTCCACTACATATTGGGCAGATCCACACACAGTTCTTCCCCTCCAATTTGCTGTATGCTTCATCATCAACTCCACCGCAATGTGCATGTATCCATCTGTTACATTCATCACACTGTATACCCCTATCATGTCTCGTAACCATTTCATCACACATCCCACATGGTTCCGGTTTACAGTTCGAACATATCCAAGGCAAACTATCTTGATGAATGCTCTTATACTCAGCAGCTGATACTCCAACGCATTTAACATGAAACAAGTCCTCACAATCATAACATTTCAATCTCCGACTGTTTCTCGCAAAAAGTTTACTGCAATTACTACATCCTGGCCCTGGATTCAGGTTAATATCCCCGCTCATCAAGAGAATTAAAAAGTAACCAAAATGCTTTCTAGGGTTTATGAGAGATGTTCTTGACAAATGGTTACACGAAATTATGTACAAAGAAGAGTATCTCGTACAATCATATCTTGGTATAAGATGAGAAAAACCACTGTCCCATTCATTTTCCCTAGCGTTATTTAGCGTAGCCGTAGACACATAAGCATCACTGACCATTCCCAAGGAAAAATATTTTCCCAGGAGACACCAAAATAAGATGTATATAGTAATGTTAAACGAAGACATTGCGTCAATTTAGCTATCAAATTGTAGACTTCAAAACCAAATCAAATCCTCTGTTCCTGCAAAAGATGTCTGTGGACTTTCTCAGTTTAAGCTAAAAAGTTCAATTCCTTTTGTTAAAATGTCTTTCTTAAAAAGAAGGGGGATGACCAGTTAGGACCAAATGTTTTAAAACTTTTTTTTTTTTAAAATCACAGGCTAAAAAGCGTGGTGTGGTGTAAAATCACATTTTCATTGCTGATTCAGTGATTGACTGTCGACATCATCGTGTAGCAAGCTGCAGTGTAGAGACACTCTCAACGACACACACTCTTCACATTGAACATGCAAAGCCAGGTTCCAATATTGTCAAATAATGTCAAAGTCAAATACAGCATGCATAAAGTACAAAGAAGTATAATAATAATTTTTACTTCCCTGATGTGGTGTTCCTCAGTTGCATCCCAGAAAGCTGGCAAGAATATTGTCCCTCCAGCGGATGACTTCGGCAAAACGGAGAAAATTCAAGATGGCCGCCGTTTTCCCGCCAAAAGTCAATGACACAAGAAGCAAGTTAAAATGATTAAATACGGCTTCAAATTCTCACAAATGTAGCTAAAAACGCTTTAAACCCTATCTATGAGTGTCCAATGTAGTACAGCGGGCAAAAGAATGAATTGAAACCAATTTCCAAGTGTCGAAATTACAAACAGTCTTTCGTTGCTTTTCACCATCGAGATGTGTACAGATCACAATCCGCTCTCCTCCACTAGATGACCGCCGGGACTGTTGGCGAGGCGAATCGCTGCGAGTCGCTAGATCCCCGACTGTGGCAAGTCGCTTCGGAGCCCGATGAACTCGTTGGAAAGAAAACTGAAGAATTTCGCCGCAAAAATGTTCTTTTTATAAAAATTACTATACACAAGCTTTTGATATGCTTTTAAGATATTGCCTGACAAAATTGCTTTATTAAAAATACGATAAAAATCCAAATCAAAGGTTTAAAAAACTTAAAAACGCGGAGGGACGTAAGCACACGTCCTTCCCACACGAGAGCCACGCACGCATATCCTAGTAGTAGTAGTAGTAGTAGTAGTAGCAGCAGTAGTAGTAGTAGTAGTAGTAGTAGTAGTAGTACTAGTAGTAGTAGTAGTAGTATAGTAGTAGTAGTAGTAGTAGTAGTAGTAGTAGTAGTAGTAGTAGTAGTAGTAGCAGTAGTAGTAGTTTTTATTGTTGTTGTAGTATAGGAGACCTTAATATTTCGTAGTAGACCTAGTAATAGTACGTAGTAGTTACTTAATTGTATTAGGCGTTGCAGCAAAAAGCAGTAGCAGCAACAGAAGCATGAGACGTATATTAGTATTAGCCGTAGTTATGTACCACAGTGTTGTCATATAAATCGCTGCCATCCTAGTTTGATTCTACATTAGGTCTACTAACTACACCATGCTATTATGTGTGTGTGTCATTTGTTTATTCATTTGTCTGTGGCACTCTGTGCTAGGCTGTACGATAAAAATACCACAGCATTGCTGTACTAGTATGGTATTTGTGTGGTACCATTTTGCCCTTAGGTATTTCGTACACTATTTTAATACCACTTCAATACCAAAGGATTCTGTTTAGGGTGCTCACCCGTATATTACTTCATGTGATATTAATACACTGCACCATACAAAAAATACCACAATACCGTTGTACTCGAATGGTATTTTTATGGTACCTGTTTTCCTCACTTACACATATTTTAGTACCACTCGAATACTGCAGGAATCTGTGTGTGTTTTTACCCTTGTGGTATTCCATGTGGTATTGCACTGTACCCTGTACGATAAAATTACCACAGCCCTTGTCCGCTGTATGGTATTTCTTAAGGTACCGGCAATATTTATTTGAACCACTCACAACAGAATACGCATTTGCAGTACCACAGGAATCTGTTGGGGGGTTTTCAATCATTGTGGCATTTTCTGTGGTCTTGTAATGTACCATAGACTACGACAAGTAACGTATCATGGTATCAGCAACAGAAGTACACTTTAGTGGTCTGAAGGACTAGCAGCAATATTGGAGGTGGTAGTAGTAATTATACTTACGGGAGTAGGAGAAGTTGCAGATGAAACATAGTATCTATTCAAAACTTTGAGTTTATATCTTATTATTAGTGTAATCGTATCAGTTGTTACTGGCTGTTGATGTGGTTCACTATGGCAGCAAGAAGAGCTCATACATAATCCCCTTTCCCTATTCACTTTTTTCAGATACATCGATCATAACCAAATCAGTGACATCGATTGTAATGCCTTTGATACCTACAGCAACCTCATCAAGTTGTAAGCCATGTTTCCAATTTCTTATTTTGACTTTTTTCATGACTTTTCATGGTGAAGATTAAAACGTAACAGCCGTCCACTGCCAATAAAGGGGGAATTTAGCAATCGCGACGGGGACAAATTCTACAACACAGGAAATCTATTGTCAAAAACCCTTCATGGCAACGAAGTCTTGGTCGAAAATCGGTGAATCAAAACAGCAGTTTCGTCCTGGACAATTAGTTGCAAGTTTTCTTCAGCCCACCCTCTACAGTGCGTATCAAAAAAAAGTTTACACTTTGAAAATATCCTGTAAAATTATACATTTGTAATATCCTGAAGATTTTTTTCCACATTTTAACATTGGTATAATCCATTTAAGCAAATGATGATATAACTATCGAAAAATATTTCCGCTTGAGTGAGCACCACTTACTTTTGAAAAGTTAGTGAAAAATGATTTGCGCAGAACTTTGAAATAGCTAAGCGAATAAAAGGAAACCTTTATCATGAAGAACACGTAGAATTTAGCAAGTGAAATTGATTTGAAGATATCTTTTACCTCTTTTAACTTGTTTCCTTGCCCAATACACTTCGAAGAGTGCATTGCGCCCCACCCCACTCCCCCACACACCAAGGCCATCAAGACGACATTTGATTTAAACTGAGCTGTGATTTACATAAAATGAATTAGACTTCATTTCCATTTTCTTAATCATTGTCAAGCTTGGGAAAAGTGTGGAGAAACAAGTATTAAACGAAATGTCAACCCACTTTAAATAATAAAAACTTAGTGAAAAAGTGCTGGAGATGTCTGATGTAATTTTTTTTTTCAGATTCAGTTATGTCCTCAGATCCAGCTGGCACAAAAAGGGTAAAACTTGCGCTTACTAAGTGTTGAAATTTCAATTTGGGTGGCAAATTTGTTTAAAAATGCTTGGATGTATCTATTTTATCTTAATCGACTAAAAGTGCAAGGGAAATGTAGGAAAAATGTATCGCAGGGTAAGTTTGATTTCGCCCTTTCCCCTTGACACTGCGTGAAAACGAGCATTTCTGCGCAAACAGATTTCTGCGAGCTTTACAAAAATGGACAGTGCTCACTCAAGTGCAGGGGCGTCGATCCATTTTTCAGATTGGGGGGGGCAAAATCATGAATCAATTTTCCAAAGGCGCTCGATCACACCCACACACATATGCCTATATACATGTGTACATATATATATGTATATATATACACACACACACCATGCACACACACACACAGACATATATATATATATATATATATATATATATATATATATATATATACATATATATATCACCAGCAGATTAATGCGAGCGCGAAGCGTGAGCTGAAAATTTGATATTTCGATCTGAAAAAAAAAATTGAGTTTAATGGACGTTTTTAATAAAGAACAAGATATATATATCCAACAAAAGATTATTGCAAATCGAAGTGGGAGTTCTTTTGAGGTTTAGAACTGAAAACGGGACCATATTCACCTATTTAATCATGGAAAGTATGGGTTTTTGTTACAAAAATGATGCGAGCGCGAAGCGCGAGCTGAAATTTTTTGATATTCCAATCTGAAAAGTGGACATTTTGAGCACGATTTTAGACGAAGAACGAGTTGTGAATCTCAATCTCGCTTGCTGATTTCTGTGTAACAGTACAATCTTATTTTATTTTTAGCACATGCAGAATTATTGGGGGGCAAAATGATATGTTTGCCCCCCCAATATTTTCATTGGTGGGGCGATCGCCCCCCCTGCCCCCCATAATCGACGCCTCTGCGTCAAGTGTAACATTCTGTCAAAACTTTTACTTTCATTGGATAGATGAGACCCAAACCCAAGATTATATGTGAAAAAAATACCAACATGTTGTATATTTTTTAATTCCCAGAGCTTTTTCAAAGTGTAAACTTTTTTTTGATATGCACTGTATAACGACGATCAGTTGTCCCGGCTCACAAACTTTCGACAATGACTTCTCAGCTTAGCTGTGATTTGACGGCATTTTCAACAGATTTTTTATGCTGTAGCATACGTCCCCGACGCGATTGAGAAAACTCGCCAACGTAGCCAATCTCCTTATGGTATGCTATTATTATAACTTATAATGAATTCAACATGTTAGCCTATTAAATAGGTTGATCTTCCATGAGGCCCTGATTGAATAACACATACGATATAAAAAAAAAATTATTGGATCAGGGGGATGGATGGATCATCCAATTGAGTCAACATTTATTTGGTTTATATTTTGTCGGGGTAGCTGGGGGTGGGTGGGGAATACAACATAATGTTTTTCAAATTGATCATCGGCCAGGGGCCGATTGCACGAAAGGGTCTTTGCAAGGACCGTCTTTCGTGTCGCCCATCTTTTATGATGCGCCATGTGAAACGCATTTTAAATAAATTACCTACAAACATATTTCATTCGTCCGTTGAAATTAAAAAAATATTTGTTTATAAAATGATGTGATATATCATGAAATTGTATAAAATTTGATTTAAAAGCAAGCTAACGAATCTTATTCTTTATCATAAATTTCAGAAACACCCCGCTTATAGCGTATCATAAAAATGGGCGACACGAAAGACGGTCCTTGGAAAGACCCTTTCGTGCAATCGACCCCAGTTGTCGGCCGCTGACCGCTCATAAATCGGTCGATGAGCTCGCGGCGAATTCAATATTGGCCGGGTGGAATACTTAAAAATAGGCCGGTCGCCAGTGGGAGACCGCCCAGGGAATGGGTTGGTCGTCAGCCGATCTCTGCTCGGACACCAAACTGAAAAGTTCCTCGATTCGACTCAGATTTGGGTGTGAGTAGTGGGTAATAGACAGAGCACTGCTCGGCCACCGATAAGTCTTTTAAAGCCCGTCCGACTTCTATAAAAAAAAAAATCGTTAGGCGATGCTTAAATTCCAGTGGCGCCCGAGCAGGCTACTAAGCGCTCGGTCGACCGCCGCTCTGAGTCGTGACTGAAGCCTTAAAGGGGTACTCCGGGCGGAAAATATTTATATCTAAATAAACAGAGTAAAATTCACAAAGCCAAATGCTGAAAATTTTCTCAAAATCGGATAGCAAATGAAAAAGTTATGGAATTTTAAAGTTTAGCAATAAGTTGTTAAAATAAATATATCTACGTCACCATGAATATTAATTAGGTGGCTGATGATGTTACGTCCCAACTTTCCTCTTTCTTATGCTATTACACGAAATCATGTATTTTGTTGTCATTTTCCATGCATGTCTGAATAATGTGTCACCTTTATGATAAGTTGCAGCAATGAATATCTAATGCACTAAATCAGTCGTCATTCCAATTTTCAGTTTTTAGAAGAAATTTGAATAAAATTTCATATAACAACATACAAAAGAGCAAGTGGGGGTATGACACCATCAAGTTGCTCATTGAATATTCATAAAGACATGCCTTTAACTGTTTCAACGGAACAATGTACATCTTTAAAATGCCATAACTTCGCTATTCCTAATCCTATTTTTAATGTCTTGTTTGTCTGATTTTTATTTATCTGTTTAATTCATATTATTATCAACCCAGAGAATAACTTTAATTAGATATAGACCTGATTATTTTCGATTGGAAAATATGAGAATCTGATTATAATCTGTTTCGATCAAAGGATAGCTCGTCGTGTGCAAGAATTCCCTCAGCAAAACTTTTTTGCTCACCGTATGGATGCAGAAACGCCATACGCAACTTACGAGTGCTGCGTTCTCGCACCCACACAACGATTTTTGTTTCCACAAAAAAATGAGACTAATATAATTCGTTTTCAAAGTTATCTTTGATTAGATAAGATACGAACCATTTTCCCCCAAGAAATATAAATACTATCCCAGAGAAATATAAATACTAACAATGTGTTCTTTTCATTTATTTCTTTACAGAGAATTGTCTTCTAATGCAATTACCCATTTGGATTATCTTCCAAGACTACCGGCACTGATTGATTTGTAAGAAAATGACATTTCAGGATTTATTGTGGACTGTATTTGAAAGATAGATAGATAGATAAATGGTATTTATTAATATTCTCCACATATTGCAGTTAACAAACTGAATTGCATGTGTATTTGAATTGGAATGCCATATATACACAACAAAAAAAGTAAGTCCCCCCTTAAACAAACATCAATAATTTCCAAACCAATGCGAGTTTTTAATATATTTTTACATGAGCGTGTAGGTAATTTAATAAGCTACCCTATGAGTAAATGTTATGGACGTATTTTACGTCATGCTTCAGTGAGCACCGTCAGAAGGCAAAAATGTCACTTTTCAAAAGTCACAAGCCAAATATCATGACTTTGATTCCATTTTATTGGAACTTATTCCACATTCTCATCATGAAAAATAGTCAGAAGGCTTATAAAAGGTACTTTCTAAAGGACGACACAACTTTTTGGCTAAATTTCACGGTTGAATAAACACAAGCCAAAATTTGCTATAATTGGATATATTACACATTTCTATCAATAAAAATGATAGAATATGATGACAGTTATTTTTGGGAAGAGTTTCTTCAACAGTATTCATCGTTTCACGGTTCAATGAACATTTATTGAAAAAAAATGCGATTTTCAAATATCATAGGCAAGTATTGCTTCATTCTTGGAACTGAAAATGATCATTTCTCAACTTTTTCGTTGTTTTTATGACCAATTAACATGCTTCAATGATTCAAAGGCATTTCATTAAACATTCACGCTTGAATGAACATGTGGAATGTGATTAGCTCATTTTTACGTTATTGGAAAAAAGGCAATTTGTAACTATGGACATCTGTCACAAACCTCCTTGCATAGTTCATTTGATTTGATTTTTGTGAAAACACACAATACTCGAAAATTATGCAAATGAGAAGAAAGTTCAAGGCCTTGGCCCCACTCTGTGCCGTATCGAATTGTTATTTTTGTGTAAAATCACACACGCACATTCAGTGAATTAATCCTCATTGGCTTTTCAAAATATTGTTCACCGAGAGAATCGCTTAATTTCGTCAAATCTGATTAACGAATATTGAAGTTGGGTAACATTTTGTGAAAAACTTGACATGAACACCGTCATGAATAAGCGATAAGCTGGCTGATGATGTGACATCCGCACTTTCCCTTTTCATTTGGTATTAAATTAAATGACTTTCATATATTTTTTTAAATATACATGACTTGTGTGTGATATATCTTTCATTTAACAAAATAAGATGCAGAAGTGATTATATTACACATTAAACCAGGATTCAATAGAATTCCCCTCCTTTTTTGGGGGGGGGGCAAATTTGAATTCTTATTAATACAATACATGATAATAAGACGGGATATCATTTATTAGCTAGCTCATTGCCTATTATCTAACACATGTATGTAATTATGTTACCGAAAAAAAGCAATTGTTTGAATTGTCATAACTTTATTATTCCTTATCGATTTTGATGAATTTTCGTAATGTTGTTTGACATTATTTTTAAACCATATTATTTTCAACCTGTAGTACCAATATATTTATTTATGTGTATGTATTTTGTCTATCGTCATCCTCTCTCTGTCTGCTATGTAAAAATATGAATGTAAATAAAATTCCTTTAATATTTTCGTCCTGTAGGCATGCGTATTACAACCAGATATCTGAATTAGTTCCTGGGAATTTTCGAGAATCGCCTGCATTGGAGAGATTGTAAGTTCGAAATAGCAAGTTATATCCAGAGAGTGAACGTAAAAACATTGTGAACTTCAGACTTATTGCTTTGTTAATTTTATCCATCAATCGTTTGCAAGAACAAAAGCTGCTTGAATTAATGTTTGATAGGTTGTATCAAGGAATTAAATGGATTACCACAAACACTGCCTATAATAAAAAATGCAAGTCAAAAATTCTTATTTTAGAGCTTGCAAAATGTCTTCAATTAAACTTTTGTTTACTTTCTAGCTTATCATTGTAAAAAAAACGTTTGTATTATTTTTGTTTTGTTTGTATGTTAATTTTAGCACCGATATTTTGGCTACGTTTTATGTATCTTCCGTTGTTTCATTGCGTTGTTATGATAATTTAATGAAGGGGACCCTTTCACAAGCTCTGTTTCTATGGGGTCCAAAACCTTTCATGTTATTTTCTCTTTGCAAACCTTTGTTATAGTACAGTATATCACCTGATTGGTTTGAATAAACCTATATCACTTGTTATTAGAAAAGGGTAGAGCAACAACGCGGCCACCGAACTTGTTTTTTTTAACTACTATTACTCCCAATGGTCAAGCACGCAAAAACTTCTACGCTTATTCTCTTGCGTATGCGTTTGCGTGTTGTTTCTTACTTATAGCCCCATTTACAGTTAATTGAGTCCTCATTGTACTTTTTCTGTGGATTCAATGTCGTGTGTGCAGTGGCATAAAACGAGCTCTATCCACTTTACAAAAAATGCCCCTGATTATATCTCGCACTTATGTTTAGGATCGGAAGAAAATGCTGGAAGCTCCCGTACAATTGATGATTTCAATGGATGTTGACAACTGTATTTATTTCAAAACATTTGTGAAAGTAGACTTAAGTTTTTGACGACATACTGTTGTTGTGTGTTTTTGTTTATCTGCTTATATTCCTCAATTGGAGAGGATAAAGCAATATTGGCGAATGCCAGTAAAAATGTTCTAATAATAAATCAAATCAATTTACTAGTAATTCATAATTATTGATCCCCACAGATTCTGCAATAATAATCGGTTAACATCTCTTCGCAATGGATCGTTTGATGGGTTGATTGCTATTCAAATGATGTAAGTAAACATGCACAATTCTTTCTAACATTGCTATAGAGTACCGAAGCTATGACGTCAGTTGCCAAGGTGCCACGACGGCCTGGTTCTAAACAAATGAACCCGGAATGAAAGTTTGTGTTTCTCATAGAAGAAAATGGCTGCTATCGGAATGATCGCTTGTAAACCATTTTTCGGACGAGCCAAAGTCATTTGCCAATACAATTTAATGTGTAGGCCTACAGACCAAAGGTACAGACGATCGTCAACTGCGACTCTGTTTAGAACCATGACTCCATGGCAACTGACGTCACACTTCGATATTCTATAAAGAATAGGAGGAAATTTGATAAACATCCAAGCAACACACTCCGATGGACGTGTTAGATTTTTCCCAATAATTCAGTAAGTAATTAAGACTATCCTTGATGCAATAACGATGTGTGGAGTTGGTCACATTATCTTTGCAAATAAATATGTTTTTTGTCGTAGCTATAAACACCTTAGTTCGAATGTACACCTAGGCTATAGGAATACTCGCATCCTTCAGAATTCATAAATAAGTTTTATTATACCTTCTAAACAATCGCGCATGTCAAAAGTTTCCACGCACTCTACAATAAATCCGACATTATTGCCCTAGCTTTGGTCGATTTTTTTTTCAAATTAAAAAAAATTTAATTTGAAAAAAAAATTAAAATCGACCAAAGCTATGGCAATAATGTCGGATTTATTGTAGAGTGCGTGGAAACTTCTTATTTTTCAACAGAATAAAGTCAAGTGGTCGAAATAATAACAATGAACTTATCCAGACAATATAAATTGAGGCATGTATAATATGTGATTTTTCTATGAGTAAAACAAAACAGAGTATTATATATAAGCAAAATATCATAAACATCATAAAATAAAATTCTGAGAAAATGGAGGGATCCACTAAAATTACTGTTAAGCACTCAACCATTTAAAGAATGAACTCCTGTCAAGCACCATTTGGTTGAGTGCATCACAATGTGGATTAATTCTTGCTGGAGCCTAAAAGGAAATTACGCCATGGCTGGGACTCGAACCCACGACCTTCTGTTTCAAAGTACGGAGACTAATCCTTTGTTGTTTTTCCACAGCATTTTAACAGTGTACAACGCATTATAGCTCTGATTATGTAACTTAATCAGAGCATTACAAATGCCCAACTTTGCTACAAACAGCGTCATTATTTGTTGTATCACAGGGTTTTATCACAGAATGAGATAGGCTATATAGAATCTGGTGTCTTCAACAACTTGACAACCTTAGAGTCCATGTAAGTGATAAAGCAATTTCATATTGTCATCCGTCCGTTGCAGTGGCGTAGACAGGTCCTTAGACCTGGGGGGATGATCCCTAGCTGGGTCATACTTTATATATATATATATATATATATATATATATATATATATATACATATATATATATATATTATGTATATTTATGTATAGGACCTTCTCTTAAAATAATGTGAGTAAAACTACAAAAATATATTTGCATAGATAACACGATCTGCCTCATGGATTATCTCGTGTGTCTTTTAATCACTTTGCTTTCAGCAATAAACAGGGCATCCAGTAATAAACAAACTTCCTTGCACATTTTTCATGGCAGTAATCTTTTGTTTGATTAATGACAATGAGTAAAGATGATCATAAGAGAAATGTCATTTGTCGGATGTCTAGTTATCATCTTGGTCATGACAGTCCTGCTAAACATGATCTAGAATAACTAGTATTCCTTATTTTACTAGTATAGTAGTATACTCTTTTAAAAGTAGCGATATTGTTAATGATCAAACGAATGAATCAACAACTAAAGGAATAAACAAATAAACAGCCAAATAACTAAAAAAAATATCAATTACAATTATAGTAATAGGGGTAAAATAAAAAAAAACTCAACATTATATTTCTTATCCACGTGCAGATATCCGGACACTAAAATGATAAGCACACTCTGTTTAAAATTACCATGATTACAAAGGCTTGATTGAATTAACTATGGACATGTTTGTCATTGCTGTAAGTTATGATTATTACTGCTATTATTATTGATTGATTTTAACTAGCATTAATTGCTTTATTACTGTATAGTTTTGCTTCTTCCCCCACAGAAACCTGGGGGGATGATTGTACACACCATCCCCCCACCTAAAATTCGGTTACACTTCGTAATTCCGAAGCTTCGTAATTCCGAAGGTTCTTTATTCCGAAGGTTCGTAATTCCGAAACACGTAAATTGCCTATACCTCGATGTTCGTTAATCCGAAAACGAAAAAGGGTTCGTTAATCCGAACATTTGTGGCGTAATTCCGACGATTCGTTATTCCGAAGGTTCGTTAATCCGAAAACGAAAAAAGGTTCGTTATTCCGAAGGTTCGTTGATCCGAAAACGAAAAAAGGTTCGTTATTCCGAAGGTTCGTTGATCCGAAAACGAAATAAGGTTCGTTTTTCCGAAGGTTCGTTAATCCGAAAACGAAATAAGGTTCGTTTTTCCGAAGGTTCGTTAATCCGAAAACGAAATAAGGTTCGTTTTTCCGAAGGTTCGTTAATGCGAAAACGAAATAAGGTTCGTTAATCCGAAAACAACATAAGGTTCGTTAATCCGAAAACAAAATGAGGTTCGTTAATCCGAAAACAACATAAGGTTCGTTAATCCGAAAACAAAATAAGGTTCGTTAATCCGAAAAAATGAAAACCGGGAAACCAGAGGCAGAGGCAAGGGGAGGGGGGCGGGGGACACTGTTGCCGTTCAATTATCATATGAGGATGGGAAGGCAAGGGCGGCCGAACGAATTTTCGTTAGGGGTAAAGCCAACAAATGAAACTCATACGTCAAAATGGGCACTTTGGTCATATTTTCACCTTAAGACTATCATCTGCTTGAAGTCATTGTGTGTTTGATAGTGATTAAGTAGAGAAAAACTTTTTCGAAGTGACTTCTTATTATGGCAAAATGTATATTTAGGCTTTATTTTTCGGGAGAGATTATAATGAGCGAGCGGCTTCGTAAAACAAATTCAAAGGTGAAGTTGTATAACGTTTTTTTGTGGTCAATTATTCTTTAAATGGCATTATTGCGAGGTGTTGCTAGCGTGAATCACAAGCTAAAACTTTAGGTTATTTCAATAAAAAATGAAAATTAGTTTTTTTAAATCCGAGCAGATTTCTGCTGTCATTAAAAAGATGTGCATCTAACTAAAGAATTAACACGAGCGCAAAACGCGAACTTAAACATACTGACCAGAAAAGGAACCTGTTAAAGAAAGCATTTAGTGACCTCTTTAGGATGCATATTTCACCAATCGAATGAGAGTGCGAAGCGCAAGCTGAAATTTTTCAAAATTCCAGCCTGAAAACTTAACTTAACTTGTATACTTTAAAAAGAGTATTTTATTTCGAAAAAAACATGAAAAACGGCATATTTATTTTTGAAAAAGGTACTTTCCCATTTTGGAAAATATTAATTCCCCAGTTTTTTTTAATTTCATTTTGATGCCCCCTGCCTCCCTCCCGGCGGATCCAACTTTCGTCAAATAGAGGGGGGGGGGGCAATTTTTTTAGCCATATTTTCCTTGATCGGCAGTTTAAAGTTGATATTTTTTGTTTCTTTGAAAGGGTAGTCCTACACTCTAAAAAATGAAGTGCTAATTTAGCTCTTAAAGAGCGTGTATAGTGACCGCACTTCGAAGTGCTGATTTGTCTAGTTCAAATTTGAACTAGACAAATCAGCACTCCGAAGTGCAGTCACTATACATTTGTGATCTTCAAAGCGAGATGCCTATGTAACTAAATTTAGATAATAACTGCTAGCAAGAAGCGCGAACAGAATTTTTAAATATATAAGCTCTGACCTGATCTAAAGGGGACATTTTAAGAACTTTTTGCAGTTAGCTATGAAGACGATGCGTGTTTTAACCAATGGCGGCGGAACGTATTATTTTTTTTGGGGGGGGGGGCAAAGCAAAAAAAAAGGGGGCCAATAGGGGCAATTTGGTGCAAACGGATATTTTCACCATTAGATTATCATCTGTGTAAAGAGGTTGTGTGTTTTGTAGTAACTAAATTGAGCACAATTTTTTAAGTGATCACTAAAGTTATATATTTACGTTTCATTTCTGCGAGCGTAGAGAGCAAGCGGTTTGGGGGAAAAGTCAAATCTGAAGATGTAAAATTCGCCTTTTTGGTCAATTACTGTTAAAAGGGCATCCTTGTGAGATGTTGCGAGCGAATCACGTGCTCAAACTTTTGGAAATTTCATGTGGGCCTAGAATGATAATATTGATATAGATATCATTTGCCCAGGGAAGCCACTTCAGTTCTGAAAACTATTCTCCCAGCTATTATTATTTTTTTACAAGAATTCTTAGAACACGTAGAATGTCCAGTTTTCAGGTTTGAAAATCGGAAAAATTTGGCTCACGTTTCTCGCTCGCATCAAGTATTGTTTATTGAGGAACTCATTCTATTCCTGGTTACAAAAAAAGAAGTATGAAATGTCCAGTTTTCAGGTTGGAATATCACAAATTTTAAGCTTGCGGTTCGCGCTCTCATTATTTAGTTCGTGAGATATCTATATTCTATTCATGATTCACTAAATGCAGTCCTTAAAAGATTACTTTCTGAAGCCTGTTGCATAAAACTTTTTACCTGAGAAAACTCTGGTAAAAACTAAAAACTATAAGGTTAGTCTGATTTCCGCCATTGACTTTAGCACAGGGCAAAAACTTCTGTAAAAACAACCTGAGTTTTCTCAGGGAAAAGTTTCATGCAACGGGCCCCAGGTCAGTATTTCAACAAATTACAGCTCGCCCTCGCATTAATTCTTTAGAAAGATACACATCTTTCTCACGATTACAAAAAAAAAATGCTCCGAATGCTCACTTCACGTCTTGTTACATGAAATGTCTACTAGTTTCAGCTTGCGATTCGCGCTTTCAACATCTCACAAGGATCATTATTAGTATTATTTTTATTACCAGCAGAAGCTGTTATTAAAAATGACATCCCCTCCAATACAAATCCTATTATCTAGAGGTTGCTCGCGCGCTTCCAACACACTTGATCCCCTGCATCTTTAATTAAACCATTTGCTTATAGGCAGCAATTGCTCAGATAAAATCGAAATTAGCCTATGCTTGATCAGGGCGCCATTCTTAATGAAATACATGTTTTGGCCCCAACACACGCATGTATCATCGATCATTATTACTATCATTGCATAATATCGTGTAATCTTGTAATGACAACATCGTTTGTGTTACCAAAATAAATTGTTTTCATTTTCGGAAATACGAACCTTATTTAATTTTCGGATTAACGAACCTTATTTCGTTTTCGGATTAACGAACCTTATTCCGTTTTCGGATTAACGAACCTTCGGAATTACGAACCTTATTTCGTTTTCGGATTAACGAACCTTCGGAATTACGAACCTTATTTCGTTTTCGGATTAACGAACCTTCGGAATTACGAACCTTATTTTGTTTTCGGATTAACGAACCTTCGGAATTACGAACCTTATTTCGTTTTCGGATTAACGAACCTTCGGAATTACGAACCTTATTTCGTTTTCGGATTGACGAACCTTCGGAATTACGAACCTTCGGAATTACGAACCTTCGGAAATACGAACCTTCGGAATAACCGAACCTTCGGAATTACGAAGCTTCGGAATTACGAATGTATGCGTAAAATTCTGGGGGGATGCATCCCCCCATCTCCCCCGCTATCTACGCCCCTGGTCACTCCGTTGGTATACAGTGGACTGATTTTTACCATGTGGCATCTGAAGCCTGAATTCGTCAAATTTTATTTTTTTGAATTGGTGGTATTCATATTTTTAGAGTAAACATATTCTAATAATTATAAACTTTCTTAATGTAGCAAGAAACAGAGAAATACGAACTAGTCTTTAGACTTCTAACAATGGTGGCAATATCACCCCCTCTCTCTCTCACACACACACACACACCCTCACACACACACACACACACGCTCACACAAACTCTCTCTCGCTCTTGATTTGGTTTCATACGCAAACCCGTTTTTTTCAATTGTCGATTGATACCTTTTAGATCTTTGTCTGGAAATAGGATAAAATCCCTCAGTAAGAACACATTCAGAGGACTTGTAAACCTACATACACTGTAAGTATTGACATGCTTATGACTCTAGACACGGGGTCAGTCTAAGAGAGAAATCTCGTCCTTTTAAAACCCCATGAAAATATTGATATGATATCACATGGACGTGTTCACTGTAAAATATGAACTAATAAATCCGTACTTTTAACGGGAAACAACAAAACACCGTTATATTCATATTTCTGTTCCGATATGAATGATTTTACGGTGAAAATACCATTACAATAAGTACGGTTGGCAAAAGTTAACTAGAATACAAGAAAAGCTAAAATTGAGCCTACAGAATTACCTGATTTCATGTACAGAAAGAAATAGGATTATTTTTAAGGCTTCCTCGTAAAAACATTTCCTTGTTTATTTAACGAATTAAGTCAATAATTTGGACTATTGGTTTCATATTATTGTAATGGTATTCAAACTTGAATATCTATTGATTCCGAATCGATTTGTAACTGCCTGCATTTACCTTTTTTGTTTTGTAGTGTTTTATCTGAAAATCGTATAATAAAGATTCTCCCTCATACGTTCAAGACCCTATCAGGACTGCAGAAATTGTGAGTATCAGTAAAGATTATTCAACAATGATGACGATAATGATAACGATGATATGTACAGGGGGGGGGTAAAGGCGGACATAACATTTTTGCAAGTTTCAAAAAAATAAATGCGAAGTGCGAGGTGATATACTGACCTGAATGAAACCTGTTAAAGACTATTTGCAGTGACTCATGGAAATGATATCTAACCAACTAAATAATGCAAGCGCGAAGCGCAAGATAAAAGTATTTGATATTTAAGTTGATGACTGGGCGTTATAAGCACTTTTTGTAAAAAATGAACATGATTATTGATGGGAGCGCGTAGCGTGAACTGATTTTGTTTATATTCAGCACTGTTTTGTAACTTCGATGAACATGTTGGATGCGTATCGTGCTAAAAAAAAACCTTTGCACTTCTACCTACATGTAATTATTGTTTCAATACCATACACACTGGAGATTCATGGGGTAAGTGATAACCCTTTCCCCTATCCTTGTAAAGTAAGGTTGAAAAAATTAGGAAATCTGAGACCGTTTTGGGAACTTTTGTTTGGCTTTGCAAATTTTCGACCTATTCTACCTACATGGTCATATGTTTTGTCTTAGAAATTTGTAAGGACCCTTACTTCAAAGCAAGCCCAAATAATAATATAAACATGATAACTAGTTATTTCTGTTATGACTTTGCAGATATTTACGAATGAATCAATTAACCAATCTGGATGGGCTTGAAGGAGATGATCACCCATTTCTAATCATACTGTAAGTGAATATTATTCTCCTTTTAAAAGTTTTTTGAAAAATACATGTTGTGTTTGCTGACCAACGAAAACTCACTCGCAAACTTTTACCTAGATGCAACTATCCACGCGCACACCTGTTTTGCCACCTTGTTTTAGTCGGATTTGATTTTTGAAATATACATTTCGATTTAACATTTGAATTCCAACCATTTTAATGCTTCACATTTCACTTTATCCTCTCAAAATCACATAACCTTACATCCTCCATTGTCAGAAACATTTTACTTTTACATTCGTTTTTTTTTTGCTATCTTCCAATGAAGTTATTTTTCAACTTAAACTTTTTTTCAGAGATGTCAGCTCCAATTTACTAAACAATCTCGACGCTGGAAAGTTCCGGAGTTATGCTTCCTTAAGAACATTGTAAGAAAGTGTCGCAATTCAATACTTTTTTTCTCTAGATATATACTGTATACTAGAAAATTTAAACGAACAAATGTGACCAACATTCTATAAATGAATAATACATGTAGACACCATCGATTAATTCATTTCATATAGACAAATGACGCAACGCCTTTATTGTACTCTATATTTAGGAACAAAGAAATTGAAAAATATTGCTCCACCGACAATTGCTCTGCTCTAAGTTCCACACACTAATCGAATGACCACCCTCAACCCTCGGCTTAAAGGCCAAATCCACCCCAGAAAAATGTTGTTCTTTATGTTTTCATCAGGTCATTGATCATGTTGATGAAAAACAGTTTTATACTGATCTTTTGTGCCTGATTAAATATGTTCTAATAAATAAATAAATTGAGCGCTATATAAATGTATACATTATTCATTTATTTAAATTGTATTTATTTTCTAGGTTTGTAAGCGACAACCCCCTCGAAAGGTTGTCCTCTGGAGTATTCTACGGAGGACCTTCTCTTAAAATAATGTGAGTAAATCTACAAAAATATATTTGCATAGATATATGTTCTGAGAATAACAAATTCAATCAATGCATCTTAGCAATAATCTAGCTAAAAATATATAACCATCGAAGCAAAGATAAATTGTGAGTTTTGATGTATTATTCGTCTAACAATGTATAAGTTAGTCCCAAAAAATTAAGAAGTCAGATGAACTTGATATTGATGTTTAGTTCTCATATCGGTATGACATATTAATTTGTAATATTTTTCATCACTTTCAGAATGATATCAACTTGCAATGTATCCGAAATAGAGGTTGGGGCCTTTCGCGGGAATATGAGCTCGATGTAAGTACTATGATTTACGAAAAAAAATTGGCTTGTCTGCATGAAAACTTGATAACATAAATGCTATTCGCAAAGTATTCAAGATTCTGATAACATTTCTTGCCATCTTAACTATTGCGAACATGTTTTATTTATTGGAGGAAGAAAATATACGTGACAATTTTTATTCGACATGAGGTTGGGTTTCCTTAAATGATAAGGTCTATGCCTTCATTTACTACGTTATATCTTTGTTGTTTGGTTTTGGATGCCATGATGTCATCATTATTACTTGTTTATCATCATCGATGCTTTTTTTTTATTTTTTTGTTTATCATGTAACTCTATTTCGATACTCACTCTAACATACCAACCAGTGGCGTACCGAGCACCAGGAACAATAAAGACATATGCCCTGAGCAAATTATGTTTCATAAAGTTAGGGGAAAATGTTTCTAATGTAATATATAACATAACATTATAATGAACGATAATTTCTTCTTTCCCTTTTACGTTTCATTTTCTTTCTCCCTCTTTTTCTCCTTTTCCCCGTTTTTTTTATTTTTGGGGCCAGTCGATTGGGGGCACGTGCCCCTCACCCGTAGTTACGCCACTGATACCAACCAAAAGATTATTTTGAATTAGATGCTTGATGTAACGTGTAATTCAGTTTTATTATTAAAATTGCTACTTCCTACTCGGGCCATGAAAAAGACATCGAATTGGCATAATTTGAAGTCATTTTCGTTGGTGTGATTGTAGTAAAGTGCTTGAACAGGTCCTTAATTGGTGTTCGGAATCGAATGTGTAATTATAAAACGCATCCCTACAGGAAAGAACAGTGTCCCACAGAGCGTGTGCTACATTGTGTTCACAGTGTGGAACACAGTGTTAAATTACCTTCACACCGTAAGATTTGAGCATTTCAACAGTGTGAATCACATATTCACATGATCGACCATGTGAACATGCTGTGAACAGTCACACGGTCGAGGTGTCCACAGTGTAAAAATATCTCCGCACTGTTGGATTTGAGTAATTTAACAGTGTGAATATATTCTCACATATTCACTGTGCATACAATGACTCTGTTTGACTGTGCTTTCTAGCAGGGGTCTTGTCCACTGTAGTATCATTTTGTTTCTAAATTTTATTTATTTTACTTCTAATTTATACTCAGGAGGTATCGATTGTTTAAAAAAAATGAAATATAACCTAATTTCTTATGAAAAAGCAGTGACACCAAAAATTTAATCACCTCAATAAGTACTGGGTCCCGCTTCATGAAGAATTGCTATGATAACATATGTACGATTTGTATAACAAGTTTACTATCAGCCAATCAGGAAGAAGGATTTCAGTAGCTTTTATCTGTTAATGCAATATACGGTTTTATGAAACAGACCGCTGTATTTTGCTTTGGGTATGTTTCCTGGTGGCAGTTTGTTAACTTGCGCATCTAACACAGTTGCATTTCTGAAAAACTTAATTACATAATATTATAGGCCTACATTTAAAAAGGGGAACATGAAAAGTCAGTCACGGTGGTTATTTTTCTTTGATGATAATCTAAGAATTTTCTACTTGCAAAAATACTGAAATTTACATTGAAATTTGATGTCTTAAAGTATTAACATTTGAATTGTGTCGGCATACTCTCAAAACCAGCCTAAGTGAAAGATAGCGCACTGCATTACTGTGGGGCTTTTTTCTCTCTGTTTTTCAAGCAATGATGGTCATATTAACTAAATCAAAATAGTCACGCAAATAGACAGAAAGTTTTATATGTGATGTGACATTTATTGTAACTGATCATACTGATTTAATACTTTGCGTAACTTAAAAACCAGCGTTTTAAGTTTTGGTTTCCTTACTTTATATTGGTTTGTTTTATTGATTTTTTTCTATTATAGAGCTTTGAACTCGAATTGCCTATCGGAACTGAATGCAAGTACATTTGAAGATCTGCCAGACTTAGAAACTGTGTAAGGATTCGTCGAAATGTCAAAACATTTTATACAAGCAGAAAGAAAATGAGACCAGGGGTATAGTTAAAAGTTCAAAAACAGATTGAGACGGAATGAAATTATCTTTAAGATCAAGATCATAATATTAGACCGGAAGCTTCTTTGGATGCATGATTCAAATAATGTAGTGAATTCAATTGAGTACAAGTATAATTAAACACATTATATTTTCCGAGGGTCACTTATTTCTGGGAGGGAAAATAGTTGTCAGTAAGATGTCTCAACAAATCGCCCATTGAATAGTGGCACATTGAATCAGTTTTGAGGGGGAAAATAGAGACCTCTATCGTGTAACTCTCTATTAACTTTGTTGAATAATATTGAATAATGATAAAATGACGTCATTTTTGGTCTTGAATTGGTAGCCCCCGACCCCCTCACAAATACTCCGGCGCTGCCCATACTGAATATGAAGTGTCGTGTGCACTAAACCATGTTAAACATTGTTGATATCTATTATTTCGTTTAGAGACGTTAGAGGGAATTTCATCTCACAAATCGATCGTCATGCTTTCCGACGAACTCCTTCATTGACGAAAGTGTAAGTTCCTTTTTTTGTGGAGGGGGGGGGGGGGGTTGGCAAATGGAAGGGATTATCATTTATTAGTTTTCAATTTCCTTTCTGAGATTAAAAAATTGCATAATCTGCTTGCCCATTTCAAAAGTTAATTTATTTCTTCCTCTTTGCGTTTTATATATTTTCGTTGTCATTTATATGTAATTTTTGTTTTGATTGCCTTTAATTTAGAAAATTATATATAATTATATATATAGAGAGAGAGGGGGAGAGATAAAATTATATATATTCATATACGTATATACATAAACGTTGACTTTGTTTTTGCTTCATTCTTAATATTAAAATTATTAATATCATTTTATAGTTTCATTGATCAAAGATATAGTTTAATTAACTATTTATTGCAGGGACCCCTTATAACAAGCTTTGCTTTCCAGTGGATTCCTTTTTTCATTTCTGTATATTATATTTTTGTGTTTTGCTTTACATTGTAACTTTTGTTGAATTTTGGAATGAAAAAGAATAAATGCAATCAATCAATCAATAAAATTGGGAATGACAAGATGTCGTTTTAATAATACCATATTTGTTTAATCTCATTTGGTTCAATTATTGCCTTTACAAGACTACTTCTGGAGAATAATATCACCCGAATAAACTCCAGCACGTTTGCAAACCTTAATACCGTGGATGAACTGTAAGTATGACATTAGTTACACCCTGTTTGTTCACGTAATACGGCAAAGTCTTTTAAAAAATTGTTTTACTTTAATAATTTATTATTGCAGTGAAACTTTGTGTTATTTTTTAACGTAGAAGAAAATGAAAAAAAAAATTATCTGTGTGGGTGTGTGGGGGTTTTTGTATGTAAGGGTGGCAGTGAGTGCGTGTCCTTGTTTGATGCATGACTTATTTCATTTGAGGAAGCATCGGTGAAGCCTTTAACATTTAATTAAATCCTCATTAACACGAGGATATTGTATATCTTTTTACTTATTGACTTGATGTTAAGTCATTCTGTGTGTCATACATACATCTGTGTTGTTCTGTTTAATGGTCAATTAAACCACTAAATTACCATACATTGCCTTTTAATTATATTCATGTATCTATCATTTGTTGTAGAAACCAAAATAGCTGTGTTATACTTTTTTTCAATTTCCTTCTCATTTTTTATCCGATTATAATTCAACTGCAGAAACCTCAGTTTCAATCCAATGGAAACAATAGAATCCGGGGCATTTATTAACATGACAAAACTACGTCAACTGTAAGTACAGAATTTGCAGTATTTCTTAAACTATCGCTGATTCTCTGTTAATAGACAATAATCAGATGTAAATGTATGTAAATCTATGGGTGTGCGTGTGTGTGTGTGTGGGTGCGTGTGTGTGTGTGCGTGAGTGTGTATGTTAAATTAAACATGTACAACAGCTTGGACAACTCTTTCACAATATATGAGTGTATATTGTATCACACTATTCACCCTTTTACTTCCGAATAAAGATTAGTAATATGTGATTTATTAACATATAATATAGGATGAAAACCGCATTCTTGACTCAGGAAAATTTCGGTTCAGTAATTCACTTAAGTGTTTCTTTTGTTCCTTTTGCTGGTGCTAAAAGACCTGGGCCCCGTTTCATTGAGAGTTTAAAACATGACAACTTTGTCATTATTTCAACTACCATGAAAACTTTGATTGTGATTGGCTACTTAGCCTTGTTACCATGGTAGTTGCCATCATAGCAGAGCTACAACAGTTGCAAGTCGTTTACTAAATAGGCCCCAGTGCAAAAAATAAATATAAACATATTTCATAACCCAATGTAGGCATTCATAATTGATAAAGCCTTTAGTGCTTGCATTAAGATACGAATAACTGCTATGTTTTACTTATCATTTTGTATAGTCACCTAGTAAGAGCAAAGCTAAAGCGGATTCAACCAAGGTCATTTGACGGACTCCTGTCGTTAAAACAACTGTAAGTACAAAATTCAATTGAATATTCATTATCTTACATGTGTTTAGTCCGGCGCCTTAGACCACTCGGTCACTGCAGTGATTTTAAGTAGTCGATAGTCTTTCTTAAACAATTTCAAATAAATGGAAATGCTATATGCATTATTGGTAACTAGGTGTTAGCTTGTTTAAAAAAAATCCCCACTTGATTACTTTACATTACACAAGTCAACTATTCGGTATCATATTCAATTCAATACATAATTAAATTCTGTAAATTGATATAATTACTACAGATCTACCGATGATTACCGTTTGTGCTGCTTGTTTACAAACATCACCTGTTCTGTCATCAACCCAACGCCTCTGGACTCCTGTTCCCGTTTGACGAATAACGATGTCCTCAGCGTAGCAGTGTGGTTTATTGGGTTTGGCGCCCTCGTCGGTAACCTCTTAGTTATTTTCATTCGTTCTAGAGAGGACAGGTACCATGGAAACAGTGTTCAGAGACTGTTCATCACGAACCTAGCCTTTGCGGATTTTCTCATGGGTGTGTACATGGTGACCATAGCATCGGCCGATATTTATTACGGCGACCGATACTATCTCTCGGCACCTCTCTGGAAGGAATCATCTCTTTGTCGGTGGGCAGGGTTCGTGGCGCTTTTGTCCAGCGAGAGTACGGTGTTCCTGCTTGCTCTGATCACCCTCGATCGTTTCATCTGCATCACCTTTCCTTTCGGAACAGTGCGGTTCCGTCCTAAGTCGGCGCAGATCTGCGTTGCTGTAGTATGGATGGTGACTTTCAGTCTCAGTTTCGCACCCACCTTGACCGGTTTGACGGGTTCTTCGATTTACGGCCTTTCCGACGTTTGTATTGGCCTCCCGTTTAATACCTATACAGAACGTAATGGTTACATCACGTTTCATTCCGAAAGAGAAGTATACGAGTTCTTCGTCGATGGAGAATCTAAACAACGTCCCTACTGGTTGTACTCCATCGCCCTTTTCTTGGGTGTTAATTTCATTCTTCTAATCCTGATCTTCTTCTGCTACTTAGTGATCTTTCTCCAAGTACGAAGGTCTGCAAAGATCACTGGATCAGAGAGGATGAAGCGAGAGATGCGCATGACTGCCAAGATGGCGCTGATCGTCGGTACGGATTTATGTTGTTGGATGCCAGTCATCATCATGGGAATCTTGTCTCAGACAGGAGTGATCGACCTACCGGTGTCCCTGTACGCATGGGCAGTGGTCTTTATCTTACCCATAAACTCCACTGTAAACCCATACCTTTACTCCTTCGTGGCTCTCTGCTCCCATAAGAAGGACAGGTTTCCACTTTCTCGTGTCGGCGTGAATGATCCTCATATGACTGATTTAGCTAAGACACATAAAATGAAACATGACGAATGATTGTAAAGATCAAAACATACAGATCGTTCTGAGAAATCGCATAATACGAGTAGGATGAATCGGTACTCACCACATGGTCTACATTCATTTAGTCTAATGCCATTTCGTCCATCAACATTTCGTCTAAAAACCATTTGGTCCAATCATCACTTTGTCTAATCACCATTTCGTCTATGACCATTTCGTCGCATAACCAGTTGGTCTAATATTTTCATTTCAATTTCATTCATCTTGCACAATAAACACTTGGTCCAAGTAAACCAAATGATCAAATGATATATGGACTAAATGGCTATTGGACCAACTGGCTATTAGACGAAATAGTGATTGAACGAATTGGCAATAAGACAATGTGTATAGTGGACGAACTGATGTTAGACCAAATGATAGTAGACGAGTTGGCAACTGGACATATTGGCATGAGACGAATTGGGAATAAACCGGATGAATCTATATTCTAGTATATTTGAAGCAAACCTTGTAAATTATTAGCACAGTAGACATATTTGATACTTATGGAAATACAGATATGAATATAGCATATACAATATACAGGCCTTTAGTAAATGAAATAAGTTTGACTCTTGGTATATAGACGCATACATATAGTGATTGTTACGATTTGTCGAAATAGAGAGTTTTCCTGATTAATGAATAACCGAACGATTATTAGAATTTAAAAAATCTAGTTTATATTCTAATTACTGACTGGCGGTTAATCCAAGTTACTCATGATCGTATATTTTCTTAAATTCTTGACCCTTTGCAACGCATTTTTCTAAGAAATGGCACTATATCGTATTTGATTCTCTCCAACTCGTTTCCATCTCCTTTTGTCGATGTTATGTCGTCTCCATGAATTCCGAGGCAGGCCCTACTTACTTAGGTCTCACTACGATTCAACCGCAACCCATGAGCATCACCATTGCATTCCCAATTTTCTGTTGAATATATAACATTGACATTCAAAACTCAATAAGTAACTGGACGAAGTTTTTGGGTACAGTATTACTATGATAATATTGAAACTCCATGCGAGAAAGCAACTGCGCCAGTAAACAATTTACTCTGACCCACGGAGCAATGTTGCTGTTTTTCTATTACGAAACTCACAGGGACAAGTGAACGATTTTTTAAGAGGGTGTGCTTCTTTTAACAACAAAAAATGACAGGCAAAGACAGGAAGGGTTTTTCACTCGAAAATGGTGATTTTGGTCTGAAAACCGCCATTTACGCAAGAAGCATTACCTATAATAATATAAACACACAAAAAATGTAGTTCTGTCAGTTCCACTACTCCCTGTACGCTAAGGCTTCTGAGGTTGAAATTTACCAATGGAAATAATTCAAACACAGGTGCAAAATTGAGTTAACCATTCCCACGACTAAGATGTCAATTAGTTTTGTAACAAAGACAGTTCAATCAAAATTTAAGTGTTTTTCATATTTGATTAAAACGACAAATTTGACGTCTCAATCGAACATAGTTGCCGTTCTCCCGAAGATTCTCGCTCGTGAAGGAACCCTGATATCCACACGTTTTGTTTAGTTTACAGTGGTTATATACTTGTTTAAAAAATGATATTTTAGATTAAAGGAAGATCGAATATGACTTATCGGCGTTGCTTAGTGACCTCCGATGAAATATTTGCGTGCATACTATTAGTGAGTGGTCGTATGTTGGGATGTGGGTGTTCCAGTGATATGGTCTTGCGTGTATGTGCATTGAAGTAAATGTGAAGAATGCATGCTAGAATTTATGTGTGTGTATCCGAAAGTTTGAAGGAAGTAGCTGGGTGTCAGAAACAAGAGGGGAAAAAGAGAGCAGAGGTGTAATGTGGCAAGAATTGGGAATTTAAGAAGCACAACATAGCATAGATGGGACAAATTTCTACAAACTCGCCAGAGAGCGACGAAAGCGGACCCAAAATATGACCCTTTGAGTGGATTAGATTTTGTTTTATTCGTTCTACATAATGGGTGGGATATATATAATTTTTTGAGCACTTGGAGAGCAGAATTTACCTTTTTTTCAAATTGTAAAGCACTTTTAGCATGTAAATGGAAAAGCGCTATATAAATATTCAAAGTATATGTGTGTATGTGTGTATTTCCCTCTTCAGCTGTTCTTATGAGCGGGCGCTAGGAATAAGAAAAGTGTTAGTGGGGTTATTGGCTTGAGAGACTCAAGTGGAGAGAGAGGAGAGGGTAAAAACGTTCGGGTGTGGAGAGGATAGGAAGTGTGTGTGCTCATGTGCGGTGTATTCATCCGGCGCGTGGACGCTTATCTGAAACACCACATTCGAATCGAGGACACCCTCGAACTGTCCACGGTAATAGGTTGTGCAAACGAACGCAAATAACTTGCACGCATGTCTCAAAAGCAAAATAAAAAAAATGACGTTGCTGGGGTAAGTCCTCGGTTAGTCCACGGTGTCTGCATTTAGCGGTTGAATATTACCTACACAGGTCCACGATTGGCGCAAGAATTTCAGATGAACTTCAAAATCCACGATAGAACGTATTAGTGCAGTAGGGAGATAGGGTTCCCATTCATCCCCATGACATTACTTTTAACCAACTTTTCTCCATTGCCTTAAGTGTCTAATTGATAAATCTTGTTGTTTCCTTGGCCAAATCGTGTCCCGTGGGGTTCAAATTTGCCAATTTTGGGGGCCATCTTTGAATCTTTTAAAATTCAATTCTCATACTTTTTGCACAAAAATCGGAAATCTTCAATGAATACCCTTTTTACTATCTAGTTTAGATAGTAGAAATAGATTGCAATATCGTGCTTTTTTGGAGGCCCCCATTATGGCAAATGGTGTTTCTGCTATGTACGAAAACACTTTTACCTTCTTTGAAATCATTCGAGACGGAAAAGTAGGCTTTTTTTCTATCAGTCTCATATAAAGAAGTGCTGACATAACAAAACCTACTCCCACAAGGGGCTGCAGATTTCACCCCATCCCTTTATCGTGTTTCGCCCATCTCTTGGAAAATTCGCCATTTTGGGAGACTCATTGAGGTAAAAGGCGTTTCTGCTTTGTGGTAAAGCCACTTTTATTGTTTTGCAATCACTTGGAGACAAAAAGTAGGATTTTCCCTATCAGATACATGTAAACACACATGCTGGCACACCGAAACATACCCCCTCCAGGGGCTGCTAATGTCACCTCAACCTTTTTTCGTATTTTGCCTATTTCACGGAAAAATATGCGATATACATATATATATCAGATTAAAGAGGGGATTCTAAGTTTTACATTGATAGGTCATTTGTTTATTGCATTTATGATTAAATTATGATAAATCATCGCTAAATCTCGGTTTCGTTTTTTGTGGGACGCACTGTATAGTACAGTCATTCTATTTTCTTAATACCATTTGGAGGCGAAGGAGTAGTTTTTCATTTATCAGCTTCATATAAACAGGTTTTGACTTAGCAAAGTCTACTCCCTTAGAGGGCTGCCGAAGTCACCCCCATTCCTATCGTGATTTGCCCATTTGGGGGGAAATTAGCTATTTTGAAATACCTATTGAGGGAAAGTGTATCTGCTATAATTATGAAGTAAACTCTTTTTTATTTTTTGAAATCACTTGGGGATGAAAGAGTATATAGACTTTCCTCTTCCAGCTATAAAGATGCGCTGGCACAGCTAAGCCTAACCACTTAGGGGCTGCCAAGGTCACCCACCAATTTTCTGTATTTAACCTATATATGGGGAAAATAAGCAATTTTGGAGCCCCTACTGAGGCAAAAAGGCATTTCCGATACAAAATAAAGCCAATTTTATTGTTGAAAGCTTTTGGAGACGAAAGAGTGGGCTTTTCTCTCTCAGCTACATATGAAGAAGTGCTGACACAACAAAGCCTACCCTATGAACCCCTTGGGAGCTGCCGAAGATACCCACCCCTATCCCTAATTAAGTCTATCTGGTAGAGAAAATCCTACTTCTTTGTCTAGAAGTGAATACAAAAATAATAAAAGTGGCTTTACTGCAAAGCAGAAACGCCTTTTTTTCCTCAATGAGATTCCAAAATTGAGAATTTTGTAAGAAATGGGCAAGACACGATAAAGAGATATTTCAATAGATAGAAAACGTCTTTTTTCCGTTGATACCATCTAAGTTATGTATACCTTTCTATCGATACGCACATTACATGATTTATGCGTGTAAGTCACACCAACAATGGCGATGCAAGACTGATTCAAGCCATTGTCCTTTCGGGAAAGCTTTGCCAACGATCGCATTCGTCAGCGGTATCATTAGTTTGACTAAGAAATGAAGGTTGCTTTTTGGTGTCATTTCATAGCCCAGGGGGCACTTCCATTGAAGGGTGGATACCATGCGCGACCATGGGGTCGAGAAAAGCACCCTAAACACGTATTTCCATATTCTGAAAATGCACCCCTTGACAAGTAGTTGCGTGTGAAACCCTACCCTTGACAAGTATTGGAAACAAAATGACACTCTTGGTAAGTATTCCCTGAAATGAACCCCTATATAAGTATTGGAAACAAAATGACACTCTTGGTAAGTATTCCCTGAAATGAACCCATAAACAAGTACAGCGTCTTCGATGTCACGGGTCCGTCGGTCGTCGGTTTTACCTTTACACATCATTTGGTTTATAACGGCCCCTCCTTCCACACCTTGCGCAAATCGGACTCTAAACACGTAAGTATTGTGGCAAAAAGGACATCCTTTATAAACATTTTAATTTTGTTTTATCATCCCCTCAAATTTGTCCCTAAACACGTAGCTTTCCTAGCGGAATTTTTTGTGTGTATGTGTTTTTGCCACCCTTATCGTGCCCTATCTTGAACATGAACATTTTGGCAATTTTTTTCTATTTTTCGAAATTTATTAACCGGACTGTCAAGAAAAACGAGTGCAATTGAATTCTACTATCTAAACTATACTAAAAAGCGTATTCATTTAAGATTTTCCCATTGTCTATGCAAAGAATATGAAAATAATTAATTTTCATGAAAAAAATGAAGATGGCTGTCAAAATTGGCAATTTTGAACCGCATGGGACACAATTTAGCTGGAAACAACAAGATTCATTAACTAGACACTTAAGGAAATACAAAAAAGTTGGTTAAAGAGATATATCATAAGGGTGCATGGGTACCCTATCTCTCTCCCCTAATATAATACAAGTGTGTGTGTTTGTGTGTTATCTTTAGACAGTCAGGGAAACTCCCGCTTTTCCGAGATCGTTTGAAACGTCCCTTTTTCGAGATAGTTGCGTTCACCGAAGCGTGAATCACCTCTGAAAACCTTCGCCCTGTGTAGTCTTTCTCGGCTGCTTTCAGACCCTTATGTATGTGTGCGAACACTCGGTAAGAGCGGTGAAAATGTGTACGCGTGTATACAACCATAGAGCTGTTAGCTCCATGATACAACCGTGCATTCTTCGGGACATTGTTATCTTTAGAACATGTGCCTCTCTCTCCCCCTCTCTCTCTTTCTCTCTCTTATTTATTGTCAAGCATTCAATTTGATTTTCGTTCATCACTTACCCTTAATCCTGACGTTAAATGTACCGTAATAAGACCATATTTTTGGATCCACCGTCATATCCGTAATATCCAACTTTCATGTTGATTCCACCTCAGCATTCAGCTTATGATCTGATGCACAATCCATAATCAATTCATTATAATATTATTTCCACTACCAGTGCCGGCGGAAATCATGGAAATTATTACGTCGATATGCAATTTCAAAACATGCCGAATACAGGTCTGTCCTAAAACAATCATTGGCTGGTTGACGAAGCCAACAAATTGGAAGAAAGTATACTGTATTCACCTTCAAAACATACATACTGCAAAGTATTGGGGCTACCGGTCACCAAATCAAGTGCATTATAAAAGTCTGCCTGTCAGCTCGATCCATGTCCAAACTTCCCTCAAACGTCCAGCCCAGATGAGAATATCATGATGTCATTATAATCATGACCATTCTCCATTCGACATGATCCATGCTAGCAGTGAACAGGTGTGAGATCAATGGTTTAGATTATGAACATTATCGAGAACTGCATATCCATTTTCCATAGCACTAAACCGCCGGAGAGCTGGTTAGAGGTTATTACCATAGGAACGAATATATTTTCCAAGTCTTTCTTATCATATATTACGTAATGCCGTACCCAAAATAACTTTCAGCATGATCATGGAATGTCCATGGTAGTACCATAGCTCTATGCACACTTTGTACAATTTGTACACACACACACACCACGCGTTCGGCTACAACATGCAACGGAGTATCGCGGCACAAAGGCTGAACGCAGAGACTAACCTCCTCTTACGAGAACTTTTGCTTGCATTTTTTCAGCATAAATGTGTCTTCTTTCTTCAATAGCGTCTAAGCACCACGGTGGCGAATTCTATTTTTTGGAATATAGATGAGAAATTTAGTTTTCTTTAACATATTTGAAAATAAAAATCCGCCACCGTGGTGCTTTTTTTATATGAATTTTTTAGTGAGGGTATGTCAAAAAACCCCATTCACTTTGTACAGGAAAGCTATTCGGTGAGATCCGAAAAGATTGCGTCATGCGACCACAAATCCCTGTTAATCGAGATTCTGTCGCTCTCGCAAAAGCGGGAGTTTCCTTGACTGTTAGAACCCACTGAAATTGTATGGATGGATGTCCGTGGATGCCCGTCATAGGGGGTGAGTTTTGGTATATATATATATGCATGTAATTTGTATTCAAAGAAAAACAAATCTTAATTTTCTACTCAATTTCTTTAAGTAGGTCATTGTGTTAAAATTGAATAAAAACGTTTTGATCTTTTTTTCTCTCATTTTGTTCATTTCGTAGGTGCTTGGATAATGGATGAGAATTTATGTCTAGGTCTGATTCTATCTCCATCATCTTTGAATACTATATAGACGTAATGTTCTTTATTGCAGTTTGAGCGCTTAAGAACTTTAATATTGATACCTGCTGCATTTTGGTGAACTTGTGTTCTTTGGAAAAAACAGGCTCCCTATCCTAACCAAGCCGAGTATCTTCATACTTTCCTTACTATTTATAGGGGGAATCTTTATTCATTGTCCGATCTTCACGGACCTTTTTCGTTATAGATTGCAAGAGAGACCTCGTAATATTATATTCATTATACCCGTCTTCTACTACTTGTGTAAATGGAGGTTTGTCTTCGCCGGCACGCACGGGGTATTGCGTTTCGAACGGTATTAGGGATACTCGAAGCTAACCCTTCGGAACCTCTAGATATCAAAACCTCAAAGCAAGCAACGGAACAATGAGTTATAAAAACATGAAGTGTCATCCATCAATTTAATTGACATGAAATTCGAGATACTGATCAAGATTACACGCACAATTTGCACCGATTTTAGAAGAAAATTCCGGATAAATCATTGTAGTTGTAGTTGCGTCTTGCTTCTGATTCTGTGTATGCGTTTGTGATGATACTTGCATACAGTATTACATAGAGTAATATCAGAGTAAGATGTTACACTGTGACCAAAATCATCTTTAAACATTCCCTTTTTATTGCAATCTACAAATGATAAAACATATCTTACATCTTATAAATCACGATTACGGAAAAACAATGCATTTCTCTCTTTTTAAATCTCTTTTGATTAAAAAAATATGACATATGAAATCGCATAAAATTTTCAGCTGTCAAAAGAAAATTACACTAGGAATAAAATTTCATTAAACAAATAGTTCTTTCATGGATTACCTCTCATATCTATTGCATAGTTAACCAAAGACTTTATTCATTGCTGATCGTCAGCAAAACGAAGAGTTGAGTAAATCCGACAACTCGCCTTCATTTAATAAATTTATTGAAATTCAAGCATTATCATACAAACTGAACTGTGATGTTTGTTGATCATTTCATTTGAATGAAGTTCATATCAAATGGCAGATATTAAACTTTTTAAACGTTTGATTTTGTTTTAGATATTGAAATACTGTCCGCCAAATGACTTTTTGGTATTCTGGCTTGAGATTTATTATTTTTTAATAAGATAAATAATAAATGATAAGATGGTAAATCCCTTTTTTCTGGGACACACTGTTTATGTACTATGTATTCTTATATGCTGATCAAATACTTTACATTAGCTTTTTAGAAAAAATAGAAAATTATGATTAGAATTTAGTCAGTATTACTAATATTCGCATCCCATCACTGGTCGTTTTCCCTTCATGTGGACCTACTTTCCTGTTTACTATCATAATTCTGCTGTTACTACTTCTTCTACTACTACAACTTTTGTTGCTGATGCTGATGCTACTACTACTAGGCCTAGTACTAATGATATAAACAATAAAATAACAAAACAAATCATTACAATTATTTCAATAATAACAATAATAGTGATAATATAATTCGTTATTATAATCATAATATCAGTAATAATAATCACGGTAAAAAATAATATTTGTGAAAATATCTGATCAAAGAATAGACTTACATTATATAGTAAATAGGACTATGAAGACGTTTACAGCCTGATCATGGCAAAATCTTGGCCTGCTTATTTACCCATGCACTAACACACACCCACACACGCAAACACTTTGCCGCTGCACCGCAATGCAAAAGTCCGTTTGGAAATAGTATACTTATGGGATGCCTAGAAGTTGAAGTGCCATTCGCTGGCTTAGCCGCCGGGACACGCAGGATCGTTAGCAGTTATGGGATACGTCTCAATCCTAGGTCTCTCAATCATATCTGTTGCAGTCATCCTTCAAGGAGAATATGGAATATCTTCAACAAGGACGAAAGGTTTGTATCCAATTTTACTCTTTCAGGAGTCCCATTTAAAGATTTGAATTGTTTATACAACAAGGACGAATGGTTTGTATTAAATTTCATTCTTTGAGGGGTCCCATTTAAAGATTTGAATTTTTTATACAACAAGGACGAAAGGTTTGTATTCAACATGTTCAATTTTATTCTTTGATGAGTCCCAACTAAAGATATGATTTTTTTACAAAGTTGTCTTGTTGGCGAGGTCTGGCGATTATTTCATTGCACTCATGACAGTGTGAAGTTTCATATCATTACTCAAAACTAAAAACAGAAAAAAAGGACTGCATTCATCCTGCGTCTAATCAGATTTAATATTTTTGTTGAAAATCGAAGAATGTGATTTATTCGGGTAATTTTATCTATTTTGAGGGGAGAGACAGTTATAAAGAAGTAGATGAAAAATATGTCCCCATGGCAAACTTTCAAAATATCGGAGTTTTTTTTTTCAGCGGGGAAGTATAGAATTATATGATATAAGTAAATTATAATAAGATAGGAAATCCTGTAATTTGTAGTAGATTTTTCACATTCTCCATAATTCTTAGGAATTCCCAGTTATTTCCCTACATTTAAAAAAAAAGATTCCACTTTAATTTGTCAAAATAGTTTATAATAGTTTAGAACAACTTACAGTACGATGCCATTAATTAACGTCCTTTGACGTTTAACGGTTGAAATTTATATAAATTTTCTGTGTACGTAATGTCTCCTTTTTCTTTTGCAGAACCCTTCTAATTTTCAATATCGATATGCACGTAATATTTTACTAGTATAAAATATTTCAATTTAGCATCGAAGTGACAATTACATAGCGATACATGTTTCATGCAATATTATGAATTGAACTTCAAACAAAATTTTGCGAGTTGTTTTTTTTTAATTCTGAAAAAGAACATATTTTTTGTTTATATATTGACTGCCCGTGAGAAGTATAGACCTTTTTGCTATTTTCATCCAACTAGTAAATATTCCACGAGTCGTTGACGGGAGCATTGTTTATCCCATTGAACACGATATTCAATATTCCACGACATAATAGTAATTATCATGTTGCAATAAAAAGACAATATCAGTCATCTCGTTATGGAATAATAAATCTAGATTTCGGCTAAAATCAACTTTATTCTAAAAGACTCAAAGTGAAACATTTGCACGATTGTAAATTCAATAAAACACATACATATAAAAAGATACATATGTAGCACGAATATTCCCCATGGCTGATAAATGCAAAATATGGAAGAAAAGCAGTATGACAAAAATATTGATCTTCGATTTAATACGACGCGTTTTTGTGTGATGATTTATTTTTATATCCATCTCACTCTAGTTGATTGGAGAAGTACCGCTATTCCCCCTCCATTCCCATGCACAAAACAAGTCTTTTATGCCAACGTCACTTAATTTCTTTATGTCAAAAAAATAAAGTCCAAAATTCAATTTGAAAGACAGAAAGAAAATGATACTCAAATTAAAGTGAATATAAATCATAAACGATTTGTTTTTAATGAACAAGGTCCTTACTTAACCACACTTTATTTATTGGTGGAATTATTATTGAAATGTACTAACCTTGGAAACTTTAGAATAAGTTCTGCGACGTACCCTCAACCAATTTTAAATGGGGTATTCCAAGCTGAAACAAATGATTTGAGTAAAATCACGTGTCCAAATTTTCTTCTGCATTTTATTGAATTATATCACAATCGTTCCAATTATTTCATTATATTTTTTGTACACTTTATCTTGTATTATCTTGTATTATCATTATATTTTAAAACCAATCTCCAGATATGAAGCTATGTCTTGAATCAGTGGTGGCACTAGGATTTTTATAGGGGGAATGGGGCAAAGTGAACATATTTGGGGGCAAAGGCGGAGACAAAATATTTGCCTGTTTCACAAAATCGATAGTGAAACGCGAGCTACAAAATAGGCCCTACTTGAAAAGGGACCTGTTAAGGACTGTTTTGCAATGACTTGTTAAGATGATATCTCACCAAATAAATAATGCGAGCGCGGAGAGCGAGCTTAAAGTTTTCAATATCTTGAGATGATGACTGGACGTTTTAAAGACTTTTTTGTACCCATGAACAAAGAATATTTATTTATTTAAACAATTGACACGAGCGCGTAGCGCTAGCTGGATTTTTTTTTCAAATTCAGCACTTAGTTGTCTTAATTATGAACATGCAGCAAGCTTATGATTCTCCCTATTCTGAATACTTGAGTCATTTGAACGCTGAATTTTAAGCTCCATGTTATCATATTGAACAGATCATTTATTTTTCTCAATCATTAGCACTGCGAGCGTAAAATGTTAAATTTCAAATTTAAATTTTACATAATGACCTGAAAGATTTGTGTTAGTGACTATATTGTTATGAAATCACAGTGACTAGATGAGAAAATTTACAAAATCTGAAGAGTTAAAACCCTTTTTTTGTTGAAGTATTATACAGTAGGATACTTATAAAATTTACTCCTACATTTTTTCAGTTTTCAAAGTTTCAGGGGGAGGTGGCATTATTTTCTCGCCCATTAGATATTAATGACGACATGCTCACCACTGTTTTACCGAATTCATGCAAAATTATGCAATGAGTTTGTTGATTTTTATTCTATTTTGATTTACAGGACAGTGTTTCTTTAAAGGTTGTAGAGCCTTTTTAATTGGCAAATCCAGCACAAATCCAGGATTAATATTAGTGCAAGGTCCTCAATCAGTACGCAAATTAATATCATTTTGCTCTCTGAACATTGGACAACCCCCCCCCCCCCACAGAAAAAAAAACGAAAATAAGTTATCAATTCTAAGCCTGTCATTATATTTCCTAGAGCAAAATAAAAGGTCATTCTAATTTTTGCGCGGGTGCCCAGGGGGATATACTTTCTTTTTGGGCCGACATTGGGCGTTCATTAATGACAGGCGTCTATGGCCGGGGTCTTACATACTGTACATTTAAGTGATAAATGCAACATAAAAATCGTCTAGTCGCTAACATTTTCGAGTTGCGTGTTCTGTTTAATAGGAAATCAATAACACGTAGGTACGTGAAATAGTAGAAAACATAACCAGGTGGGTTGATACCCTTTCAAACCTTAATGGAAATAAAGTGCTTACACTATCTTCTATTTCAAGTGCACAATGATGGAAAATGTGACGGCTCAATTTTTAGCGACAGAACGAAATTTACCATGCAGATCGATGGCCCTCCTGCAGTCCTCGCGTGCCTTTGGAAGTCTTTTAAAAGACTATTAAATTACAAGGATAGAATTTCGTGTATGGAAGAACATTCAACATTGTTTTGCCAGCTTTTTATGCTATTTATTCGGAGACTTCTGTGGTGCAACGGGTCTTCGCAAATGTGGCGCCTCCGTTTTGTTTGCGCGGTGTGTATATGGCTAGCCGTCAAGTTCAAATTTACACGTAATAACGTTTCTTGCGCCAGACACGTTATAGTCAAAATGTGAGAGGAAACAACTTATGATTTTGATAATTATTCTTCCGAGGGGATGGCATGTTGATAGGTAGCAAAGTGATAAACTGTTTTTGTATCAATTGCAGAATAGGTCCACATGCCCCACGATCCACTAAATCAAAGGAATACTTCAAAAATGAGAGAGAACGATTTCCTTGTTCTGAATTCGAAATGGTTAATCGAAGAATTCACTTTTTTATCAATATTCACCCAAACAAAATTTCATTATCGGAGAATGAATCAGGTTCTGTGATTGACATTGTTATTACATAAAGACATAATACTATATAACTAGCGCAGCCATCAATTTCGATGTTTGCATCAAGCATACAAAGAGTAAACGAATAGACTGCCTTATGCAGTTTCGGATTTCTTGTTATGTTAACATTATTATGAACAAAGACAAACTTTGAAATACAAGTTTTCTGTTTTCGTCATTGCTTTAATTGATTTTATCCCCCACTCTCTCTTATTTTTTTTTCTGACTTATGATGATCTTATTCATTTTTCCTTAATAGTTCTGCTGCCATGTTTAAATAGTAACATGACCTTTGACCTGTCGAATCATTGCGATGGTGAGTTGCAGTGTCCTAAAGGAGACGATGAACTCCTGTGCAGTAAGTGTACATCGTTATAAAATTTATTTTTACTTATATTTTTTCCAGATGTCCCATGAATTTGTTATGACAAAATGCTCAGAGCAGAAGGAATGATATGGAAATATGGGTGAAAGTTTGAGAATAATCTATCATTATTAAAAAAATATTATAATTTCATTTTTTTTATTTGTGACGTCATATACAAGCAGTTGCCCAAATTGTTATGTACATAATATAGAATGCATGAATTTCAATGTTTTCATGTTTTTACTTTTAAGGAGCGGGTGTGAAATCATTTATTGGTATACAGAAGGTAAAAAAAAGCATTTTCAATGTTTTGAGAAAATGACATTTTTCTTTTTTTATGTGGAAATTTTCTCGCATAATGACGTCACCAATAAAAAATAACATTCCAATAACTTTTTCATCTTTGATGGAGTTTCCTCAAACCTTTACCAAAATTGTTTTATTATAATTTCCGCTATTTTCATTAAAAAAACATTTTGCCAGGATGAACTTCCCTTTTAAATTTTTTAATAGATTTGGGCATTTGATGAATATACGCGCTGAATCTTTTAAGTCACTCCAATGACGCTCTACACTACAGCATAGTAATGTGGCGATTTCGAAACCGGTGTTCTGAATTTCTGGTCTATTTTTTACTTCTTGATTTCTATGAACTTCCACATTCTGACATCAATATTTATACCTTGAAATCGGACATCTACATTTAGTGCAATCATTTTCAATTTGATAATCCCTATTCATTTTCTGATTCGATTATTTTCATGCAAATGTTACCAGTGTTTCCAGTGCATCGGTAGGTTGGGTGGAGGGAACATCAGGTCACAGTGATTAAAAGTTTGCTCTCCTCTTCCCTGGCCACCAACTGATGCACTGGGCAAACTGCGATCAAATATTGCACGTACCTGTATAATTTTTATGTCATTTTATGTAATGTTTGATAATGCTTTGTAAATCTTAAATATGTTTGAAGTGCCGAATGAATAATAAATAAAATAAATAGATAGATAAATAAATATCTTTTTTTTAATCATTCAAATGGCAGTTTATCAGGATCTCCGTTATTCTATATCTTGACATCTAAACCATATCCAATCAATCCTATTTGAAATGGAATCCATTTTTTTTTTTCATTTGTCATCAGTTCTTTCTGCATGGCATCATTGTAAGCACACTACAGCCGGCTACGATCAGTAAATAAACCATACTACTACTACAGCAGCAACTACTACTACTACTTCTTCTACTACTACTACTACTACTACTGCTGCTGCTTCTGCTGCTACTACTACTTCCACTATACTACATCAGCAACTACTATTTCTACTAGTCGGCCTTCTACTTTCTAATTCAAAAGATCTCTAGATTTTTGGGGGATGTTCATTTCAATCTACACCCATCAAGAACAACTTTCAGGACTAACCTCGTGCTTGGTGAACTGTCTTCTTAAATAATCTTCCGTCTTATATAGGAACCTCCTAAGTTTATTTTTATGGTTGTTGTTGTTTTTTTGTTTCTTTTAAAGGTGATGATTGTCCGTCAGAGTACGTCCGATGTCTCAACCGGTCGGAAAACTGTATACCTCTTAGCAAGGTGTGCAATGGACAGGAAGACTGCAGGGACGGAAGTGACGAAATATTGTGCGGTGAGAGTACATGAATCAAAATTTCTCGCATCTTAAAGACCAGGGCGCGATTTTTCCCCATCATTACTCATGTACCCGACGTGAGAGGGCAGTATACCGTAGCCACAAATTTTTACGAAAATAAGTCTACGGTGTTTATCAATCAGTAAAAGCGAATCTTGCTGAGAGCCATGGACCCAGATTAAACTCTCGATTTGAATGATATTTCAAGGATTTTATTCAATTGAAAATTAAAGTAAGACTGATAAAAATTCAAGTAAAAGATTTATAGTGTGATTCAATGCCTCCAAAGCAGCCCTCTCGTGACTGGTGTACAAGTACTGACGAGGAAAAAATCACGACCGAGGCCTAAAAGTAAACTGGCAGAAGGGAATAATACAAAAATGGCAGTTTTATGCATATTCACCATTTTACAGCTGATTTTTTTTTTACATAACAAAAACTCAAATTACAATTGGATTAAAAAAGGCTTTATCGAGCTTCTTAGCGGCCCAAATTAGGTGACCTCCATAGAGTTACTTTATGGTGACCTCAAACTTTGTCAGGAGTGCTGAAATTCCATAGGTTTTTACGTATAATAAAAGATTATTTGGTTTAATTTCTAGATTAAGAATTTTATGTTTTATCATTTTCAAATGAAACTGGAGCTGACAATTTAGTGCTCAAATGAATGGAAACTTTTATGTTTGTGTGTGTGTGTGTGATTCCTATGTTTGGCTCTAATTTGGCATAATATATATATATGATATCTAATCTAAATTGATGACTGTGATATAATAGTGTACCTTATGCAAAAGCATTAGGATCTTTGACCATTTGAAACAGCGAACCAAACAAGTCGTCACTTCTCGCACAAGTCCTCGGTTGCCAAGCGAGCTACTACAGAAACACACACTCACGCACACTCACAACTCCATACGCAGACATGATCTTGTAATTTGACAATCGGGGACTCATTTATCATGAAGCGCCAAAGTGGATGATGGGTGTGGGCGCGTGGGTAGAATGTAAGAAAATGTCTCCAGCAGTAAACTTACACACGCCCTCATTCACGCAAAAATAAACGGACTATTTGGAGCGTAATCGAATCGGTCATTTTTGCTCTACCTCTAAATTATGGTACTATTTATTACAGAAGACATGGTTAGATGCCCCACGAACTGCGAATGTTCATTATTTGAAGCTAACTGTGTTCTTTTTGGAGACGAGAAATATAATGGAGTCACTTTTAGTCCGGCTTTGAGAGAACTGTGAGTATTCGTTCTGATTACTGAGGTTTAAAATGCTTATAAAAATCCCCCTTTTTTATTCATTGTTATTTGTGATCAGGTTTCAATGTCATGACTTAGGAGAGCGAAAGAATTTGTGACTATCTTACCCAACATTTTGGTAGAACCTCAAAGCAAATTCTGTGCAGTTTTTATTAAAAGTGTAGATGAGAAGTCGTGGGGGAGAGCATTCATTGCTTAAAAGTATAAATTTGAAATGTGTTTAATTTGGTTTTCATTTTGTGATTATATTTGGTTTTCACGTTTATCTATTCCGACTTCGCTATGGAAGATTTCACCAATTATTTTCTTCTAACACGATATCATTTGTTTTCTTCGGTGTATCCAAGGAAGCCGAGCGATATATGAAATATGCAAATGGCCTAGCACCCCATTTCATGGAATGCCTCATATTTTTTTTTCTTTCTAGAGCAATGCGAGTAAATTCCAGTTCTAACATAGATCTCCCGTTCACAGTTTCATCTTTTCCTCTTTTAATTAAGATGTAAGTATCAAAAGCACAAGCAAATAGTATTAAATGGCCTTTCTCAAGACCGTGTGAGTTTCAGAATTTCGAAATAATACCCCTTCTTTGAAGATAATTGGTTTAAAATTGATTATCATCTACTGATATTATCTTCGAACATATCACCTATCAGTATATTGTTGTAGGTTTAAGTTGTCATGCATTCCATATTCGTTGGCACAAATCTCAGACAATATGGTACCAGTCTCCCCAAACCAAGTCGCCCAGAATAAATTTTGAGATTTCTGTTGAGTTTGAAAACGCACATCCCAGCTTTAAAGGGATATAAAACATGTCAATTTGATCAACTAGTCCACACTAAGTACTCGATTGAATGCAGAAGAAACCAATTGATAACTTTAAGAAACAATGACTAAACAGAGTTTGAAGTTCTGGGTTCACTCAGGTTCACTCAATTTCTAAATAATCCCTCAAAATAACTCTCGCATATTGTTTTCTATTCAACTTTACAATATTGAATATAGACAGTATAAAGTAGAGAAAAAATAATTCATCAAATAAGTCTCTATTCTGCTTTTGGAGATCCAAATAACTTCCTTGGATACAGAGAACCCTGGAGACCTATTATTAGTTTGGGGGTGGCTGGTAACATATCGTCCAAAATCGTCGTAATGAAGAAATATCAAATTATTTTTGCTTTCAGTAAAATCCAGGACACAGCCACAACGACAATAAGTAGCGAGGAATGGGGTGGATTAGTGAACTTGCAAAATATGTAAGTACCTATCAGGGCGTATGAAATTCAATAATAAACACATTATAAATACATATCAGAATTTCTCTTTCAAACCTTTGGATATGAATGTCGGGACGGGGGTGAATAATAAGAACCCACTCATTTTTTTGTCGATTGATTGATTGATTGATTGATTGATTGATCGATCGATTGATTGATTGATTGACTGATTGATTGATTGATTGATTGATTGATTGATTGATTGATTGATTGATTGATTGATTGATTGATTGATTGATTGATTGATTAAATGAGTGAGTGAGTGAGTGGATGGTTGGTTGGTTGGTTGATTGGTTGATTGATTGATTGATTGATTGATTTCATTGATCTAGAATATCACAGGTTATTAGATACTCTGAATTTAAAGAATACCTCAATGAAAGGCGAAAGGCTTATTTCCAATGGGGCCCTATTTTTAGTATAAAACATTAATACATTGTAACACTAAAAAGTAAAAACTACGACAAATACAGGAATATGGTAAAACAGACATGTCCATAACCTGAAGCAAACAATAATCTACCTGATATCAAACAAGATTATATATATTTTAACATACCCCACATTATTTACAATACTAGAAACCAACTGTAAAATGTGGGCTTCTTACTGGTAATACTGTTCTCGAGTGGTTTCCAGTTTTAGGTGCTTCTGCTTAAAGTGAGGACAATTTTTAACAGATTTAACTTGATTGGGTATAGCACTAAAAAATTGATGACATTGAAATACATAGTGTTCCCTATTTGACTTTCCCGTTTTGGTAATACAAAATTAAAATCACTATTTTTAGTATCGTATCTATGGATATATGATACTTGGGTGAAATTATTGTTATGTAATGATCTAATGCATCCGAGTTGAATATCTTCGTAATATGCACGTGGTACAATACAAACTGTTTAGATCTTTGATCTACATGGAGTAATCCTGCCTTTTCAAGTTCATTACATCCGACATCTGATCTTAGACCTAAAACATTCATGAACCTTACAGTCTTATTTTGAATCATTCTTTGCTTTTTCTTATCCGTCACGCCCACACTATACCGCACTACACAAGCTGCATTAGCATAGTCCAATAAACATTGTATTAGAACATAGCATAAATTACGTTGAGACTTCATATTCAAGCAGGTTTGATATCTATACAAAAGTTTTAAGTCAACATGATTTTGTATACATCTCACTCTTTCCAAAAAAAATCTGTGTAACATGAATATGTAATAATCATGAACAAAAATTATGTACGAATATAACCCCCCCAAAATAGGTACATTCTTCCATTTGCTTTTACAAGCGTAACTGTCCGACTAATCGACAAACAAATTAATGATCATCATGATGCCAATCTTCTGTAGATACACAAAACAATATTTCATTTTTTTACAGGATTCTTTCTCGTAACTTGATCTCTAGCATCGATTCATCAGCATTCACCAATCTCAGTAAGCTCGTGAGACTGTAAGTATACCTACGAAATTGTCATTTATTCCGGAGAAATATTTTTTTTTCTTTTTCTTCATTCTTTACTTATTTATTTCTAACTTATTGCAATTCATCTTTTTATTATTATTATTATACTTTTGGGAGGGGCTGTTGATCACCGCCGATCTCCTCATACAGGTTTCACAGGCCTAGTATACATAAATTCGACCCAACTCTTTCCCAAAACTTATATCTTGATATAACCGACTGATTAATGTATGCATAAGATTCGTCATCTAACACTGATTCTTGAAAGGGCAATTTCTAATTTTTTTAAACAAATGAGAAAGAAATGTCACTTTATTTTTGGAACAATCTGACTTCTGAAAGAATTTTTTTAATATAAATTGGATCTCGTCACAAGATATTATACTATTTTCAAGACAAGCTGGTCATCATACCCTTTGATGGTCAGATATGAAATCTCAAATAAACTTCCTTTCTTATTTCTACCCCTATTTTAATCTTTACTGCATACTATTTTTTGTTTGTTTATTATTCAACATGGATTTCTATGGGAAATATTACAGGTGTGACACATTTTTTTTAAAACAATAATTCTTTTTTTTTCCATCATTCATGTATTCAAGGGGGTTATGCTTTGCTCTTTTTGAAAGATTTGTCAAGGTTAGCAATGTAAGAAGCATGATCAGACCATAATTCAAATCATATCTTGCAAGATCATACTTATCCTTCTTTAACCAATATCATGAATATGTAGACAAATATTGTGTTTACCATTTGTGTTTTCTTTCCAAACATTTTTTCCAGTGACTTATCACACAACGCCCTCACTCGTTTGGATTTTCTGATGCACCTTTCTCATCTCAAGACGTTGTACGACATTTGTTGTGTTTAATTTGGAATCTTAAAATTTCATTTACACACTTACCTAAGATTTGTTTTGACCACGATAGAATTAACTTAATTATTTAACTTTTATCTCCCACTGTACAAGATTTTTATGGTCACGTGAAAGGGCGCTTCATCTGGAATTCCCCTACAGATAAGAAAGAAAAAAACAATCCTTCCGAATTTAATAGATACATTATCAACGGGATACATTTGATATATATATATATATATATATATTTCTTGTTAGAATGTCCTTGTTAAAACAAAGAGGTTATAATCATTAATACGGCATGATACTTGTCCTCCTCTGAATGACTGTTTTATGGATATATGGATATATTGTTTTCAGAAGAGAATAGAATGAATAGAGATGATGTACGATATTAACGGCAATTATCTTGACGTGATATATCTGCAAGGCACTGATGTACGAGTTATTAAGCGCAGTAAATATGTTTTTATCCAAAACAGAACTTGTTATATTTACATATCATCACTGATTTATTATGTATATCTATGTAATAATCTAACTATCTTTCTATTCACCTGTCTATCTCTCTATGTATTTATGTATCTCCTTCCTTTGCATATTCCAGCTGTACATTTTAATTTGTCATTTTGCATAACCTTTTTACTCGTTACAGGCTTGTGCCATACAACGAAATTCGAAGCATCGATCCTGGCACATTTCGACAGTCTGAAAAATTGAAATATCTGTATGTATATGTTGTATTGAATAGAGTTGTGAAATAATTATTCTTGATTAAACTACACTAAAAAAAAGTTCATCTGAGTCAAATTACAGATTGCGTTGTATCACAATTACCGTATGCTAACATTCCCATGTCTTATGGTAATGTTATCATGATGACATTAAAAAATAGGTTTTAATTCAAATTAATGATCATTCATTTTAAAAGAGAAATATGGCGATATCACAAATTAAGTGTAATCAAATTAAAAAATATATATATTGAGATATTTACATGATACATTTTTCCATGAGTAAATATAACGTTAGAACCTTATACGTATAGGCTTATGATGTCAAAGATGATAAACTCTCACTAATATATCAGTAACAACATAACGGATTGATATTTTCCATTTAACATGTTTCTATGATTTGTCACTATGCGATTGAGATCATTCCGTTGCCTTTATTGTTAGGCATATTTTGTTGTAATGTGTGGACTTATTCTTTGATAATCATTGATTTATTCCCATAGGTATCTAAACAACAATCTCATAACGTCACTTTCAAATTGGACTTTTGATGGTTTGCTTTCTTTAGAAATGATGTAAGTAACTTATTCATATTTTTTATTATTTATTCATTTTACCCACTAATGTTGTTTTAGTGATTGTCTTAAACGGAGACGTTTACTCTGAAGACAACTCTTTTTCTGTAAGAGCATGAAAATTAAGGAAAACATTTGTGAAGGTGTGATAAAAATCAATCATAGGATAACGTAATTTAGATTTTTATATAATTTACTACATATTCCCCAATATTTCGATTTAAAAAAAACAATGAAATAAATTGAAATTATTTCTGCGATATACTATCATCAGACAGCTCATTTCAGACCCCTTCTGAATAAAAAAAATATATAAATTTTTATATAAAATGTATTATGAAAATAATATAATCATTAAAAATAACATATATAAAGTCACAATCGTCACTGTTTCTAATTCTTTGATTATATCACAGATAAGAAGATTACTTATATCACAAGTGCTTTTAATTCCAATGTACGTAATTATGTGTGTTTTATTTTCATTCATTTTGCCCATCAGAATATTGTCTCAAAATCAAATATCCCATATTGGAGCCGGAAATTTTGAAGACCTAAAATTCCTGAAATCGTTGTAAGTATTTGAATGACAGTTTAATTAACATCATGCGCTGATGCATCGGAACAAACTTGTGATTTACCCGGGGTACTTTGTAATTTATAACATCTTTAAGAAAAGCACCAACGAACGAAGAGTTCTTAAAGATTATATTCATTTCTTACAGCTTTACTGAATAACTGAATTTATCATTTCTTTAAAGTACTTTTAATAAAGATAATACTCTCTATTATTATTGAAGTGTTCTGTATTCAAATATAGACAGGTTTTTCAGTTGTCTCGCTCAGAGTAACAGAGTAAGATGCAAGAGATTTAAAGGCTACTCCCATTCTCTATCGATCTTCTTTTCTTCGTAGGGTCCTGTCCCATAACATCATATCTACTATTGAAAAGGGATCTTTCTCCAGCCTCACCTCCTTGAAGACTTTGTAAGTTAACAATACAAAGTTTATTTTTATTTCTTTTTCTACCAATGAGTTTTGTATATTTGTTTTTGTCTTTGTATATTTTACCTTTCTCTGCTTGGGAATATCACAAGAACAGGCTTCAGCCTAGTTTTCAAGTTCTAATGGCACTCTGAACGGGGTTATAGCTCTTTTCTATATAAAAAAAAGGTCGTTGAAGAAAGAAAACCCCTGTAAAGTATAAGTATATTTCCACTATCCAATCAAAATATGAGAATAAGCGGCAAGCACTGTTGGTATCTCCCACATAACAAAGGCTTCGGACAAGTGAAGGTCCCGAAAACTGATTTTAATTTTTCATTTTCAAAGTGACGTTCAAATTGAATTTTTAATTGAATATTGGAGAAATTCTTTCTGAGACATATTTGAAGATTTTTTTTTCATAACATAATTTTTTACCTTTACTTATTTTACAAGTTCTGGGCGGGATACTATACGACACATTTTTCGTTTACTAATGCTCAATTTGTAATGAAAGCATTGTGGAATAACATAGTCCCAAAACTTTTTATTTTAATTCAGAATTATTTCAAACATACTTGCTATAGTTTTTTGTCATCGTGTGCACTTTTGAATTAGGATTTATTTATCGGGTGGGGGACTTATCAACATTTTTCAGCTGCACCGCTCTAATGATTTTTCGTCGTCATTTGTCGCCATTTTTGTTAATCGTGTAATGGCACATGTTTATAGCAGTAATGTACTGATGTATGTAAATTGACTGTTTACATACACAACTTATATATTTGCTATCTAACACGGTTTAACACATCCTGATTCTGAAAACTCACTTTGTAATGTGGGTATGTTTTTCGTTATTCAATCCAGATGATCTGGTTGACTTCAAGTTTCTGAGGATTTATAGAACAATTTCCGATCGTAACAATCCTTATTTTTGTTATTTTGAAATACATACATTCATATACGTATCAAACATTGTTAGGTTGTACAATCTACATCGCACATAATTTTCTCTCAAACTTTGCAAGGTTTTCAACTTGACGTATGGATGATATCGATATAATGGAATATGAACTTTTGATGTTGAGTATTATCATATATTTTTCTCCGTAATCCCAGAACCTTGATTGGAAACAATATACTCAATGTAGAAGCGTTCGCTGTTTTAGATCTACCGCTACTTGAAAGGCTGTAAGTAAATTATTTGGCATCTATATACAAAATATAATTCTCTTCTTGTGTTGTTGTTGATGTGGTTCCTCATGGTGGTGGGGTTATCTCGAATTTAAACAAAATGTTCCGAACGCTTGTAAGCCAATTTTCTCATCTTTATAATGAAATATTTTCAATTGCACGCATGACAAACTTTCCGGCAGATGAATTCTTATGAAGACTTTTTTTAAATTGTGTTCTGTTTCATGTTAGCCTTTAGAAATATATAATTGTATTTTGGTACGAATTGTCAGTAAAGTGTTTGTTTTTCTATAAAAACAGTGTAAGTAAAATGAAATAAAGTTCGAGTATTCGCATCAATCTGCGATGAGATCTATTTGTTTCATTTTTTTCCTTTTTTTACTTTTTTTCTATCGTTAGAGACTTCACTGAAAATCAGATACCTGATGTCGAACCGATGACTTTCAGTAAACTACCATCACTCAAAACCTTGTAAGTTTGTGGCCTTTATTAAGCCTATAGACATCGGTTGAATCCTTATCCTAAATACGTGTTGTATATTGTTCATAAAAAACACCCAGGGGAAATATATAAGTAAAAATCGTGTAGAAACTATCACGATAGCTGTGACTGAAAATTCACCTTTAATTTAATCCTCTCCTGGAAATTGATATAACGCATGTTATTATTATGAAATTAGATTCGGGCGGTGTTTCTGGTCATTCGATTTTTAATAGCACTTAATTGTGAGTTTTTATGACTTCTATGACTGAAAATCAACCAATGCCTTCAACTGTAATGATTATCTATTTTCTAAGCAGGAATTTATTGCAAAAAAATACAAAGACCCAAAAGAGTAAAACAGACATATTGCCTTATTTTGCTAGAGATTTTATCTGAAAAGTGATTTTTATTGGTAAATGTAAGGAGCTTCAAAGCTCCTTGGTAAATGCTATTAAGTTGTCTAAATCTATGTTTGTCGGTTTCTCGAAAAAAGACCCTTTTTCCTGATTCGTATAAATCATTTTGCAATCGTTGAGTGCATGGAAAACGTATAGGATACAGTCTTATATAGCTTTCTGATATGCAGTTGCTGAATTAAAAAAGGGTTTTAATTTCATTCATTAAGACAAATATAACATTTACAGACAGAGGGGGTGCGTAATCTTGGAAAAAAAAAGAAAATCAATATTTTTAACTAAAAATCGTTCGATTAATAGTGATATATCGGCTACTACACGTTTGGAATACGAAAATTTGTGGAATTATTACTCAAAATAACATCCCTGAAGAGGGATAGGGTTTAAATTAAAACAAAAATCTTATTATTTGAAATGATTCAATTCAACACCACTTATGTGTCAAAGGGCAATGGAAACCCTGGAGTAATTTAGCTTTTGTGGAAGTTTTGGTTAAATTGGACATGTAATACAAAATACCATTGGATGGCAACTTTTATGCGACGGGGCCCCGATCTTGCGATAGACTAGATAGAAGAGAAAAATCAAGTAAAATATGTACTAAAGTAACAGGGAAATTGTCCGTGTATGCATGGCATCCACTGATCGCTATATCGCTATAGAGATCAGTGGTGACATCACCAATCTTGGCCACATGTCATTGTTGATTGGATGATCTACAAAGCATTGGTGATCTCAAAATTCAAGGACTCATACCTTTCTTCTTATTCATTCAGTCTTCCTCAAATTTTCATTGTTCCTTTTTCTTTTATTTTCATCTTTTATATGAATTCAACTGGCTTCACTGTTTCTATTCTCCTTAAATTCCATCTTGACACAATATGTTTCCGTTCGTGTCTTTTACCTGAAAGGTTGCTCAGATACAATCCTATCGAGCATCTGAAGACTGGAGCGTTTGCTGGAACGAAGGTTTTGTCAAGCCTGTGAGTAGAAAGTAATAATAATAATAATAATGGGCTTTTATATAGCGCCTTCTATCTCTAAATATTCTATTACGAGGCGCCTTGTTATCATTATTATTATTGTTATTATTATTATTACCCTGGCTTTAGCTCGAGCTGCATTCAAGGAATTAATCCTACCGGGTGCCCATTCACCTCACCTGGGTTGAGTGCAGCACAATGTGGATAAATCTCTTGCTGAAGGAAATTACGCCATAGCTGAGATTCGAACCCATGACCCTCTGTTTCAAAGTCAGAAGACTTATTCACTGGGCCACAACGCCACAAGGCACCACATACGAAGTATTAATCTTATATTTCTTATAAAACTAAACAACATCATTTATACAGATTTAATGAGATGATTGTATTGCAGACTATATTTTACAAAAGAAATAAAGATTTTATGGGTATAGGTACTAGGAACTTGATACACCAATTTTTCGACAAAGAATTCTTTGTTTTTCTTTGTCGTGACGTACTCTCTTCTGGAATCCTCCTCCGTCCGTCACTGAGCCATAATAGGCCATTTCGTAACACTATGCAGACGCTTTCAATACCGCAGAGAATATTTTGTCAAAAACCCTCCAATTGCAAAACAGTCTTTGTCGAAAATCGGTGGATCAAAAGAGCAGTGTCGTCCTTGATTCTGAAAAAATGACGTATTTGCAATTTTTCGTCTAGTCCGAATCTTCGGACGATATGCTGTCAGGTCCACCAACATTCGACACACACCTCTCAGCTGTCCATTGTGTTTTGACTTGCATTTTCAAAGGAATAAATGGTGCGTTTTGAATAGCGTCTGCGTAATGATGGTGAAAATGCGTTATTCACCTTCCCGGTGTCACGAAGTAACATAAAGTCTTCCACGATAAAGCTATGACGGGAACCCCCCCAAAAAAAAAAAATGAAAATAAATAAATAAAATAAAAATGCACAAAAGGACCCACAAAAGTATTTGAGGACTATATCAGGGAATAACGGAGTGTATGAAACCATAACGTCGCTGGTAGAATCAACTGTCATTTGAACAGTTAGTTGCAAATGGGGTTGGTCCACGTTTTACGTTTCCGAGAAAAGCCATGCAATACTCTTATGAGAAACTAAATTGTCATGATGTACTACCCTATCATGTGAACATTAAATTGGGTATAAAAGAAATCTACCCGTCTTCAATATTTTTCATATAAATTCTGTGTGGACCTAGCCCCTTTTGATACTAAACTGAAATGGACATAACCCCTTCAAAAAAAATGATTTTTTTTTTGCCATTTTATATCACTTTTTAATGGGAATTTCAACTTTTCTTTGGTATCATCTTATAGAGCTACTAAAAATCTATACATTGAGACAAAAAAAAAACAAATTTTTGCAAGTGAGCTCTTCATTTAAAACTGAAAAGGGGATTTTACGATACAGTGTGTTATCATACATTTTTAGATGAAAGAATAGTACAATGAATTGATTAAATACAATGCAGGTCCTCGTATTCATTTGCCGTAGATTCATTGAATCATGCAATGCTTATATCACTGCTTGTTTTAATAACTTTGAAAGTGATCCTCATATTCCTGTACACGTTTTGTTATTCTGTGTTTCATTTTGGCAACCGATGATATAGTAGTGTCTCTTTTGTCTAATACAGACTGATAAGTGGCTGCAACATATCTCAGATAGATGCTGGCGTGTTCGAAAACAGCAGCACAATTCAAACATTGTGAGTTGATATATCATTTACACATTATTTTTTTTCTAAATAAGAATAAAAAAACTTTAATATTGGCAAAGTGCGTATCAATTTCACTTCAGAAACTTTTATTAAAAAGAAAATGAAACTAATATGATTTCATCTTTAACAAATCTTCTTAATAGTTCATTTATTTAAGAATATTGAATTTGATTGAGGGTTAGTTTTCTAGGATAGGATATATAGTGTTAAATCCATGGTTGAAGTTGGTCATTCCTTTCGTGTGTTGAATTTGTAGCGGAACAATTGTCGCTATTCAACGAGCCCTATTACTTGCTGAATTAAATGTTAACAATATCCCTGATGCGGAACGTAAAGTGGAGAATCTCACACTTAAGACACAAAGTGCTCTAATCAGATATTTCAAAAGGACTCATAGATTTCAAATTGGCTGCCCGGATGGCAACCATCTTAACAGGGTGTAGTCAAGAGTAAAGAGTTCTAAACTTTAGCAAATTATTACTTTCGTGACCAGAATACCTTGCTGAGCAAAGTTTTTATAATTATTCATATTTTTCGGGGGTAATTCTTTATGATGTTTTCACCGAATTAATCTATGTGTGCACCTTTATTGTCACTTTCACTTTATCACATGGCCCTTAAATGTCAGTATTTACTCTACTATAAATGTTTTCGTTTAAAAAAAAATAATAATGTTGATATGGTTCCGATCGATTTGACATAAATTTGCACCTGCGGAATTTAAATCAAGTTCCACGAGGTATTGGATAGAGCGCCCCCTGCTCACGTTTGAGAGACATAGGGAATACAATTTTTTTGTACTCCTGAGACGCCCTCGAAATGCACCTCGAGCGGGCTTGTCAGGATAACGTACTAATACAGGGCAGGAGAGGTGGTCTTGCACAATTTCCTGGGAACTTTTCTTTCCTTTCTTTCTTTTACTTTTCAAACTGACATAATTTGAACAAAGAAATTATCATATTTTTGAAAAAAAGAAAAGCATATTTATAAGGCAACAATAGTCAAAACTGACTAGTTTGCCTATTCAAAATAACAACAACAACAACAAGCTTGAGTAAATGTCCTGGAACCGGTAGTGCGATATGGAATTGCCTGCAAGCGTACTAGCTCCATCCAGCTTGTGGATACCGACGGGTAGAACCGATTTCAACCGATCAGTAAAACAAACGAAATGAAACATATTTCGATTTTATAAACTCGTCAACAGACAAGCTCTTGATTAACTCATCAGTACATAAGTCGAGATAAAATATAAATACTTTATGATAAGACACAAAACATATAATCAGTTTGTGACGTCAATGGTTCCTTCACTTTCCCATCACCAAGCGCATAGGCGGTGGAAACAGGGGGACAGGCTCCCCCCCCCCCCTGAATTTGTTGTTGAGAACCTTTTTTTTTTTGCTTGTCATTTTTTTCCCTGTGGCCCCCTCCTGAATTTGTTGCTTGTCAAAGAATGTTGGTTGATAACCGAAATTTCATGTGGACCCCCCCCCCTGATTTTTTTTGCCTTCCGCCGCCAATGACCAAACGTGCATAGACTTTTTTTATTTTAAAGCGAAGCCCTTATTTTGCATCCAAGTAATTGCCTAATTTCTATTCATCTACTCCACTAATTTGTTGTTGATGGACTTAACCTTGAACTCTCAACCTATCTTTTTTTTTGCATTTGTAAACATTACTTCAGAGATATGAGGACGAATAAAATAACTGAACTCAAGTCGGACACGTTTAAAGGACTCAACAGCTTAAGGGAATTGTGAGTAAATATTACACTGGCTCTTCTAACCTCGTGATCTCGGGTATAATGGGGTGTCCAAACTTCGCGGACTTTTCAAAAATATTCTTTAGGCTTAAATTTCTTTATAAAATATTCACAATTTATACAAAACCAATACTAGGAATAGGTACCACATTGACTGCAAGATCGTAAACTATAAAATCATTGAAAAAACGTGAAGTAGGTCAAGGGGTTTCTTTGGTATCTCGATCTCAAAATTCTATTCCGATCGACGAATTCGCGCTGTGTTGGAAATCCGTTCTGATGAAAAATGTGACTAAACTTCGAGGACCAAAGTTTTTTGGGGAGATTCAAACAAAACCTTAAAAACATATCAGATTTATGAAAAAATGCTATACAATCAGTCAGCACCACATTAACTCACATTTTTGATGAAATCTGCTTGCAAAATGATTATATCGTGATGCTTGATGAGAATATCAGATTTCTTCCGAACGGACGTCAACGGTGACAAATTTGCCGATCTTTTGTCAATATTTTTCATGAATACTGAACTCATCCTGAAGAAACTTATGTCAAAAGGTAACTTTAGGTCGCTTTTCATGTTGCTGATGTCAGATTTTAAGGATATTGGCTAGTTTCTTAGATAATGACCGTCCGCGAAGTTTGGACTCATTGCCATACATATTTTTCTGATCGTGTTATGTAACAATCTGGATATTGATGGAGAATATTCTTGCTCAGTGTAATTGTCCGTAAAAACAGTATCTGACATTTTATAAGTGTGATCATTGACATGTATAACAGTTTTTGCAACTTTCTTATTTTAGATATAAATATGTTGTGAAATTGAATACAAATATATATGTATATCATGATGACATGTTTGCATGTAACAGACGCTCTTGAGATCAAAAATGAAATTAATTAAAGGGAGGTTACTCTCGGAATATTTACCATTCTCTATATTCATTTCTCTCCGTGCAACATAAAATAAGAGTGTTGCCAAAGCTGTTGTACAAGTATAATTTTCCACTAACATCAGCTTACGAGGAAATCACAATAAAGACTGGTAATCGATGAATTGAGGTTAAAATAACTTTAGTTAATAGAACTCCGTTGAAATGTATGATTTTGGTTAGAACAACGTGCGCATGCACAAGAGCGTCACCTTACAAAGTTATCACACTGACTTCTGTACGCAAGTTTGGCTTCACGCTTCGCGCTTGCATAATTTATATGTTTTATGATAAAATCTTATCTTTTTTAAGAATAAAGTTAAAATGTACTTTTAAAACTTTAGACTTTAGTTAGTACTTCACCCTACAAAACGAGACAAATTCTCTTTTAGCGGCCAGTCGGGGAAAATGTGAGTGAAAATATGTTTCCGCCCTCCCACTGGCGAAAAGTGGATCCATCCCTGGTTTGAGAATATATTTCCAGTGTTTAGAGGGGAAAGATGTACGTCTGTGACGTCACCTACATTAGTGGTGACACGACAGTCGCCCCTGCGAGAATGGCTCAGGGCTGCTGGGTTAGGGTCGCAATAGGGTTTATGTGAGGTTCAGGGCTACGATTATGGTAGGGTTCAGTGCTTTATCCAGGGTTGAACTTGGTCATTCGATTAGTTTGTAGAATAGGGTAGAGCAATTGTCACTGGGGCAAATGTCATAGAACCATCTTAGTTGCATAAAAGGTTCTCCGTATAGTGATTTCGACATTCAAGGCTCATAGCATTCTTGTTAATTGTCCGATTATACTCAAACTTTTGTTGGTATTGATTTTCTGCTTTCACACACGTTATCTTGCTTCAGCGGTTTCATTATGCTTTCAGTTATAATTAAATACGGAACATTCTCGAGGGATGTCATGTTGGAAGCACTGCATAACTAAATTGTTCTGGGGAGCATGGTGTCATAAGGTGGCGTTGTACAGACAAAAGGTCAGAGTTGCATTGACATGACTTTGTATTAGTTCTTGGTCTTTCTCTTTTTAGGCGGTTGGAACAAAATGCCATCTCGCATCTTGATCCTGATGTATTCAGTGGACTGACATCACTGAGAAGTTTGTAAGTGTTATAGTCATATTCCGAACTTTTCGCATTTTCTACGTGGAAACTGTTTACATCGCACGAATTATTTTGAAAATGCAAGTCCAAATCACGATGGAGAGCTGAGAGCCTTTTTCAAAATTTGGTGGATCGCGATAGCATCAGAATCTCTTGACTCTCCACAACAACAAATTTGCAGTTGTTTTGTCCGGTGTATGCAAACCTTCGGTTTATCTGCTGTGTCTCATTTTGGATTGCATTTTCAAAGGAATTGATTCGTTGTAGAGAGTTTCCCCGAAGTAAATGCGAAAATTACCTATTGGCGAAACCGACTGACGGACTGACCAGCATGGCCACAGTTTCACGTCATTCCCAATGACAACCCATACTATAAAAATATGGTAAAATTTAACCAGCACGTATGTGTTCAATCAATTTGCGACAGTATTCTATCCAATGCGGGAAGCATATTGTCAAGTAAGCTTAGAAAATGAGGAACAATTACTTTAGAATGGGCAAAATTTTCATCACACAGGATAAATAAAAATGCCCAATGTTTTTTGGACACATAATTACTATCAAGGAGCATTTTTAGCCAATATTTTTTCAAAGTGCATCGGTCGGTTTAGAGCTGGTTTCGGTGGTGCGTTCTTAAGCATTATGATTAAGCAGCAACGATCTGTTATATAAATAATTTCTCCAGCTCTATCAAAAATATAATTTTGTTAACAAGAGCAAAGCAATGTATTTTTTCATGCTGGTTATAAATTTACTAAAACACCTAGAGCATTATAATACATATTGAATAAGACAGAGAGAGAGAGAAATGGGAAAAGGGGAACATAAAAAAGGTGACTAGAAAAAGAGAGTGGTCTGGGGAAAAACTTGCATCATGCTTATGTGGTGTTAACCGGTGTACATAGAGGACCACACCAGTTATTTTACACCGGTGTTGAATTGGTGGCGTTAGTTTTACACCTATAGGTGTTATTACAACACATTTTGTTTTTACATTTTAACTATTTAGTGTTATGTTTAATCTCTAGTGTGTAATTTAAACACCTCAGGGTGTGGTCCTTTATTGACATCAATTGGTGTCAGTTTTAACAGTGCAGTTTTTACAGTGCATGTAAACGTATTAGTATTTACCTTATCAAATGAACCTTTAAAAAGATGTATTTCAGTAGCTGTTCATCTAGAACACATTCCAATTAAAAATGAAATTCTTGAAGACAACATGATGGGGAGTAAGCACATACTCTCGTATTATGTGTTAATGTAGATTAAATATAACATATGAATTTGTACGGTTTCTGATCATAGGAAGCTGCTCGAAAACAAACTCGAAAGGGGAAACCGTAGCTCACTGAAAGACCTCAATACATTAGAAGAGTTGTAAGTACATGACGTATTGTACGTTTCCGGGTAGGAAAGGGCTAGACAATGGCAGCAAAAATATGGTGCTGATTATGGAAACTTAAGTGTATGCAATAATGATGTGCATTAACTTAAAGAAAAACCAAACTTTAAAACGGCTACAAAGGGCAAGCAGTTCCCTTGGCAAGTCGGCTTCAAAACGGCGGCAAAAGGGTGGACATATTCTGTAGCAAAACGGCTAAGAAACGGCTATAAAAGGGCGAATACCTTCCTTAGCTATTACAAAGAGTATATCTTGTAACATGTTTAGGACCCCGTTGGTTTGAGATGAAGAGTGATTCAATGTGGTAATAAAGGGGGTTGTTCTCTTAATAATTGGATTTTTAAACTTCTTCTACAGGTTGTTAACAATATTTAAGGGTATGCGCGGCTGGATGCGCAATGATTTCTTAAAACGCTCCGCCACGGTCTGATGGGCCGATTCTACCGTCCCCCATAGGTTACTGTACAAATTCAATTTTAAAAAAATCAAGGTTCTGGGAGGGGGACACGCGGATTTACCTTTTTAATCGTTTACTTTGATCTGATCTTTTGGGATACAGTGCACGTTAATGGCCAGCTCATGAATAGTCAGGGGATAGATTTAGCGTAATTTTTTCTTTCTTTTTTTCAGGAACCTCAGTTTTAATCCGATTAGTTTCATTGAGAGGGGGTCATTCGACAATATGACTCGACTTCGTGAACTGTAAGTGTAACTCCAGGATTGATATTTCTCTTTGATTTTTTTTCCATAATGATATCAAATGTTGAATTCCCTTCTACAAAAGGGTGATAGCATAGGCTTTTGACAATAAGAAAGGGAATGATCTAAGGTAGATGCTTGACCAAAGCTAGAGGATTGAAAGTCCTATCGTTTGCGAATAAAAGGAGGAAAGCTTCTTGTCCTATAGAATATTAGAATATGGCTCCATCTCTAATTCTCCATCAAGGTTAGGGGGGATGATTCACTATTCAAAATACCGTGCTAAGAACGATCGATTGGGTCTTCGCTGGATCTGGCACTGTGTATTGGTATAATTAGGGTTGTTTCATCTTCTCAAATCCTGACACTGTCACTCAATGTAGATATTCCTATTAGGCCTACTCACTCCCAATCCTCCATCATCTACACGTTTATATCTGTTGCAATGTCTATATGTGAAGTGATTAATATGACTCTCATAACTTATATATTTTCAGTCACCTTGTTGAACTTCAGATAAAACAACTTCACTTGGACACATTTACTGGGTTACCATCCTTAGAGAAACTGTAAGTGTAAGGTGAAAATTATTGAGAGATTCCCTTTGTTAATAAAGGAAACGATTCAAACTTTAATTCAAATAGTACACAGATATTGACTGATGGGATGTGTAATGTGAACATTTTTTGACCGCCTGATTTATATTTTCCTGAGGGGTTACATTTTTTTTATTAATTTTATTTATCTATTTATTCAATTTTGTTTAATTTATTGCAAATCTTTATCCAGAGTAGCCTGTTCAGCTAAATATTAGGTTATATCTTTTCGAAGCGCAAAAGGAAAATATAACTTAATATTGGGAAAATATAAATTCTTTAGGCGGTCCAAAGAATGTTACTTTTACACATCCCATCAATTAATATCTGTTATATGTTGAATGATGAAGATTTAAGATCTAGATCTAGAAACTGTAAGTGCACGATGCATGCAGTAGACCAGTGACTGATCAAGCGGCACAACGTTAGTCTAACGTTAGGTACAAGTTTGTTTGACAGAAAGTCAAAATAAATTTGAGGTGAGAGTCCGGTCAACGACTCAAGGCAAGCCGAGAATGCATGTTGAGTCATGATAAGGTGCAGATTCTGATATAACTTGGGGACGAGATTAAACATTACTAGATTCTAGATCTAGGTTCTAACTTAGGTGGGGTCTACTGACTGTACAGTACTGTTGTGATGGTCCTGATCTTTCTGTCGTCGAACCAGGTGCGAGACCAAATCTAGAACTATCTAAACGTTAGCATATATCATTAGACACATTAAAAGGTTTGACTAACTTATAGTAATAGGCCTAGATCTAGGACTAAATCTAAATATACTTACCTACCCTTATCGTCCAAAAGCTTATCTAATTCCCCATTGCTCATCAACACTATTCTAGGCTCCATTTGTTGAAGTAAATCTAACAAACCTAAATGGAACCGAACTCACTGCACTATTTTAGATTCCGCGGTCCGGTCAGAAAATGGATTTCAATTGATATCGAATGTTGAAGATCGCTACTTTTATTAGTCCTACATATGTCATATCCGTGTAATTGGTAAGTTCTATTCCACGAGAGGGTGCCATACACGTAGAAAAATATATTCATTGGACTGGCTGGTCAGTATTTTCGTCGAAGTTGACCGGCCGGGAAAATATACAGAATTCGATCATATCACGTTATGTACTATGGACCAATGACGCTTGGCTATCTAATATTTGAAAATATTGCCCCGATACTTCCCTATTGGTTCGTAGTCATCACTCTGGTCTAGGAAACAGCTTCATTGCACGATCTTTATAAGTGGTTGGGCATGGGACATGAAATATTCCGACCATGCATTTTCATTGCTATGCCTTTAGCATGCATGGTAAATCGGCGAAAAAAAAACCTTAGTACGGACAAATGCAACAACGAAGAAAAAAATGTATGGTATTAACAGCTGCTTTCAAGAAATTCATTTCTGGGAATAAAAAAATATCATATTATTCCCGTAGAGGTTTTGTGACTGAGTGGAAAGGTTTCCGGACTTTGAACCGCAAGGTCCGGGGTCCTAACTACATCCTTAACTAGGTAGGAATATACTATAGTTATATGGAAAGTAAGATGCGTTTGCGATGTTAGACAGCACCAAAGTTTGTAAACTTGTAAGAAAGTTATGGAAATAAAGCAAAATTTGGAGTCCCATGCGGAATCATCTTGAAGGATAATTTCAAGAAAAGGAGCAAATCGAAAGTCCGAGAGTGTATCCAGATGATGTAATAAGTCTCCGTACCGGGAGAAGATGCTCAGATCAGGGGCCGCGGAACGGTTTTCAAAGAGGGGGCTGAGCCAAAAGTGGGGGGATGATCATGCTAAAAATCACAATCATATGGCCATTTTCACGTTTTTGTACACGGTTTTGGAAATAAGTGGCATGGCTGAAGCCCCCCCCCCCCCGGTTCCGCGGCCCCTGCATATCAAAATAATGTTCACCTTTGACATTCATGGTACTTGGTGACCATGATGACGGTATACAATTAGGGTTTAATTTGAGTTGTTGAGTGATCATCGAATCTTTATTGTTGCATTATTGTTAAAGAGTCCTCACTTGATACTTTCAGATCTACCGATGACTATCGTTTGTGCTGTCTGTTCAAGAACATCACCTGTTCTGTCATCAACCCGACGCCTCTGGACTCCTGCTCTCGTTTGACGCACAACGATGTCCTCAGCGTAGCAGTGTGGCTCATTGGATTTGGAGCGCTCTTCGGCAACTTTGTTGTCATATTCGTTCGCTATAGAGAGGAGAGGCACGGCAGAAACTACGTACAAAGGCTGTTCGTCACCAACTTGGCCTTTGCTGATTTTCTGATGGGTGTGTACATGGTGACAATTGCTTCTGTTGATATTTTTTACGGCAAGTGGTACTTCCTTTCGGCACCAATCTGGCGTGAGTCTCAGCTCTGCCGATGGGCAGGGTTTGTGGCCTTGCTTTCAAGTGAAAGCTCTGTCTTCTTGCTTGCTCTCATCACCGTAGATCGCTTCATCTGCATCATATTTCCCTTCGGAACAGTCCGTTTCCGGTCTACATCAGCTCGGATGGGAGTTGGAATGGTGTGGAGTCTATCATTTACTCTCAGCCTGGCGCCACTCCTCACTGGCCTGTACAATTCGGACTTCTATGGTCTCTCAGATGTGTGCGTTGGGTTACCTTTCAATACATACACAGAAAGAAAGGGCCGCATCGTCTACTCATCACGCGACAACATTTACCAGTTCATCGCTGATGAGGAGACCGAACAACGTCCTTACTGGCTGTACTCTATCGCTCTTTTCCTAGGTGTTAATTTCATTCTTCTAATCCTCATCTTCTTTTGCTACTTGTTGATCTTTCTCCAAGTACGAAGGTCGGCCAAGATCACTGGATCAGAGAGAATGAAGCGAGAGATGCGCATGACCATTAAGATGGCGCTGATCGTCGGTACCGATTTTTGTTGTTGGATGCCAGTCATCATCATGGGAATCTTGTCTCAGACAGGACTGATCGACCTACCGGTATCCCTGTATGCATGGGTGGTGGTTTTTGTCTTACCGATTAACTCCACTGTAAACCCATACCTGTATTCATTGGTCGCTCTGTGCTCGCACAGGAAGAAGGATGATTTTCCGATGACAGGGCTCAGTGTGAACGCTATATCAAAAATTCATCACTAAGTTTTAGGATATCTTCTATAGGAAATCAGATACTTGTCGACTGATATTAAGTAAGATTGGCAACATTAGATAACGGGACACATCAATAACATAATGAGCTTCAGTCATATTACAGACAAGACCTCTATTTAGTGTTTAGAGGATGGATATACATGCCCACCTGTATCTTCAATGAATAAGCTAAGAACTGACTGTATTTGTTCGACAATGATGAGCAATCGCAAGGACCCATCGCAAGGACCCATCTTTCCAGATCTTATTATTGAATTATTTCCTTGATTTTTTTTCGAAATGTGAGATTGTGATAAACTTGTGTGAAACTTTGGGGAAAAAATTCCAGCCCAAAATTCACCTCTTGATAAACAATGGACAGAATAGGTAATAGCTAAAGTTAATTAAGAACCTACTTATCGCGATTGGGTCATTATGATGTGCCACTACATTTATCAGAGCAGGAAATACCTTTCAAACCTAAACCCAAAATGCGCCTTCTAATAAAGAGTTTACAAATAGGTAATAGCTTTCATGAATTGTGAACCTACTTACTGCAATATGCAAAACAATTTCATTCAGTACAATTAGCTTGTGCATGTAGATTGATTCTTCATATGGGAAAAAGGTAAAAATACCCCCCCCAAAAAAAAAAAAAAAAAACTCTGGGCCATGCAACATAAAATACAATGTACTATATGCCTTGTTTACATTTTGTTACGATTATCTTACCATGGATTTCTATTTTACAATTTGTTGTGGCAATGTAGATGGCTACGAGCTCCGATTTTCAAGTGTACATTATTTACGGCCATCTTACGACTTCTGGTGTAAGGCACTGTACATAGAGGTCCAAAGAAAAAGCCATACACAGACACAACGGATCTCGTACGACCCTGCGCTGATCGTAGGATGACATTTCAATGTGTTATATCCTATGCCTAATCGTACGATAACCCTTTGTATATTGTACGATTCGCCTGTGCTAATCATTTGATGACCCTGTGCTGTTCCATATCACACCCCTACAATGTAATTATTAAAGAGCCAATGTCCTTCACTGTTAAAAAAAACAAATTTACAGAAAAACAATTGCAGAAAGCATTAACAGAATCATTCTGTAAATTCACAAAACATGAATTTTTCTACAATTTAACGGAACAGGTCTGTTTAAAAGGGAGAAAAGGGTGTTCTATTTCATAAAATTTGTAAGTTTTCATACACCAAATACCAATTTCCGTGTAATTGTACATGATATAATGTAAGATTATGCAATCTGGTAATATTGTTCTCTGCTGCAGGAACTTCATTCATTTTAAGGATACATTTCTAACAGTGTTCGATTTATAAAAATTGTGTATAATTCTTCTCAATTTCTTCTATAATTTCTTTTATAATTTCCTATAAAGCGCCTTGAGCACTACAGAGTGGATTTGGCGCGATATAAGTCTAATTATTATTATTATTATAACTCCGCTCTACTCAATCGTAGACCGTACGATGATCACGAATCCGTATAAAATTCTTAAGGTCATCGTACGATTAGCAGGATGTTTTCACACCTGAGAGAACCCAAAAATTATCGTAGACCAAATGTTCGTTCCGAATTGCTTTTTGGAGCTGCCGTGGCTTCCAAATAGACCAGTTCGTAGTTGCTTCTGGACAATTTGGTCAAATGACCTTTCATTTATTTTCATAATGATAGGCAGATTTCAAAGCAAGATATTACGTAAGCTTGTCTTGCATAGCAGGATGAAGAAATTGAATAGACCAGGTGACTAGAATAGCACACCAATGAACACTTTATAAAGGTATTTGTTGCATTCCTACTTTGAATGCATACCACAGTATGTATATGAATACCACTATTCAAAAGAATATATGAATAATCAAGACATCAAAGTTGGTGCCAATCTCATTAGATTTTAAACCACAATGTCACTTGAGTACAAATGACCTTCCTCTGATCATGCGTAGAATCTTTTGATCATGCGCAGAAAGGAACTACGAACTGGCTTATTCTTCCCACTTTGGGAAAAGGAAGTATAGTAATTGCCCTCGATCCATATAATCAGTGTCAGATTTCCAATAATATTCATACACATTTGTTAATCAGCAGTATCAAATTACAAAAAATTTTAATGGGTTGGGTAGAATGAATATTTGTTTGCCTTCCTGCTTATATGCTCTTGACGACTGTATAGCAATGCATAGCAATTGTAACTTTGTATGGTGCGCCCCGAAAAATAAAAAGTGATGGCATGTACACGAATGATTAAAATCGGTACCCAACTCATAACTTGACAAATGGAAAGTTGCTTTTAAAGATGAATAGAAAATTCAGAGAAGCCTGTACCGCAGCTTGTGGTGAACTAAGTCGAAGAAACTACAGTATACGAATATTAGAAATCAGTATGCCTATGAAGATTTCAAATTGGCAACATGCTGAAACCGTGGACAAGTGGTGGACATGATGCAAGGTCTCCCATTTGCTTCAATGAAAGAAATGACTAAAATGTCAAATTTTACAGAGAACGTTATTTTCTTTAAATTGAAATCATTTGTAGTGATGTTATATTCACATTTCTATCAAATGATGTTATAATGAATCCTTAAAATCATGACTTATAAAAGAACATAACAATGGAGGAGTCATCACTTGTCACAGTCTATCAACCCAGTCAGGGGCGGCGAAACGTATCTTCGTTTGGGGGGGGCAAACCAAAAAAAGACATATATACATATGTTAAATGGTCATTTGGGTGCAACGGATAATTTCAACATGAGATTATCATGTTCTTAAGGTAGTTGTGTGTTTTGTAGTAATAAAGTTGAGCAGAGCCATTTTGAATTGATTTCTGATTGAAATAATATGTACTTATGCTCATCCTAGAGTGAGCGTATTGAGCGACTCAGAAAAAATCAAATCTGAAGTTGTAAAACTCGCTTTTGGTCATTTATTTTGGTGTTAATTCCAGTTAAAAGGGCATCCTTGCGAGGTGTTGCAAGCGCGAATCACGGGTTCAAACTTTTAAACTTTTCATGTAATAAGATAGAAAAATTAAACATTCCAAGAAGTTTCTGTAATTATGAGAAATATGTGTCTAACTAAAGAACTAACGCGAGTGCGAAGCACGAGCTGAAATTTTAATATACTGACCAGAAAAGTTATGTTAAGGACTGCATTTAGTGACTTATTAATAGGATAAACATCTCACCAATCGAATAATGCGAGCGCAAAGCGTGAGCTGAAAATTTTTGATATTCCAACCTGAAAACTGGATATTCTAAGCACTCTTTGTAACCATTTGTAACCAGCAACAGAATGAGTACCTTACAAAACAACTGATACGAGCGCGAAGCGCGAGCCAAAAAAATGTGATTTTCTAGCATAGAATGCATTATGTTCTACTTCAAAAAGGGTATTTCCTTTTAAATGGGGCACATTTCATTTTGGAAAACGGCACTTTTTTCTAAGGGGAATTTAAATGTCAAATGACCTCCCGCCCCCAGTTCCAACCCTCACCCTGTACCCAGTTGCCAATTAAAAATGAAAACTCTTGGTGATCTCACTTTTCGAGCAACCATAATTTCCTCATTTCTCATAAACTTGGACCGATTTATTTCAAACTTTCACCATTTTGTTTTTCATCGTGACTTTTTCTTTTATTTTTGTCTTTTTATGCAAACCTTTTTAAATACCAGTGTTCATTCCAATTTATTTTCTTTCCGATGTTGTGTGACGTTTTGATTTATTTTGTGTGTTTGATTTTGTAGTGAATCAAGTATTACATGAAGATGATACCATAAGACATGGGCGAAAATCCCAGTGGGGACAGGGAGACGTGTCCCCCCTAAATAAATACATCATTTAAATCGAAATGATATATGTATTTTGGAAGAGATGATTTTACTTTTGGGGTGATAACCTTTCTTTTCTTCTTTTTTAGGGGGCTTGTCAAATTTATTTTGGTCGAAACGACCGTACATATGGGGTGTTAACCTTCTCTTTTCCTTTTTTTTTTGCTTGTCAAATTTATTTTGGTCTAAACGACCTTGCATTTTGGGTGATAACTCTTTTCTTTTTGGGGGGGGGGCTTGTCCAAATTTTAAGCCCCCGGTCCCCCTAACTTTGCGGAGAGATTTCCGCCCTTGTCATAATATCAACATTCGGTACATGCATCGCTGCGTTTAGAATATAAATTATTTGGGCTTATTGTTAGGATTTGAAGTAAAACAGGCAAGAGCCAAGAAAATAACGTCCTACCGTGATACATGAATTTACTTTTAATTTGATATAAGTGGTTGAGTTCTTTTTGGGGGTGGGTGAATATTTGCAGTAGATTATATTTTTCCTATCATATATTTTAAAAATGGGTTCTGTTTGCTATATATTAAATTAACTGTAAATTTTAATTCAGAATCTTAATATTCCTTAACTAAAAGACTTGATAAATTGAAACATGACAGTACTAATTTCACGGAAGTACTGTAATACTGTGCGTCCTCGTTGATGAATAATCCTCTATCATTAAACACATTGTAAAATTGTGCATTGATCTTTCCCGTTTAAAAGAAAAAATATGTTTATCTTCCTACTTAGTCTGATGGATTTTGTCACATTTTCCAATCTTATTCAATTATCTTTAGCAGTAAAGTCTCTGTCTCTTAGCTACGAAGTGCACTTTTTAACATGTTCAAACAAATCATAGAAAATTCATTTCCTGGATTTGATTTAGAAATTGCTCTACCGGAGACGATGGCGCCTGACGTTGTTTTCTTGAAACAAATAGAGTACGGTTATGTTTATCTCTGGTGTCCCTTTTCAGTAATTTGACAACCAGGGGAGCATTTCATGATAAAAAGATACAATCATTGATTTTAACCGAGTGTGGTTATAAGCTACTGAAATCCTTGCATCTGATTGGCTCAGAGCAAATTATTCAGTGAAATTCACCGACAGGATGCTTCTTGGAGCACCTCTCGGGAAGAATTATAATCCAATTCACGACCAAGGGGCAGCCAGAATTTTCGAAATAGTGAAACTCAGATCTATGTTTCTTATTTTGCTTCGAATGCTTTAGCATTATTATATCAAGTAATAGTTTCTCTGCTCTATAACATGCTTAGATTAGAATTTAGTTTATTTATCAAATAAATAGGCCTACCCCCCAAAAAAACACACACGCACTGTTCTCACACTCTTGTAATTTGACAATCGGGGACTCATGTATCATTAATCGCTAAAGTGGGGACGTGTACATGGTGTATGACTGTACTGTCTCATGCACTCTATATTTCAAATTAATCCACTAACCGGGCTCATATTTTGAGAAAACATGAGCATACATATAGTTCGCTAAACGGGGACGCGTTGCCCTACACACACAACTTGAGTTTGATAAGTTGAATTGGATCTTTTTAGAAATAAACAGTTTGAAATGAGAGGAGGGAAATTAATGTTTGCATGATTGGACAGGGGGCGTCCCCTATTTCAGGACGTCCCCGGTTGAAGGGTTAATGTTAAGAGAAATACTGCTACTAACAATCACGCACACACTCACACCACCTCCTCCCCTCCCCCTCCGTCCACGCACACATACACACACACACGACAAGAAGGCAAATTGTGCGGAAACGAAATGTTCAAGTAGAAATAACTCGACTAGTGAGTGACTGAGAGAATTATATAGGGGGAATTACCATGAGAGACAAATTAAAATGGAGCAAAAAGGTAGAGAAAGGGGGGCAGAAGAAGCGAAGGAGGGCGGGTGTTGAGCACGTCCAGTGAGAGAGATACGAGAGAGACAAGCGAATGAGAAAAATGGATATAGAAGCAAGAGAGAGAGAGTGAGTGTGTGAGGGTGTGTGTGTGTGTATAATCTATTGGGTTGGTGTAATACAGTGAGTAATCAGGAGAATGTATGAGTTGAAAAGGGGAAAAAAAGAGAGATAAACAAAGAGAAAGGAAAATAGCGCCGAATGACAATGATCGTCTTGGCAAGTTCGGCTCGAGACTTCTCATCGTATTTGCATATCAGAATTCGCGAATCTAACTCGTCAGTTCGAACATTTTGTACTTATCGGTGATGGGAAATGTTTTATTTTGTCAGTCTGATGATGATTCCCCGTGAATCGAGCCGATATAATTGTAAACTTAGGAATGAAGCAGTTTCTGGGATTGACTTTCATATCCACGGCAGTTGCTGTTCTTATTGGAGGAGATGATTTTCCATTTCCCGGACACAGAAAGGGTAATGTCATCGTCTTGTTGTTCACTTTAAATTTTATTTCCACAATTAAAACATACAAATGAAATCATTGACATGAAATACATGTATATATTTGAAAATTACCAGCATAATGCTCGTAAAAAAAATTGCCACATATCTAACAGAGAGCTGATAACATAATAATGTTTTTTGAAGTATATTTTTTCGGAGACAATCATGTTGAAAACAATTTTATGTAATCTACTTTTTAAAAATGTTTGCAACATTATTTTTACACCACTTTTTTAGTAAATGATTGTACTTTTATATCATTTTTTGTATCATTATAAAATAACCCTTTTACTAGGAGCCGTATAAGTAGATATAGAAGTAGTAAGAGGAACATAGAAGTACAGTATATAGGAGCATCATCATTGTCATTATTATTGCTATTTTATTATCATTGATTTAGTTGCTGCTTTTATTTGTATTTTGTACGATTTATAATAATTGACGGCAGTTTAAATGTCAATTTCTGGTTCAATATAGCCAAGTTGATTTTAAGTTATATAATTCATAATGTATTGTTCTAATGCAAGAAAAATAGATTTCCTAAATGGGTTAATGCTAATGTGATAAAAATCGAATATGAGAAAAACGTAGTAATTTCTCTGATATTGTCATCATGATTATTGTTACATTCATCGTCATTATCTTCTTTATTATTATTATAACTATTAATACTAGTAGTAGACACTGTAATTATCATTATTATTACTACTACCACTATTACTACTAGTACTAACATCATTTTTGTTGTCATCAGCATAATTGTTAGTATTAATATTATTGACATTATTAGAATATCATTATTATTCTTGTTGTCTTGGCTACTAATGTTACCATCAAAATCATCATCCCTGTAGCCATTATTCTCTTTATACTTGATATATACTTAAACGTTTAAATGTATTTATGTTATACGATTTAGGACATTAAACAGTCTGGATCATAATTTCGTAAATTTAAATAAATCTTATCTTCTATCCCGAGAAAAGAAATTGATACTTCTGAATATGCCCCATTCTGAAGAAAATTTATTATGGCGAACCAAAAATCACATTCCTAAAAAGCAATTTTTAGAAACAAACAAAACGAAACAAGAAAATGTATTCAAAGTGAAAAAAAATGTGAATGAAGAAACATTCATTGAGTTTTAAAAAATAATTTCTTATTAAAATCTTTTCTATTAGTAAACCAATAAGTCATCTATAACGGCATTTTTAAATTTATACGAAAGACATATTTTTCTCAACTTCATCGCTCCAAGATTAAAAAAGACCTCAAGTTCCAGACAAGTACTGTATTGGAATGTGAAAACCTTTGCAAACAAACCACTTTAGCCAAATGAAGATGCGCTCCAATTCAATCAAATCATTTTTAGGACGAAATCTTGTGTAAATTTACATGGAAGAAATGTAATTTCGCACTTGTAATGCATTGCTAGAATTCAACCAGATGAGGCGCCACACGACTTTGTGATTTCATGATAATTATTTGGGCGCCATTCACATGCTTATTGTGAGAAGAAATACTACACGATATACCAGATATTGCCATATTCTCAACTTTTAATTTCCGTTCGGGAATTGTTACCCAAATATTTCACATACTTGTGTATCACAGTAATATCAAACATTAATTAATACACCAATACTTCACAAACATGTGTATCGCAGTAATATCAATAAATGTCAATGCCTGCAGAGGAAGGAGAGAGTAAGGCTAAGAATTAACCACATAGGGGGAACCGGGTCACGAGTCACGTGACCAGCTGGGAGGATGGTGGCTCCACCCAGTGTCCCAGTTGCCTGGGACGGGGATCCCCCTACGAAATATCCGATAATCTTGGCCTTTCCCCGCCATTGGCTCACAGAGCTCTTGGTCATTCCATCCCCTGCATGCTTCGAGAAATGATAATGAAATTGCCAAGTACTAAAAAACAACCAAGATGCATGTCGTTTACAGATTACAACGTCATGTTAATAACAACCCCAACCATCCGGCTAAATATTTAACAACCCCAACCAGCCATCCATTTCTTTACAAAACCATATATCAGCCTATGAAGATACATAAATGAATCTTACTAAGCAACAAGACATGCAAACATTTTTAGCCACTCCGTGGACAACTGAAAGTCCAAACTTCATCTAGAGTATAACCACGAGGCAATAGCTTTTTACCAACCCTCTGTTGGCCTAAAGTCTTGTTGATAACAGCCCCAACCATCCAGCCAATATTTAACAACCCCAACCAGCCAACCAAAATATGTGTATACAACCAAGGAGTTACTCCTTGTTACAACCCCAACCAGCCATCCATTTCTTTACAAAACCATAAAATCAGCCTATGAAGATACATAAATGAATCTTACTAATCAACAAGACATGCAAACTCATTTAGCCACCCCATTGACAACTGAAAGTCCAAACTTCCTCTCGAGTATAACCATGAGGTAATAGCTTTGTACCAACCATCTGTTGGTCAATAGTCTTGTTAGTAACAGCCCCAGCCATCCAGCCAAATACTTAACAACCCCAACCAGCCAACCAAAATAATATGTGTACAACCCCAACCAGCCATCCAATTCTATACCAAACCATAACATCAGCCTATGAAGATACATAAATGAATCTTACTAAGCAACAAGACATGCAAACTAATTTAGCCACCCCATGGACAACTGAAAGTCCAAACTTCATCTAGAGTATAACCACGAGGTAATAGCTTTGTACCAACCATCTGTTGGCCTAAAGTCTTGTTGATAACAACCCCAACCATCCAGCCAAATATTTAACAACCCCAACCAGCCAACCAAAATATGTATACAACCAAGGAGTTACTCCTTGGTACAACCCCAACCAGCCATCCACTTCTTTACAAAACCATAAAATCAGCCTATGAAGATACATAAATGAATCTTACTAAGCAACAAGACATGCAAACTCGTCTAGCCACCCCATTGACAACTGAAAGTCCAAACTTCCTCTAGAGTATAACCATGAGGTAATAGCTTTGTACCAACCATCTGTTGGCCAATAGTCACGGTTTTCTACCAATTACATGTGTTATGTGTCATAGTAATCATATTTTACCATTCCAGCACAGTGAATGCTAATTATTTCATTCATGCTACCCATTTGTGCCCGTCTCGCATGTTATACTGATAAGATATATATATATTATTTTTTTTTTCTCTCTCCCTCTTTCTTTTTTTTCACCCTTGGGCTAAAAGAAAATCCGCTGATTAAATATATCGACGGAATCCGTAAATGCACCTTAAGGAACATCGATACAGAGGAATGAGGGGTGGGAGGTGGGAAAATGTCTTTCCCGGACGGAAATTAGAAAGTGAATGACTCGATTTCATCCGCGCTGATCGCGCATTCAGAGCATTGGCGCATTTCGGATGTGTAAAATTACCGCGCACGCTTTAATGTGATACAATCCTTCCGGGTGCGCGTTTTGACCGACTTCCCCCAACAGAAGTACACGTGAACTTGACCTCCTTCTGAAGGGCAGTGAACTGGTTCATAGTCAATATTTGTTTACCATACTAAAACTTGTATTCTCTCCCAATAGAATTTATTCGATATTCGAATAAACATATTGTGAGAAGAAATACTACACGATATACCAGATATTGCCATATTCTCAACTTTTAATTTCCGTTCGGGAATTGTTACCCAAATATTTCACATACTTGTGTATCACAGTAATATCAAACATTAATTAATACACCAATACTTCACAAACATGTGTATCGCAGTAATATCAATAAATGTCAATGCCTGCAGAGGAAGGAGAGAGTAAGGCTAAGAATTAACCACATAGGGGGAACCGGGTCACGAGTCACGTGACCAGCTGGGAGGATGGTGGCTCCACCCAGTGTCCCAGTTGCCTGGGACGGGGATCCCCCTACGAAATATCCGATAATCTTGGCCTTTCCCCGCCATTGGCTCACAGAGCTCTTGGTCATTCCATCCCCTGCATGCTTCGAGAAATGATAATGAAATTGCCAAGTACTAAAAAACACCCCCAAAACAAATGCCCACAAAACAACACCCATTTTTTTTTTTTTTTTTTTTTTTTTTTTTTTTTTTTTTTTTGCCAATTCTTGTTCAGTTGCACCAAACTAGTTACCATTAAGCACTGACCAGAACAACTTTCGTACCAAGAAAAGAAACATTGGATAGGCACTGTTTCTGTGTTTCTGTATATCTTGCCATTTGGCAGAAAGAGGTTCTCTGTTCATTAATTAACTCCCAAGTTTATTTTCACTATTACCCATGTCCAATCAGGTGCGAGTGTCCACCCCCGCCAATATGACAGATGTGATTGCATTGTAAGGTATAACCAAACCAAATTCAAAACTATCAGCTTGGATTAATGCCAGTTGCTAACCTTTGAGCAATTCGTGCTATTGATCTATTTAATTTATTTTCGGTGTTACTCATTCGTATAATGTTTCTCTTGTATTTCTCTTCGGTATGAGCCGAAGGTAACCTTTGGTTAAAAGGATAATGAACTAATATAAGCATGAGAAACCATTATAATAGTATGAATGCCATGGGTTGTGTAATTAAACAACACTTCCCTGCACGTCCAGTGTCTTTCCTTCGCTATTCCCAGATCAATTAAAGGAGTCGCATTCGCCAATCCTGGGACTCTTAGAGCTCTCTTATTCATTCAAGTCTTGTCCGGTGAGGGCGAATTGACCCGCCCTATTGAAATCACTAATCAGGATGTCACTTCCTTCGTCTGACCGTTGGATGCCACCTCTGTTGTAGTACCGGTGTTCATGATAGTGTAAGATGTGGTTGATAAATGACGCATTGTGCATGCACCGAATCCTTCTCTTGGCATATATACTTGTTCACAGATTTCCTGACATTGTCACTAGCTGCCTGTGAGGTGATAGTTCTTTCCTGTGCATATAGTAAGGCGTGGCAAGATGCTTGAGAAACATATGTGGCACCAAGGCCGTAGAGCTCTGGTTGAATTCAGTGAGTTGTCTCCAGCTTGTCTACTTTCTTTGGCACTACATAGCTGCCAATCATTGAATCCATTGGATCCCACGTGAATGATTATTAAGGTTGGTATGGGGCTGTATCTCAGTCCCCCTTGGAGGTCACTCGGGCAGTTGGGAAGCGTAGTACCCCCCACGGCTCCACCAACTAGTACACCTCGTAGCCTTTAATCAGCCCCCAAGGTTGTGGTTCCCCGTGGTGACGGCCCTCTCCCGAGCCCTCCTTGTAAGCTGTAGCCAAACAGCCAGATTCTTCGAGCCCTGCAAGGAGAAACCAGAAATCTTTCCGAGTATATAATTCTTTATGGTAGCCTATGCCGTACATGCATGTCAGTATGAGATAATTTATTGGTATCCAGATGTATGGATATAATATGGTAACTGTAATTATATATAATTATATCTAAGCTGGAGTTGCATTGGGACACGGCATGTAAATACCCTTAATGATATTCAAAGATAACTATCAATTGTGGTAGTGAGTTTACTGAACCTGAAAAATTACCCCAACATTTGTTCATATGAGCATTATTTATGCCAGTGATTTCTGCAAGAAATTGTGTAGTTCTGATGAATAATCAAAGTACATGTAAGCATACATTCCACGGATTTGTCTAGTCTTTTCCTTTATTTGCCTGTATTAGCGTTGCCCATGGTAATTGATCCCCGGCTTAGGTTTCATGTTTCCACAAGATTCGATTCATTTAAATGTACCAGATCTCAGCTCTGGCGATATAAACTCATGTTGACGGCAATTACTCTGATATATCTTTAAGTTGAAGTTAAATTGGCACCTGTAATCACCCATACTTCTTTTTACTTTGGACTTGCGTTGGGACATGTAAAATAACCATAGTTCCTTCTCAGGTTGATTTGTCCTGGATCATGTTAAAAACACCTAATTCTCTTTAAGCCGGAGTTGTATTGTGCGTGTAAATACCTTAATTGTTTAATTTGGTGTTGCATGTAAACTATACACATTCCATTGACATAAAGAACTTTCGCCAGAAGCATGCCTATTTAAACTTAAGGCCAATTAAGATTTCCTTGCTCTTCTCATGCACGTAGCTCCCGACTACTTATCTCTGTTTTCCAGTTATCAAATTTATGATATTTTTTTTTCTTTTTCTTTTTTTCAGCCTTTATTATTATTTTTTTTTTTTATTTATTTTGGCATGTTAAGCAATTTATTTTAACTAATAGTTGTAGCAGAAGAGTATTATAATCAACAATATTCATACACTGTTTATAACCTCTAAAACTACAGAAATGAGCCAAATTGCAGACGCCTTTCTTTCATTTTTTTATGTTCCTTTTTTTCATTTATTTATTTTCTTTTTCTTTGCATCCCGCCAATATTAAAGGTATTGTTTAACTTTGCGGGCTGCCGATTTAAAAAAAAAAATTCTCAAACCAAGATGAAATATGCGTACAAGTGCATGTATTACAACTAATAAACCCTAAAAACAACCATTATTGAGGATGAAAAGCTAAAACTACAAGGCAAACCCAGATTTTTTTTTTAAATAGGCGTCTTATAGATGCTTAAATAGTACGCATAAGTGTATGGGATGAAATTAAGATGGTATTTCCGGTCACTTTATATTTCAATTTTTGAATAAATAATTATTTTCGAACGCAATTTTTTCTGGGCTTCATTTTTGTAACATATCACAGACGCAGGTGACAAGTGTGACCTTCTAGCTCAGATTTTTTAAAAGTCAAACCAATGTTAACCAATCCCTTTAACTCTTGCAGAATCAGCAGCAGACCACTGGTCACCCATATTCCCCTCCTGATCATCTAAAAAAAAGGCAGCCACATGTACATTTATGAAACGTGCTGAGTGAGTAATCAGTGGCTTTCTTTTGATATAAACCATGGATGGGTATCTGCGTAACATCATCTGAATTACAAGAATGCACTGCCATCCTCCCCCGAAAACCAATTATCAAAACTACTACAGTTGGGTAAATACCACCCATTTTATCACATAAAACATTTACGACTTCATTTCCAGGTTCACCCGTTCACCTACATGTACACTTGAACTAAATGGCTTACTTCATTTGTATGTATTGTATTAAAAAACGCAACACATGGAAATTATGACCGAAGCTTAACAGGGCTCAGCCACATCCAAATACAAGCCCATGCCCGCCTATCTATATCCATTAATTTCCACTTGACCCCTTCCGGAAATATTGTTTCATCATTATTTATATTTACCGCTATTAACATTACTAGCAAAATTATTATTTCAATTGTTGCCATTCATGATATAGTCGATATCATCTCAGTTCCAACTACTCACGGGCAATCTAGGCTCCTGTACTTTTACGCTTCAACCATGAATTGTAATGTTTCATTGTGTTGAAGATTGACAAAGCGCTATATAAAAACAATCGCTGCTTGCCGAAACCCTTGAACTTGCCCCTTCCAAAAGAGAGCAAAAATATTGCAAAGTATTGGTAATAATACTATCCAGATTGAGGTAGGAGTTCCATGCTAGTTCGCATAGGTGAGTGCATGGTAAATTGACCGTTACTGTGTTTTCTCGAGATTTAAACTCAAAAGCACTCCCAAACATCAAAATCCATTTGATACAAACCTAATTCCAAATACCAATCCTTTCAAGGCGTATGAACCGAACCATTATTGATGCTTCAAGGTGTAGATCTTGGGATATTTATTTTTATATTTCATTATCAATACTACCAACTCTATGGTTTCTTTATTTACCGTCTTTGTTTTCTATCTAGGCCTATCCCTTTATCTATTATCATTATTTTGTTTTTCTTTATTTATTCATTTTTTGTTGAAAGACTGAGAGAATTTCATTCAATCACATTTCAAGCTAGCCGGACAGGGATAAATTCGAGACCATGATCAGATTAAATCAAAGAGGTCAACATTTATCTTTCAAGCTGATTTATTGCGCATACTATAGACGGCCTTTATGGTTTATCTGCCAGCTGAACCAGGGCCTAAAACAGACAAGTCTAATCTATGGTTACATCTACTCAGAAATATGACTAGGCCTAGCCTAACTTCCATTGTGAAGTTGATATTAAAGATGTAGGCCTAGCTGTAGGCTGCGCACAGAACTGGCAGTAGACTGGATCTGACAAAGAATTGACTTTTCCCATTCAATTTGATTTGAAAAAGTTCGAGCATTTCTCCAATTGCAAAAACGGCGTCTTAGAATTAGGCCTAATTCTGGTCCTAAATACTAAATAGATATTCTAACCCTATACGTATCAAATCTGGCCAAAACTATGAAAATGAATATAATTTAGGCATTGAGATCTTTAATTTATCCAGATCTAATCTAGCCTACTTCTGACGTAAAGTCTAGACTACCCAAAAATCTAGACTACCCCAAAAATCTAACCAACCGGCTTCGGAATTACAATGAATCAGAGTTATTGGCCAAGCCGGGCACTACGTTGTAGTCCTGAGTAAGACCAGGTCCAGGCCAGGCTAACGTTAGGCCCGGGCTCGATATTTATTTATATTTTCACCTATGCGGCAGTGGTAATACCACTAATTTCTTCAGTTTAAACGACGTTTGTACCAAATAAGTAGGCTTATGTATCAATCCATTCTGTATAAATTCATCTGAATTAGCAGCAATTTCAAAATTTAGACCCCTAGCCCTAGGCCTAGACCTTGATCCACAGCCAAGTGATTAAAATTAACTGCAGGCTAGGTCCACATCTACATGTGCTATGGCGTGACATTAAAATAGGCCCTAATCGCTAGCACTTGCATTTTCCCTGGATCTTGGACTAAAGCCCCGGTTGAATTATCACTGCAAAATGAGCGAGATGTTAATCTAGGCCTAGCGTTATTGTCAGCTGTATTCCCAGGTTCACCCCCTGAGTTACCGCCGAGTTAACCCTCATTCTATTTCTACTAGTTTCAGGCACTATAGGCCTACTAATGAGAATGACACAAGTTCACCAAAGCCAGAGGCCTGCATTACAGGCCCTAGCCTAGGCTGGTTAACTCACCGGATGACTGGTGGCTCGTCGTGGGTTAACGTGGGTGGGAGGTGGTTGCTTGTTGAGAGCTCTATCTCTGGTCCATCACGTAGCGAAGGCTCGATCACCCCCGGTCTGGTCGGCTGCTGGCTTGCCGGGCTCTCCGTTGTGGCCCTCGTTGCTCCGTACGGCACTCTGACCGCATAGACTGCGTGGACGTGGGCGTCTCCTTCAACCTTTGGCTCCTTTCCCCCTGCCTCCTCTGCTGGTTGATCCTTTATGTTCTCCCATCTTGAGCATTGATTATTTCATCGAACCAGTCAAGTTTTGATGTCTGCCGCGATAATTATACTTTAGAGTCGACCGTCGAAATTGAGGAGCCAGTATCGTAATGTGGTCGAACTTAGCTTATCGATCTGCAGTGTAGCTGGCCTACTTGCGACTAAAATTGAGTTTTAGTGAATTCACTTGTCAGATGTCTCCGAGGCCGAGGTATAATAAATTGGTTCCGTAGATCTGTCCGAATTAAAGGACTAGGCCGAAGCGAAGAGTACCTAGGCCTAGGGCTAGGCCTATAACTTTAACCATCTTTACAGTTTCATCCAAGATGTACGGTATCAGTGCCAGTGGAATATGTTCCGATGTTATAGGTTAGAGTCCGGCTAGGGTTGGATTTAGTTTTCCGTGTATAGATCCAGATCGCGATATAGAGTACCGTATATAGTTCTATCTGAGATATCTCCGTGCATGGGGATCGTGTTTCCGATAAATCCGAGTAAAAGGTACCGTAGTACCACCGTGATCATAAAAAATGTCTTTCCCGGACGGAAATTAGAAAGTGAATGACTCGATTTCATCCGCGCTGATCGCGCATTCAGAGCATTGGCGCATTTCGGATGTGTAAAATTACCGCGCACGCTTTAATGTGATACAATCCTTCCGGGTGCGCGTTTTGACCGACTTCCCCCAACAGAAGTACACGTGAACTTGACCTCCTTCTGAAGGGCAGTGAACTGGTTCATAGTCAATATTTGTTTACCATACTAAAACTTGTATTCTCTCCCAATAGAATTTATTCGATATTCGAATAAACTTATTACGTCATTGTCCTATATTCTCTATATAGAGACTCTTATATACCACGGTAGTCAGCTATGAACAGAATTAGCTCAAAATATACTTTGTTTCAGGACAGGATGACTATACTATACAAGCATCAATATGCCATTATATTTTACCCACCCACGAGAATCATACGTATTTACCCCTCCACTCCGCCGTAACCGTACACATCAGTGGAATGTACACAGCAAAAACTGTGGTGTTAACCGGTGTACATATATAGAGGACCACACCAGTTATTTCACACCGGTGTTAAATTGGTGGTGTTAGTTTTACACCTATATGTGTTATTACAACACCTTTGGTTGTTACATTTACACTATTTGGTGTTATGTTCAATCTCTAGGGTGTAATTTTAACACCTCAGGGTGTGGTCCTCTATTTACACCAATTGGTGTCAGTTTTAACACCACAGTTTTTACAGTGTACACATCAGTAGAATGTAATGTTTCTCGTAATTGAATGAAAATCCCAATTTTATTATTCGAAATAGACGTCTGAAATAGAAATACTCTGAAAATTAATTTTACCCAATTGATCGTGGGCCCGGTAGCACCTGTGCAGCACCAGATAGACGTTGTTCTATTCATTAAATCTTTGAACACCATACAGTTAAAGCGGCAACTTTTATCTTTTGAAATTGAGTTAAATTGAACATGTTGAATATATATTTGTGTCTGACGCGGCAGGGGCTTGAACTCCCGACCTCCTGGCTGTGAGACGGATGCTCTACCAACTGAGCAAGCACTCCAGAATGTAACATAAGTAAACAATATGATCTGAAATAATATATATTTGTATATATATGTATACTGTATATATGTATCCTGTTTTCATTTCTGAAACCAATAATGTTCCTGCTGATCCAGTATGTGAGTATATATTGCTTAATATCGTTATAGTTAATATAACGATTATTTTATCATTATCATTATGATTATTATCAGTAGTAGTATCATTATTATCATTATAATTATTTGTTATTACGATGACGATTATTATCATCACATCAATACTACTATTACAATTTTAATCATCTTTTTGTTCATATTGCTATAGAAGGGATCTGAAGTCTATAAACTCCTTACAGCACATACTTTGTGACACGTGGGGTCTTGAATTTAAGACTTATTCATCCTTGTTTTTCAAAAGAAAAAATATAAATGTACATTAAGTTTTAACACACTGAAGTTCTCAAAGCTTCATCCTTTTATTTCATCATTTTATTTAAGTCGCACTTAAATGTCTTATTGCATACGTGCAGAAAAAAATGCAGCTCCGCATTGGTCAAATCATTCTAAGAGGACGAGCGCTACTGTGTATTAATCAATAAGATTGCACGATAAATAAATATGTCACACTAAACTCTTCGTGAAACACCCGCCTGATCATCAGGAGTGTTTCCAAACAACAATCATAGAAGTGAAGAACGGTGGTTATATTTGCCCTGTATTCAATAATAACAATGAAAATCCTTTGTCACGGCACTTTCGATCATGTATTTGATTAAAATATAACAAATATACATCTTGTACGTGATGTTGCTTCTCGGGAAGTGAATTTTTCTGAACCTGCTGGCTGTCTATCACCACGAACTCTCACTTTAAAGACCTTTTAGATGGAAATTCCGTAAAATATCAGTTGTTTGCCTACAATACTAATTTCTTTAGTATTACGGTGACATGCATTACGCTAATTTCTTTTTCATGTTTTTCCGTACACCATAGTAAAAACAGTGATTGAAATTCATACAACGCTGTTTACTCTATGGACTTTACAGTACAGTAGCTGTTTTAAAGTTTAAACAACGATGGCTAATTGATTGAAGATTAGATATAAAAAAAATTACATTCAAACACCTGTTTAAGCTGTTAAACAACTTCTATAAACAGCGTTGTACAAAAAAATAACAACGTTTTTACTTTGATGTTGAATGAAAGTCACTTCTTTGCAACGTGTTCATGCATAAACTTATAATATTAATATTATGATAATGTTTATTACTAGACCTACAAGTTTTTTTTTATTACTTTCTATGCCTTTCCTGGTGGGTTGATACAGGCAGAATACATTTGCATAACTATTTGAGTGTACATACATAAATCACCATTTCTTACGCTATTTTATGTC